>NC_139230.1:105877549-106477549 GCF_977018435.1 Lepisma saccharinum
GACTTTCACGTTGTCATCCTCGAACGTGACTTTCGATTTTCCGATTTTCCAAACCACGCCCTCGTTGAGTTCCATGGTTGGGTACAATCCGAAAACACAACGTTGCAACGTTTAGAAAGTCGTTAATTTTGTTTTTGTATTTCCGTCGTTGGGTTTCCTCGTCATGTCGATCGTCGCGAATCCGAAATCGTCACTGTTCCAGCAAGAAGAGCAGCGTTCCGAAAATTGATTGATCAAAATTTCCTTGTAACTTTGGTAATCTTCGTCTGTGCAATCTCTTGGCTGCTTTTTTGGTGATGAGTTCCCACAGTCCAACCGTGCCGGGATACCTGTTCCAGCTGTTTTTCTCACCCAAATTGACTTTCACGTTGTCATCCTCGAACGTGACTTTCGATTTTCCGATTTTCCAAACCACGCCCTCGTTGAGTTCCATGGTTGGGTACAATCCGAAAACACAACGTTGCAACGTTTAGAAAGTCGTTAATTTTGTTTTTGTATTTTCCGTCGTTGGGTTTCCTCGTCATGTCGATCGTCGCGAATCCGAAATCGTCACTGTTCCAGCAAGAAGAGCAGCGTTCCGAAAATTGATTGATCAACAGGCCGTTGAGTTTAGTTCGAGAAAAACGAGGTTTTCGGATTGTACCCAACCATGGAACTCAACGAGGGCGTGGTTTGGAAAATCGGAAAATCGAAAGTCACGTTCGAGGATGACAACGTGAAAGTCAATTTGGGTGAGAAAAACAGCTGGAACAGGTATCCCGGCACGGTTGGACTGTGGGAACTCATCACCAAAAAAGCAGCCAAGAGATTGCACAGACGAAGATTACCAAAGTTACAAGGAAATTTTGATCATGACGGATGCCTTGTACCAAAACAACGACGCTACGCAGAATCGCGTCAAATCTAGCAGCGGCGAAAAATACAAGAACCTCATCAAGCCGATATGGAACCAGGTCAAAACAGGCAGCGGCGTCAAACTCTACAACAACCTGCCCAAAGAGTTTGTGTGGGTTGACGACGTGCGCAAGCTCATAGACAGGTTGTTGGTTATTGCAGGAGAGGAGAATGCAGGCAACAGCAACTTTCGCAACGAGAAGGTAGGAATTGTAGACATGGTTAGCTCCAAGCTTGCCAACTTCATTGTGAATGACGACAAAGGCATAGGGTACCTCATCAAAATCATCAACACCCTACCTCCGAAATTTTGGAACGTAGCCGAAGGTCGAGGTCTCGTGAACGACATCATCAACAAGCTACCCTTCAAGATGCACTTGCCAGGTTACCAGTACCGCGGTCCCGGTACCAAACTCGAACAGCAACTAAAGAGAGGCGACAAGGGTATGAATCCCCTGGATGCTGCATGCAAGGATCACGATATTGCCTACAATACCAATACCGATCTCGATGTACGTCATGATGCTGACAGAAAGTTAGAGCACGCAGCTTTCGGGAGACTCGTCAGCAGAGACGTCTCGCTGGGCGAACGGGTCGCCGCATTAGGTACGACCATCGCCATGAACACAAAACAAAAAAAATTGGGGTGGGGTCTATAAATAACAACCTACCCGAACTGCTCTGTAAAAAATAATCAAGATATGATCACCAAATCCTCTAACGGCATCCCAGGGAGTCACAAGCAAACAGGTATTATCGTTACGTTCAAACCAAACTCTGAGTTCATGGAGCCAATTATCTACACACCCTCCCCACCGATATACTTTCCTGTATATCGTAATCGCATAGACAACATAGAATTAGCAGTGACAAACAAAAAAGGGGAGGTAGTTGATTTTGCAGGAGCCGCAACCACTGCCGTCGTGGAGATTAACATATAATAAATAGCCATCATGGAACAAATCGAAAGTTACGAGTTGCAGTCCTTCCCTCCCAACCGTCGCACGTTTGCCAACCTTAACGAAGCGAATCGAGAGATAGAATACGATGTGGACGTCGGGGATGGATTCATTCACCCTCACAGAGCTGATTTGTACGTCAAGTTTGATGTAGTGAAGAGAGACAACGGCGAAGCATTTCTTGCCAACGCAAACCTAAGACTCGTAGATAATTTTGTGCCGTACCTATTCTCACAGGTGGAAGTTAGAAAGCACGTCACCGTCATCGATAGGGTTGACTACCCCGGGATTTCCTCGACTGCCGTGGGAACACTGAAACTCTCCAAGACCGATGCAGCATACTACCAGGCAGGGGGATTCGAAGCAGGTACAAAAATCAAAACTCAAAGTCACACAGTACTGTTTCCCATGCGTCTGCTGCCCGGTTTCTTCTCGGACTACAAGGAGATCATGTGGAAGGGTGGTTTGCGCGTCACTTTTCGCAGAGCTGCCAACGACAACGACGCACTGATGCGATACAGCACTTTGGGCCCGGACGGGACTACCTTGCTTCCCAACACACTACCCGACGCTGCCAAGTGTATTGTAAGGTCCATGGAGCTGCGCGTGCCAGTGGTAGAATACGAATCAAACTATGCTCTCAAGTACAAAGCCGACATCCTGAAGAATCCTCAAGTGTCCATTCAGTTTTATGGCTACCAGTGTGTGCAAAAACCTGCTTCCGGCAATCATTTCGAATTTGACGTAACCACGCAATTCAACAACATTCGGTACGACATGCCCGAGTTTGCAGCCGTACTCTTCCAGACAGGAAGGGGTAACAATCAGGAGAAAAATTCAAGCCAGTTCGACAACTGCAAGATTAAGAACATTTACCTCAAAAATGGTAGGAACGAAGTTTTCCCACGTGAGAACTACAACCTAAACATCGCAGAAGAGGACTACCTGAAACTGTACGAGGCGTACACAGCTTACAAACGAGTGACTTCCGGTAACGTGGACGTGTACTACAATCCAAACGAGTTCATAGCTCGCAGACCCATGTTCGTCATCAACACATCTAAAAGAAAGCAGGTAGTTGTTAACGATCGCACCAACATCAAGATTGTGTGCGAGTTCCACGATGCCTTGCCTGCCGACACTCTGTGTAGCGTCATCCTCATCGCGGAGAAAACTTTTGTGTATGATGTCAGGAACGAGCGAGTAACCGAACAGTTTTAAGAAAAAAAATATATACTGACCAAAAATCCTTTGTTAACCTGCAACGCTGTGTCCAGGATGTACTGCAAGAAGTAGAGGTTGATAATGAAACATCTTCTTACAATATATATACACACTGCCTGTCAACACCTTGTTTTGTGGTCAATCTGAAAATATAATAAAATTAAATCATGCTTGAGCACGCAAAAAAACTTCCCCTTTGGCCATGCACATGCCCCTTAACTTGCCCCGTAGGACACGTTCTGTTCTCTTACGAGAATTAATATAGGTTGTCATAGAACCCTCCAATTCATGACTTATGAAAAATCTGTTTGGTGATTCATCACGTACACCTATACGTGAGAAAAAGTATGAATAGAACCTGTGCTCGGAAATTCAAAATGGCGACCGGAAATGGGGTTATCTTGGAAACGGTAAGACTTAGCAAGAATCTGTTTGCGGATTCGTCATGTACACCTATATGTGAGAAAAAGTATGAATAGAACCTATGCTCGGAAATTCAAAATGGCGACCGGAAGTGGGGTTATCTTGGAAACGGTAAGACTTAGGAAAAATTTGTTTGGTGATTCATCATGTACACCTATACGTGAGAAAAAATATGAATAGAACCTATGTTCGGAAATCCAAAATGGCGACCGGAAGTGGCGTTATCTTGGAAACGGTAAGACTTAGGAGAAATCTGTTTGCAGATTCATCACGTACGCCTATATGTGAGAAAAAATATGAATAGAACCTATGCTCGGAAATCCAAAATGGCGACCGGAAGTGGCGTTATCTTGGAAACGGTAAGACTTACGAGAAATCTGTTTGCGGATTCGTCACGTACGCCTATATGTGAGTAAAATATGAATAGAACCTATGCTCGGAAATCAAAAATAGCGGCCGGAAATAGGGTTATCTTGGAAACGGCAAGACTTAGAAAAAATATGTTTGCTGATTCATCACGTACACCTATACGTGAGAAAAAGTATGAATAGAACCTATGTTCGGAAATCGAAAATAGCAACCGGAAGTGGGGTTATCTTGGAAACGGTAAGACTTAGGAGAAATCTGTTTTCGGATTCATCACGTACGCCTATACGTGAGTAAAATATGAATAGAACCTATGCTCGGAAATCGAAAATGGCAACCGGAAATAGGGTTATCTTGGAAACAGCAAGACTTAGAAAAAATATGTTTGCTAATTCATCATGTACGCCTATACGTAAGTAAAAATATAAATAGAACCTATGTTCGGAAATTTGAACGAAGCAAACAGAGAGATCGAATACGACGTAGACGTAGGGGACGGGTTCGTTCATCCTCACAGAGCAGACCTCTACCTTGAATTCGACGTAGTAAAAAAGAAAAGCGGATACGCGTTCCCCGCAGCAGCAAATTTGATACTCGTAGACAACTTCGTGCCTCACCTGTTCTCGCAGGTGGAGGCGAGGAAACACAACACCGTCATCGACAGAATAGATTATCCAGGCATCACGTCGACGGCAGTAGGAACTTTGAAATTATCCAAAACGGACGCAGCATACTATCAGGCAGGAGGATTCAAAGCAGGAACCAAAATATCGACGAGAAGTCACACAGTGCTCTTTCCCATGCATTTGCCCGAGGATACCCTATGCAGTGGAACGTGGAGAGAAACCTTAGTAATTTTTTCGAGTAAGATGTTGGCAACACTGCAAGAAAATAAGGCTTATGCCTTACAAGAGCAAACCATTAAGGCGAGCCTCACCGAGCCTCACTTTCGGTCGCAGAACTCTCCATTTGGGTCTACTAATGTTGCCAACTTACTAGGCCGTATCAATATTGCCTCTGATTTTCTGGTCGTCCGAAACTCGAATTGGACAGCATCGAAGTGGTGCGTTACCTTTTCGGGAACCTCTCCTCGTACACGCTGAAGTATGTTTCGTTGTACTTCAACCTGGTGGGGAGAAGATAATGCCCGTCGTCGCATCCGGTTGCGGTGACAATATAAGCAAAAACTAGGTCGTGTCAGTATTGCCAACTCACTAGGCCTCTAAGTTTAGAGCGACCCAAATTGTGCTGCCAGAGCGTGTTGCGAGCGGACCAGGTTCGAGGGCATCAACTCAACTTGCATCTCTCGCATTACTATTTCAGCGAAGCATTGCAGAACAAGCGATATTTGTGTTTCCCACGGCAACATCTCGAGTATCATCACAAGCTGGTCGGGGGTTACGTACGCCGTAACCCTCACATGAACGTAGCACTCAAAAACAGAACGGAGGATGAGATTATTTTGACATTGGACTTTACGTCACTCTACCCGAGCATCATGGTCGCAGCCGGCCTCTCCCCTTTCAACGTGAACTTGGGGGGTGGCGCGAATTCCACGCCGCCGGAACAGGCATTCTGCCCGGTACGGAAGTTAATGTTTATCGCGGCGTTACAAATCCAGCCGGTTGTACAGAAGCTGATCTTCACGTGTATTTTTCACAAGACACGCTTAATGTCACGTGCATACGCAAGATCATGGCCTTGCGTAAAAAATCAAAAAATTTAAAAACAATAAGACTTTACCGCCGGGCAAACTGCTCAAAATGGACGCCAAACAGAACACAGCTAAATTAATAATAAATAGCATGTATGGTCAGATGTACGAATTGAAAAATATTCCGGAAGAGATTCGCCCGCACGTCAATCAATTCTACGTTCGAAGGCCGTACAAGAAAACCTTTACTTTTTTGGTTGGGCACCACGCACTCCTGGCGGGGTTATGGGGGCCAGGAATCCTAAAAAAAAACAACAATTATTATTATGTTGTCTGTTTGCTTGCGTCACAATACACGCGCACGCGTGTGTGTGTGTGTGTGTGTGGCACATCGTTCCCCCCGAGAGAGGTTTACAAAGGTCACGATATATAAACATTGTCGGAGTTGGAAAATTACGATATGGTGTATTCGCTCACCATTGTTGCCAGCCATAAATCTCTCTCTCTCTCGTCATCTTACAGCAAAGTTGGCATCTCTATTTTTTTTTAGTTGTAAGTAAATTGCCAACACACTCTAGTTAATAATGCTACATATTATACGCACACACATACTATATTACCATCCACCCATCTCTCTCTCTTTTACGGCAGTACATATTTGTTGCCGGCTCTTCTTGTTTAGTATATGTAGGTTGGCAAAAATTGCTTTATGCACTGTAAAGCAAACCTCAAGCAAAGTTGCCAGCTCCTTGCTTTAGGTTAGGTTAGACAAAAAAAAAGCTGTAGGTGGGCTGTCGGTTGTTTAACTCTCCCCTCTCTCTCTCTCTCCTCTCTCTTTTTTGTAAAAAGCCATGGCAAAAGTACCAGTAGGTTGGCAACCTTGCTTTATGCACTGTAAGGCAAGCCTCAAGCAAGGTTGCCAGCTTCTTGCTTTAGGTTAGGTTAGACCTGGTTAGGTTAGGTTAGGTTAGGTTAGGTTAGGTTAGGTTAGGTTAGGTTAGGTTAGGTTAGGTTAGGGTGGGTTAGGTTAGGTTGGGTTAGGTTAGGTTAGGTTAGGGTGGGTGTTGGCAGCTGTCGGTTGTTTAACTCTTCCCTCTCTCTCTCTCCTCTCTTTTTTTTGTAAAAAGCTATGGCAAAAATACCAGTAGGTTGGCAACCTTGCTTTATGCACTGTAAGGCAAGCCTCAAGCAAGGTTGCCAGCTCCTTGCTTTAGGTTAGGTTAGACCTTGTTAGGTTAGGTTAGGTTAGGTTAGGTTAGGTTAGGTTAGGGTGGGTTAGGTTAGGTTAGGTTAGGTTAGGGTGGGTTAGGTTAGGTTAGGTTAGGTTAGGTTAGGGTGGGTGTTGGCAGCTGTCGGTTGTTTAACTCTTCCCTCTCTCTCTCCTCTCTTTTTTTTTGTAAAAAGCTATGGCAAAAGTACCAGTAGGTTGGCAACCTTGCTTTATGCACTGTAAAGCAAGCCTCAAGCAAGGTTGCCAGCTCCTTGCTTTAGGTTAGGTTAGACCTGGTTAGGTTAGGTTAGGTTAGGTTAGGTTAGGTTAGGTTAGGTTAGGTTAGGTTAGGGTGGGTTAGGTTAGGTTAGGTTAGGTTAGGTTAGGGTGGGTTAGGTTAGGTTAGGTTAGGGTGGGTTAGGTTAGGTTAGGTTAGGTTAGGTTAGGGTGGGTTAGGTTAGGTTAGGTTAGGTTAGGTTAGGTTAGGTTAGGGTGGGTGTTGGCAGCTGTCGGTTGTTTAACTCCTCTCTCTCTCTCTCTCTCTCCTCTCTCTTTTTTTGTTAAAAGCCATGGCAAAAATACCAGTAGGTTGGCAACCTTGCTTTATGCACTGTAAGGCAAGCCTCAAGCAAGGTTGCCAGCTCCTTGCTTTAGGTTAGGTTAGACAAAAAAAAACCTTGGTGATTTTTTTCGAGTAAAATATTAGCAACACTGCAAGAAAATAGAGCTTATGCCTTACAAGAGCAAACTATTAAGAAGCCTCAAGCAAGATTGCCAGCTCCTTGCTTTAGGTTAGGTTAGACCAAGAAAAAAAAGCTGTAGGTAGGCTGTCGGTTGTTTAACTCTTCCCTCTCTCTCTCTCTCCTCTCTCTTTTTTGTAAAAAGCCATGGCAAAAGCACCAGTAGGTTGGCAACCTTGCTTTATGCACTGTAAGGCAAGCCTCAAGCAAGGTTGCCAGCTCCTTGCTTTAGGTTAGGTTAGGCCAAGAAAAAAAAACCTTGGTAATTTTTTCGAGTAAGGTGTTGGCAACACTGCGAGAAAAAAGTTGCCAGCTCCTTGCTTTAGGTTAGGTTAGACCAAAAACCTTGGTAATTTTTTCGAGTAAGAAGCTGGCAACACTGCGCCATCAAATAGAGCTCATGCCTTACGAGAGAAATCCATTAAGGCGAGCCTCACTTCAGCTCCTCACTTGATGTTTGTGAACCGGGCTTATTGCACTACTTATCCCCCACCATTCACTCTTTTTCTCACTTTTACACTTTTCAATTCTTACATTTTTCTTTGTTTCTTATCAACTGGACGAACACAAATACCCATTCCTTACCCGGGACTCGAACTCGGAACCCCTGGCGTTGTAGCGCGCTCCGCTAACCACTTTTTTTTTCCTTTTTAAGTCAACAAATACAGTGAATCTTTACAAACTCTTACAGGTATGTTATTCAAGTATTACATTTAAAAAGTTGGCATAATGTGATTTTCTATAATCTAAAGACATTTGTTCATATTCTTGTATTAGAGTTAGTCCAAAGTCCAAGTAATTATAATTTTTTCCCACAGGAAATAAAAACATTAGATACTGAGCTATAAACCACTGAACTGATTTTTGCTTTGTACTTGGGAACAGATGAAACTCTGGTAAGGTGATGTCTTTTGCTGATACTTGGTTTGGTGAAGTGCGACAAATTCTGCTGAGCATTGTTCTTAATTTTGACCAAGCTGTGATTGCTTTATTACATTCTGTTATCTTATGGGTAATCGAATCTGGAACATGACAATTATAACAATTTGGAGAATTACTGAAACCATACTTATGACATCTATCTGCCATTACAATTACTTGTTGAATCACTTTGTACCATATAGATAATGCCTTGTTCGTTAGATGTGTCGCCGTTACATTGTTCCATATTTGTTTCCAATTGTATTTAGGATTTTCTCTTTCGATTCGAACTGTTATTATATTTGCGTTAAGTTGTTCTCTGTAAATCTGTCTGACTGATGGACTGTCATAAGTATGTTGGACAGTTCTATAAAATGTATGAATAGCGATCTCGGTATAGAACATTAATTCTCTGGGAATGCTTTGTATGTCCATTGGTGCTATTAATGGTACATCTTTTAACACTGTAATTATTATTTGTTGCGTAGTGGATTCAATCGGAGAATATGCCGCTGAAAGACCGCTTTGAATAAATAATGCTCTTGATTGTATCGTCACACTCTTTAAGTTCATACCTCCCCTCTTTTCCGGGAGATATAGCTCGCTCATGGCCACTCGGAACACCGAATCGTGCCAGAGGAAGTAACCAACCTGATGCTTTACCCTAGCTATTTGCTTTGCTGACAAGGTCAATGTCTTGATAAGTACCAAAACTTCGATAAGGCGTAGATGTTTACTGATCTCACTCGCGATTTCAAACAAAGAAACCTGAGTTGATTTGCACGTAAAGTATATATAACTTTTTCGGTCACTATCCGACTATTATGTTCGATGGTATCTCGGATAGTTGTATAAAAATGTATACCTAGTATTTTCACTTTCTGTGCTACACGTACACTAGTGTTATTACTAAACAAATTGTTGACTCCCAAAGGTAACAAAAACGTTTTGTTTAAATTTATCTTTGCACCCGAGACATTTTCGAAATATTTCAAGTACTCTTGTGCATTTTCCAAATCCCTTTCGCTATTTAACAATATCGTAATGTCATCCATAAAACTACTAACTTGAATCGTTTTAGACATCACAGAAATGCCCTCATTTATTTATTGTAATTTTTTAAGTAAGGGAACTAGTGTTAATACATATAATGCACTACTGAGTGGACTTCCTTGTAAAACACCTCGTTTCATTTGAAATGTTTTCGTAAGACACCCATTAAGTTTTAGTTTTAACTTAGTGTTTCCGTACAAAATTTGTATCCATCTTATAAAGGTATCTCCGAAACAAAAAGCCCTTAAAACAATGTACATATATTTATGACTAACTCTACCATAAGCCTGTGAGAAATCCACTGTTAAAATTGCTTTGTTGACTTGCTGGTTTTGTGTTGTAATAATTACATCACGTATAGTTTGTAATAAATGGTGAATTGTTCTTTGAGGGTTACATGCATATTGTGTATCCCCTACTAGTTTATGCATGTAAGGAATTAGGCGAATGTTTATGCATCTACTGATAATCTTGATATCGCTACTTAGAATTGTAATCGGGCGGTATTTTTTTTGGAACGAAAACCACAATTCCTGTTCTACTTGAGGACCCTAATTTCCCACTCTGTAATACATCATTGACCCATTGCGTAAAAACATCCCCAATTAGATTCCAAAAGGTTTGGTAAAAGTCTGAGGGCAGTCCATCTTCTGCGTTGATTTATTTCTGGCCGCTTTGAAAACTGCATTTCTTACTTCAGTGTTCGTAAAGGGTTTGCTGATTTCCGTTCGCTCTTCTTCAGTTAATCTTTCTGTTACTTGGTTCGTAAAGTCCCAATTGGAGTCTTCGGGATTATGAGCTTGGCCCATTAGATTTAAATAATATTGTAAGAATGTATTCTGAATTACTCTGGGATTAGTTGTAGTCTCTCCTGTGTCGTCTGTTATCTCTGTTATTAGGTAACTTTTAACTTGTCTATGCTCATGTAAAATATGATATAAATTTGCCTCTTCATCATAACCCAAGGGTAGCTTTTTGCTTTTAATTTTTACAATGTTTCCCTTTTTCCGTTGTAGAGAGAGTAATTTTGATTTCATCTCGTTAATGTAAGGCATATTTACATTACCTTGTAATGCTAGACTTTGTAAATCATGTAACACGGCATAATAGAAATTATACATGTTGTTAAAATCTCTACTTTTTTCTATACTATACATTTTACTAATATAACGGAATTTTGGTTTTACAATGAATTCCCACCAGTCTGTTAGTGTCTTACTGGGCGATCTACGCTTAACTAGTTCTAGCCAAGTGTCTTTTATTAGCAGTTCATAATTTTTATCCGCCAATACTGAACAATTTAGCATCCAGTATCCTCTTCCCATACACGATTTGTTTTGTTCCAATTTTATTTTTAATATTAAGGCACTATGATCACTGAAACAAACAGGAAACACACTTACACTTTGTACATTTTGTTTATAACCTTTCGCTATATATAATCGGTCGATGCGTAAAGCCTGGTTGATCTCTATGGTTACAACTCCATGCATCTTGTAACTTTAAGCCCTTTGTTAGTTCATATAGTGCCCCGGAAAAATTATAGCCTGGTTGTTGATCTTGCCTGTCTAGGACGGAATTGAAATCTCCAGCCACTAACGCATTTAGTGTATGCGATGTTAATTCTGGACTTAAGATTGTTGAAAAGAAATGTTCTCGTTCTTGCTTATTATGACTTCCTGAAGGCGCGTATACATTGCATAAAAACAAGGGACCTAATTCCGCACTTATTAATCTTCCTGATGGGTGGAAGGTAACATTATGTAAATCAATTCTTTGATGCACCGCTATTGCTGTGCCTTGATATGTGGCAGTAAAATTATTATGAACCTTGTACCTTGCCAAGGATGAAAAATTGTCAATGCCTACTTCTTGTAGGAAAGCTATATCAATATCCGACTGTGACAAGAAATCGTTTAATGCCGTTAGTTTATTCTGGCTTTGTAATTTGTTAAGGTTTATCGTTGCTAATGTAAATATGTACATTAGGAATGTAAGGATCTTATTTAGGCAATGCATTCATAATTTTTCGTACTTTGTGCTTTGCAATTGTTCCACTTTTGACGCTGGGCAGACGCACTCATATCTCTTCGTCACTACCTGGGACAAGAACTGTACGCATTGCTGTATCACTTGGTTTATGTGTCCCTGCCCCTATTAGTTCTAAACTTTTTTCCTCTCTTCCTAAAAAAGGTTGCGGTGGAATAGGGTTTTCTCTCTTGGGCTTAAGCTTTACTTCTACTGCTGTACTTACCACGTCATCCTTTTTTTGTTTCTTCGGACGTAAGGTCATGTGGTCTGTAGCATTTTTCCTCGCATCCCTGGCGGATCGTGAGCGGGGTTTTTTGGGGGTAGGTTCTGGAAATTCTGCTTCTGCGAACATCGAACTTGTAGGGATTTGGGGGTCTTGATTCGGGAATTCGAATGGAGTAATTGGAACTATAGATTCGTTCTCACTTACACTTTCACTTGCACTTTCGTGCACACTTTCCTTGTTCCCATCACTTGCATTGTCTTCTTGCTGATTTAACAGTGGGGGTTTGGGAGTCGTAGTACTTGCCTTGGACTCGTTGTCTTCAGTGACTACCATCTGCTCGTGTTGTTCCTTGTGGACCTCTGGTGTAACCTGTCCGTATGCCGGTTCTGATAAAATGGTTCGGGTGTTCTGTTCTTGAGCATTTGATTCCGTATGAGGGTGAGAAGAACTGGGGAGTGTATTAACCACCGCTGCAGCGTATCCAGCAGTACGTGTCGTCCTTGCCGCCCTATACTGGCACTCATGATGTAAGTGGTCCTGCGCGTTGCAGCGAAAACAGAGTTTGGGTTGCCGTTCATACGTGGTCCAATATCGCTCTTCATTTAACATAATGTAAGATGGCACCGGTTTTTGTAGGATGATGCGTACTAACTTCCTACCCGTTCTGACTGGATATGGGAGGGAGGTGGAATAAACTTCATCTCGTACTGTTTGTACTATTCCGTATTTTGACATTTCAGTTGTTATGGCACTGTCTGGTAATTCCATGGGCACTAGATGAATACGAACGATTGTGACAGGTTTGTCCGCTCGGTGTACTGGTATATCATATTCTCCCGTTTCGTCTGAGAAAACGAAAGTTCCCGTACTACGTTCTATTATTTTCTTGCAAAATTGTTCGGTGCTTACTTTAACAAACACTTGGTGTTTTACGAAGTCTACTTCAATACTCAACACGTCCGCTACGCGCAATTTCACTACATCTCTCATCCATTCATGAATGGCGAGCGTGGTCGGTCGTTGTTGCACTCTGGCGAAGGAAAATTGCAAAGTGTTTAACCTTTTGACCGGCATGTCTGAGAAATCACATACGTTCACTGAATGTCACTAATATAGAGCTGCTCGCTCTGCTGTTAGTATAATATTCACCTGTCTGTAGAAACTAATTCCGCGTGTCGATTCTACTCTACTTGACGAATGTTCGGGGAGCGTTCGCTAGACACGTCTGCTCTCTACCTCGCCTCGTCGCGGAGTCCAATCCACTTCGCCACGAGTTCGTTCCTTCGTACGGCATGATTATAAGTTATGACCTCTCCGTTCAATGTGCATTAGAAATATAATCCCCACCCGCCTCTTTATAAATAACACACCCAAAAGCTCCTTTGTAGCAAATGAAATAAAGGTGGTATGAATGTTACAAAACATTTCAGCAAAATCTACTATATTAACGACGCAATCGTTTTACATGGAAAGGCTACAGCTTCGAAAATTGAGATTGTGGTTTGACTGTAATTGTAGGATACCACATAGGTATTGATAAGCCAAGGCTCTAGTGTGCACTAGATTGGTTCATTTGTAATGACGTGATCAGGAATCTGTAAAGAGGTATGTGAATATAAAAATGTGTTAATGCTTATTTTTTAAACAGTTAACTCATATTTTAATATACCTCGGGGTGTAAGGGGTGCTCCTTCCACGTAGTGCACCCAATAGTCAACCTCACTTCCACGTAGTACACCTAGGACTGCAGACTAACGAGGCTCTGGCGACTGGCCTCATAGCCAGTATAATTTTGTTTGTGTTCTCCTGTGTTTTGTCCTTATTTGTACTGAGTGCTCCTTTACAGCCTCAGCTTTTAACGAAAGTCAGAAGATTTTAATATTTTATGATTTTAGTTATGCAACGTTAGAGTTGTTATGTGTAACGATAAGGGGCTGGACACCGTATAATGTGAAGGGTGCAAAATAGCCTTAGTGCTGACGCACCCAAAGTTTGAATTCAAATCAAATCAAATTTAATATATCTCTGTCAATCTCATTATCTCACTTAGGAACTAATTAGTATTGCAGGAGTCATAATAAAAAAAAATCTCACGTGACAATGAGGAGAAATTAGATTTACGGAAGGAATAGTTTTCATAATTTAAAACCTCAAAGGGCCTTGGGCTATCTCCCGACTGTCAGTCTCCCTTCCACAATCCTACCTAGAGGTGTGGAGATCTTCAACTGTCAACGAGGTGACGTTGGTCAGCACGTCGAACCCTCAGCCATGGGCTTCCGGAAGGGGGGGGGGCAAGGGGGTCTGTTGGCCCCAATGGGAAATAAAAGTAAACAAAACATTATATATTTTTCACATATAATTTCATTCCAGCCACAATAATATGTGTTAATTATTGCATGAATATGATAAATTGAAATTTAGACAATGTTTTTTTGAGGGAACAACACTATCATTGGGCAAAATGTGGCTTGTTTGCTCCCTGGAAAAAAGATACCTTCCTTGAACCTCCCTGAAAAAAACTTCTGCGGACGTCCATGACCTAAGCCGTTATAGAAGATATCTGAAACCAGGTTACACCAGTCACTCGTAGCTCCCCAATTTCCTCACGATGGTGGGTTGCCACCGGTCCTATACACATAACAGGCCGAGAACCCAGGACGACTCAAATCCATGCCGTTCCGCTGCTGTCGGAGTCCAAAGCACAGAGTCTTAGACCGCACCGCCACGGAGGTGTAGAGTTTTCATATTTTGTTTCTTATAAATGTCGACAATATATTAAATCTATTACGCACCAAAAATTAGTTGAAAAAATAGCCGGATCTATAAGAGATTCGAACTTGCGATCTTCATTCAACTAGGCCGCTATTTTTAACAATTTCCCATTTTCTCACTCAATAACCTTCGTTGGTTGAACGTTTGTCTTAAAAGTCGTTAGCAATCTTGTAAACCTTATTAACCTATCTGCTGTCTATCACAAATATATTTTACAACCTAGAGTAGATTTAGATGTCTGCAATTTTTAACTTGACTTTCGTGGTAAGTAATTCTCTACCGTATACTATAATAAACAAATCAAAGCCTACATATCTCATATTTTGTAAATGCGAAATGTCATCGTTAAATGTTACAACGATTTCTCATTCCACCGTTAGTTCCAGATTTAGCCACAGCCACCGCGTATTTGCATTCTGGAAACCAGCGTGAAACGTGTTTCCCACATTTACAAGGTTAGGTGAACCCTTATCATTTGTAGTGGATGCCTGTGAACATTTTACTTCATACGTCATGGTGCTGTGGTGGATTTCTTACCCTTCCCCTTTTACCTTGAACGGTAGTAATCCCCGACTGGGCACGACGAATCAATCACAGAAAAGCAGACTGTCTGGTAAATCGCATGCCATGTATTATTTCGAGCTCCTTAATGGTTGACTTCTTTGGGTATTATTTCATGTCTCTTTTCTACTTACTACTCTGAAACTTTTGTCTACTGTTTTCAGTAGATCAATAGGTGTTTTGAAACATCTACTGTGTTCAGATTTTCAAAAAGATATAAATACAAAAAAATAATAAGGGGGTATGAAATTAATATTTACAGCCAAAATATTAAACTTAACATATCATACACTATACTAAATAAATTATTTTCACAACCAGAAAATCTTATCCATGGACACAAAATAACCGGGAACTTCCCACCTAGACAAACAAGACGAAAAAGGAAGTGAAGAAATGCAGGATGCCCAGATGCAGGACGAAGGAAACTCAGTTGATCTTGCTCCCATCCCAGCGGCAAAGGACAACGTCCCAAAAGAGGAGGACAAGGGACCTTCGAAAGACGGTGAGCTGGAAAGTGAATTTAATACAGAAGAAGAAAGTGACGAAAGTGCCACTTCAGTGTCCAAGTGGAAAAAGTCTCAGCAGATGGGTGCAAAAAAACGGACGAAGAATACTTCGAAAGGTAGCGAGAACACAGTAGCGAAGAGAAGATCAGTGAGAGAGGTAGGAGGTATGAATAGAGTAATGAACAGAAGAAGTAAATCCTAAAAAGGGAAATTTAATTTGATATTTCATTTGTTATTTGTATAATTTTTTTTCAAAGTTATGAGGGACGATCGGAAAGAACTATTAACTGTGTGCTACATTATTAATTTATTAATGGTATATACCACTAGAATATGTACTATTAATATTAATGGAATCTTTTCGCTTGTAAAATGTAAAATGTTAGAAGAATTTGTACGGGTACACTCCATAGACGTACTGTTTTTGCAGGAAGTTTGTATGTGTGACTTTCCATCAATATATGGTTACGAAGCCATAGTTAATACTGGTATCAATGGCCGTGAGACAGCAACACTTATTAGAAACGCCTAACCATTAATAATGTAAAAAAGTTAGTAGATGGGAGAGGTATTAGCTTTCAAAGTACCAACTATACTTTTGTGACTATTTATGCCCCATCAGGCAATCAAAATAGACAGTCACGTTAACAATTTTATAATCAGGATATTTTATATTTGCTACCGTTAAATGAATCTAAAATAATACTTGGGGGTGATTTTAATCAGGTATTAAATCCCAGCGATTGTTTAGGAGCTTATCAAAAGAGTCCAGCCCTTGCAACATTAATTGAAGAATTGCATTTGAAAGATATTTGGTTTATAGAAGATACAGGATATAATATTTACATATTTTAATAATAAATCTGGATCGAGAATCGATACGTTATATACAAATACAGATCAAATAAAAAATATAACATCCATATAAGCATTGCCAGCGCCCTTTACTGATCATATGACATTAAAAAATGGCAATAAACCTGGAAGAAACAAAACTAGTCAAGGGTCCTTCATATTGGAAGCTAAATATACAGTTATTAGA
This sequence comes from Lepisma saccharinum, assembly GCF_977018435.1. Classification (NCBI taxonomy): domain Eukaryota; kingdom Metazoa; phylum Arthropoda; class Insecta; order Zygentoma; family Lepismatidae; genus Lepisma; species Lepisma saccharinum. The sequence goes on from NC_139230.1 coordinate 105,894,135, forward strand.
GCTTCCACATATCAATGAAATATTTGCACAAAAATGGGTCGAATGGTGTAAACAACAAAAGTATTACAGTAATCATAATGACTGGTGGGTTCGATATGTAAAACCAAAATTAAAAACTTTTTTCTGCTGGTATGGAAAAGAAAATGCAAAAGACAGAAACGGATTGATCAACTTTTATTACCAGTGTTTACACGAGGCATGTCAAGGGAGAGATGTCACCAAAAATTATCAAGCCATACAGCAATATAAAGCCAAAATCTTAACACTCCAGAGGCAACAAATGGAGGGCATAACAATAAGAACCAATTCCAAGAATTTAATTCAAGATGAAAAAACTTCGATGTATCACTATGTACAGATGCAAAAACAACAAAAAACACTCATGATCAACAATCTTGTGGATTCAGGTGGAGAATCGCGTGTGAGTCAGCCAGGAATCATGCGGACATTTTATGACTATTATGGGGAGCTTTCTCAGACCGGGGAGGGGGAATCAGAAGCAAGAGAGACAATACTGAAATCGCTAAACAATGGTTTGCAAGAAGAGGATAGACAACTTTTAGATACTGAAGTTACAATAGAAGAATTATATGAAGCGTTACGAAAATGCAACCTTAAAGGAGCACCAAGAAAAGATGGTATTGGTTACAAGTTTTATTTGCAGTTTTTTGAGATTATAAAATATGAACTAATCAAAATCATACAAGATGCCTTTAAAAATGGAAAAGTTTTACAAAATGAAGGCATCATCATATTGATACCGAAAAAATCACACGCAAAACAAGTAGACGACTACAGATTGTGTGACTGAATGAAACACCCTCCCTTGCCCGGGAAGACAAATGCTACCACTACCTAGATAGAGGCGGCAAAATCTCCCTCGGACAAGCGAAATAGCGTTACGGTCCAGGTTAAGTTCGTGCGTAGGAACCGGTGACCAACAGTGCATAGTAATAAGCCATATCGAATAAAAACAAAGACATATGTACTTTCAAATTACCACCTCTTTACCTGTAGCCGGGAAGCGGCTAGCTGCATACCTGAAAATCACGGGTAGCGACATGCATACGAAAATGATATAGCCCAAAATTAACATGAAAATAAATAATATATTCTATTTGTAACCAACAAAAATGGAATCATTACAGGTCCCCACACTTGCACTCTCACATTCTCTCTCAGATTCAATCCTCATGGGGTTATCGACATTAGAAATTATACATGACATGTACAGGTTTTATGACGACAAGCCCTAATTATTGCATTCTCAATTAATATTATCTTACTTTTTGTCTAATCAGGTCATTTGCGATTTTGCTCCAGTGCTACTTAAATCCTAGCCAGCCCTTACTTAAGTTCACCTTTTGTTTTTAAAAAAAGAAACTAGTCGGCGCGGTGACCATACATTACTTGACCAGTATAAACAAAGGCGTCTCAACGGCAATTACATTCACGTGGGCGGACGTTTTCCTTTTACAAGACCTCACGTGGTTCAAACATAACAAATAACCTCCGTTGAGTGACGCAAACCTACACTCGCTAGCAGGCGGGACTTAAACACTTCGCCGCGACGAGCAATTCACATTACCAGGCAAATACTTTAACAAATAATCACATATGCGACCGGACATAGCTAGCAGCGGCACAGCGCTGACACATAAAAATGAACAAACCTCAAGTAGAATATGCAATTAAGCGGGCGGCGCTTTACTCTAATAGTACGCACTTTAAACAAATACAAAGGAGCACAAACAACAATGAATTTAAGATCATAAAAAAATATCACAAGGAATAAGAAAAATTGACCTGAGACGAATAGATTACAAATGACAAGCGCGACGGGAGTTTGATGTAAAATTTCGAGTTGAGTGGGCGTTTTCCAAATGTCGACGAATTTCAAGGGCGTTCTCTAAATCAATCGGGCCGTCACGTGTTAAGGTTCACACAGATGAATACTTTACCATCTCTCAGCTTCCGGGGTGCATCCTGGCGTCTTTATGGGCGATTGAAACACATAGTATCCACGCGAAAGGTTCCCTTGGTCGCGACGATGGAGATGCGAGAAGGATTCAAACACCTAGTTCCCCGGCTCCTCTTCCTCTCGGGATCGGTGGATCTCCGTGGTATGACGCGGTTCGGACGTCGCATCTGAGCGGTCGTTGTAGGCGTCGTCGGGGCGTCAACATCTCTCTCTACGTCTCTCTGTCGCGGCTGGTAAGCGTCGTCGGGACGTCAACGTGGCGGATGGTAGGCATCGTCGGCGTATCAATAGGGCGGCGTTCGACGTTCTCTCTCTCTCCATGGCGGCGGATAGGCATCATGGGCGTATCAATGGGGCGGCGTTCGACGTTCTCTCTCTCTCAATGGCGGCGGATAGGCATCGTCGGCGTAGCTTCTTCTGACGTCAGGCGAATCGACGTAACGCCCTCATCTCCTTTCTTCCTCTAGCCCGCCATAGTTTCCGGTGTTCCTTGTTTCTCAAAAATTATAAATGGCGTAAGGTAATCACGGAAACACGTTTCGCTTCAACTTCCCCCAGCGGTTGAGGTAGGCGCACTCGTGTAGACTTACTGCCTATCACACACACACTGGTGTTCGCACGACACAACAAAGTCCACTGTACACGAAAGGTAGCACAAAGGTGCTCTTGTTCCAAGAATCGCGGCAAAAACTGTATATGGAGAGGTAGCACGGAGCTGCTCTCCCTACAAGGATCGCGGTAAGACTGTGTGTCGAAAAACCATGTCCTTCGTTTTATTTAGATTTTGAAAAACGACGCTATGCGCACGTTGGAGTGACGCTTCCGAAGGGGTCAGTCCACTTTGCTCTATTGTCTCCAAACTAGGACGCACCGTGTCCGAAGTTGACTTGCGCGGATTAAGCTTCCGCCTGGCTGTCGCCCATAGCTCAATTGCAATCGCTGTCCACAAACTGATCAATTAGAACCGATTTGATCTGGCGTCCGTAATTGTCGCTTGATCGTGACGAAACTCCACATATCTGTCCTTGCACATATGCCGCTGCGCTGGTATAAGTTTCACATGAATCTGACCGTTGGAAACCGAGATATTTAAATGTTTGTCATTACGGTCGAATTTCCTAAGCTTTAGACGCATAGCGTGACCCTTCAGGTGCTCGCCCTTAACACAAGCGGATGTCTCGTTCCTCCCGTCGGCTTGGCAAAAATCAAATATGTAATCTCACAAATTAAAACACTTAACACTTTGAATCAACTCGTCTTTTTACCGCTACATACATGAATAATAATGATAATAATAATGACGGTAAATCTGACTGTCACAACCTCGCCCTTCTTCTTCTTCCAAGGATTTCGTAAGCGTGAAAAATTCGCTCTACACAGGGACAGAATTTTTTTGTTACAAATCCTTGAACACTCTGTATATAAATATTGGCAAACAAATACATGAACACCCTGTATATAAAAATTGACAAGCAAATACATGAACACCCTGTATATAAAAATTTACTCTCTGAACGGCACGGACACTGTGACCTTCCAGATACATAACATATATAATAACACCCTGAATATATCATAATATGAAGAGTATATATACAAAACAAGAACAAGATGTGAGCATTTACGTGTCAGCTTGCGCTCTTACGTCGCTCTCTCTCTCGTATCTGGGCGAACCGTGTCTCGAATTTGGCCTGTTCGTGTCTCTCGCTGGGCTCCATGGGATTCTCGCTCCACGGCGTCCTGCATCTCCTCGATCTGACTCCGGGCTGACCGATCTGCTATGTGCGTTTCGCTGATAAAATCCATCCCGGACTTGGCCGTTCTGAAAAAAGCCGTCGTTTCTCCTTGGCGACGCACGAGTCGGACCTCCACGCCGTCTCCTGCCTCTGAACGGGCGTCTTCGTTGCGGTGAAGGTGGATCTTGCAGCTGGCGGTTCCTTTCAGCCCCTGGAGCGTGGTGCTGTCCTCTCCATCCCTGCTGGACTAGATGAACGCGCGGGTGTTTATTCCGGTGCGACGAATCATCTTCCGGTCGGCGCCGCTTGCTAAACTTCTCACCCCTGGTTTTCTGCCTCTCCTCCTCGCACTGAAACAGGTTTTCCAGTGTGAGGGACATCGCGTCGGCGTCAAACACGCATGCTCCATTGAGGTGACGACGAATCTCGTGTGGAAAATGGTATACCAGAGCGGCTATTATCTCCGCCGTGGTCATTTGGGGTTGCAGAGACTTGAAGTCATTGTAACGTTTCCAAAAGTACTGGGCATACGTGAGTCCTCCGCCCCTGTCGTATCGTTCGTTTCTCACCTGCATCAGCATCCTCTCGACCTGCAGGGGACGTTGAAAATAAGCGAGAAACGCTTCCTTGAACTCCTCATAAGAATTGAAGTTCCCCTCGTTCCTGTCCATCCAGTTCTTGGCCCGGTCCTGCATTAAACCTTTCAGAATCAGAAGCCTATCCTCGTCTGTCAGACCTAACTCACGGGCGGTAGAATTAAATTCCTCGAGGTACGTGGAAGGAAGGATTCTGTCAGCACCCGAAAATTTTTTGAAGTGCTTCCGGTATTCGGGCGGAAACAGAGCTCTCCTGGTGGACGGTGGGTCAAAGTGTAAATTTTCCTCTCCCTGCTCGCGGCGCGGACTCAACCGTGGTGACGCAGCGTCTTCTCTTCGAAGGGGGCGGGGCGTTCCTGGAGCTCGCTGGTCGCTTTCCCCGTTCGAACAAGTGGGGACGTCGGCTGCCGGTGGTGACGTCAATCTGGGCTGCCGCGACGATTGTGAAGTGCCGCTGCTAGTCACGCTCAGTTGACGCACTTTCATCTCGAGGTCCTCAATTCGTTCGGAGTTTCCTTCGGCTTGAACTAAAATTTCTCTCACTTGTCGCCCCAGGGTGTCTATTCCACGGTCACATGTCGCTTCCAGCTGCACGCATTGTCGGGCCATCTGCTGCATACCTTCCTCCTGGTCGCGTACGCTCTGAGACAGTGTTGCCATCTGGTTCTCCTGCCGCTCGATCCGCACGTTGATTCCGGTGATCTTGGCTTCGACACGGGATTCGCATTCCTGTACCCGAGTGACGAGTTCTTGCGTTATCACCTCACCGGAAGTACGGATGGTTTCCTGGAGGCGGTCTTCCGTCACTCGCATCTGGGTGCTGATGGCCTCTATCTTGCTTTGGGTAGCCTCCATCTTGGCTTCGAGCGAGGCTTCGATTCCGCTTCGCGTGGCCTTCATCTCGGCTTCCATCCGCAGTAGCATCTCGATGATCTGTTGGGAGTTGGTACCACTGAGGCTAGCTGCTTCGTTGACCCGTTCTGCACCTCCCGGAGAAACCTGTTGCGCGCTGGTCTCATTGGCTTGCCCCCCGCTGTTCGGTAGACTGGTTTCTTCTCGCGGACTTAACGGGACATCGCACCGGGAGCAAACGAGGCTTGCTGTGCCGACGTTTTCACTTTCTGGGAACTCCTCGCTGCAGACATCGCAAATCACCCTTACGTCACTCATGTTCAAGTTCTCGATGCGGCGGTTGCGCAATCTCATGAAATCAAAAATTCAACCCTCGGTCGATTCTCAATGCTCGCTGACAAGCGTAAACGTGAGCGCTCACAATATATACCAATATATATTTAAACAATTCACAAACGAAAAAAGATAAGGGCGGTCGATTCCCCTTTTGCCAGAACTCAACTTAACGCCTAATGCCATATGCCAAACAAAAATTTTAAAATGCCTAACGCCTTAAGTAGCTGCCCTACTACCTTGACAAAAATAAACGCCTAATGTCTCAATTACCACCTCACGTCAAAATAAAACAATAAAATCTCACAATGAAACACAGTTACATGACACCAAAATACGCCTGACGTAGCCCTTACAAAAACGACATATACCTCTGCACTGAGGGTGCTTTCGATTTAAAAATATACCTGTCCCTGTGTTCGCGGCGCCAAAAGTTGTGTGAGTGAATGAAACACCCTCCCTTGCCCGGGAAGACAAATGCTACCACTACCTAGATAGAGGCGGCAAAATCTCCCTCGGACAAGCGAAATAGCGTTACGGTCCAGGTTAAGTTCGTGCGTAGGAACCGGTGACCAACAGTGCATAGTAATAAGCCATATCGAATAAAAACAAAGACATATGTACTTTCAAATTACCACCTCTTTACCTGTAGCCGGGAAGCGGCTAGCTGCATACCTGAAAATCACGGGTAGCGACATGCATACGAAAATGATATAGCCCAAAATTAACATGAAAATAAATAATATATTCTATTTGTAACCAACAAAAATGGAATCATTACAGGTCCCCACACTTGCACTCTCACATTCTCTCTCAGATTCAATCCTCATGGGGTTATCGACATTAGAAATTATACATGACATGTACAGGTTTTATGACGACAAGCCCTAATTATTGCATTCTCAATTAATATTATCTTACTTTTTGTCTAATCAGGTCATTTGCGATTTTGCTCCAGTGCTACTTAAATCCTAGCCAGCCCTTACTTAAGTTCACCTTTTGTTTTTAAAAAAAGAAACTAGTCGGCGCGGTGACCATACATTACTTGACCAGTATAAACAAAGGCGTCTCAACGGCAATTACATTCACGTGGGCGGACGTTTTCCTTTTACAAGACCTCACGTGGTTCAAACATAACAAATAACCTCCGTTGAGTGACGCAAACCTACACTCGCTAGCAGGCGGGACTTAAACACTTCGCCGCGACGAGCAATTCACATTACCAGGCAAATACTTTAACAAATAATCACATATGCGACCGGACATAGCTAGCAGCGGCACAGCGCTGACACATAAAAATGAACAAACCTCAAGTAGAATATGCAATTAAGCGGGCGGCGCTTTACTCTAATAGTACGCACTTTAAACAAATACAAAGGAGCACAAACAACAATGAATTTAAGATCATAAAAAAATATCACAAGGAATAAGAAAAATTGACCTGAGACGAATAGATTACAAATGACAAGCGCGACGGGAGTTTGATGTAAAATTTCGAGTTGAGTGGGCGTTTTCCAAATGTCGACGAATTTCAAGGGCGTTCTCTAAATCAATCGGGCCGTCACGTGTTAAGGTTCACACAGATGAATACTTTACCATCTCTCAGCTTCCGGGGTGCATCCTGGCGTCTTTATGGGCGATTGAAACACATAGTATCCACGCGAAAGGTTCCCTTGGTCGCGACGATGGAGATGCGAGAAGGATTCAAACACCTAGTTCCCCGGCTCCTCTTCCTCTCGGGATCGGTGGATCTCCGTGGTATGACGCGGTTCGGACGTCGCATCTGAGCGGTCGTTGTAGGCGTCGTCGGGACGTCAACATCTCTCTCTACGTCTCTCTGTCGCGGCTGGTATGCGTCGTCGGGACGTCAACGTGGCGGATGGTAGGCATCGTCGGCGTATCAATAGGGCGGCGTTCGACGTTCTCTCTCTCTCCATGGCGGCGGATAGGCATCATGGGCGTATCAATGGGGCGGCGTTCGACGTTCTCTCTCTCTCAATGGCGGCGGATAGGCATCGTCGGCGTAGCTTCTTCTGACGTCAGGCGAATCGACGTAACGCCCTCATCTCCTTTCTTCCTCTAGCCCGCCATAGTTTCCGGTGTTCCTTGTTTCTCAAAAATTATAAATGGCGTAAGGTAATCACGGAAACACGTTTCGCTTCAACTTCCCCCAGCGGTTGAGGTAGGCGCACTCGTGTAGACTTACTGCCTATCACACACACACTGGTGTTCGCACGACACAACAAAGTCCACTGTACACGAAAGGTAGCACAAAGGTGCTCTTGTTCCAAGAATCGCGGCAAAAACTGTATATGGAGAGGTAGCACGGAGCTGCTCTCCCTACAAGGATCGCGGTAAGACTGTGTGTCGAAAAACCATGTCCTTCGTTTTATTTAGATTTTGAAAAACGACGCTATGCGCACGTTGGAGTGACGCTTCCGAAGGGGTCAGTCCACTTTGCTCTATTGTCTCCAAACTAGGACGCACCGTGTCCGAAGTTGACTTGCGCGGATTAAGCTTCCGCCTGGCTGTCGCCCATAGCTCAATTGCAATCGCTGTCCACAAACTGATCAATTAGAACCGATTTGATCTGGCGTCCGTAATTGTCGCTTGATCGTGACGAAACTCCACATATCTGTCCTTGCACATATGCCGCTGCGCTGGTATAAGTTTCACATGAATCTGACCGTTGGAAACCGAGATATTTAAATGTTTGTCATTACGGTCGAATTTCCTAAGCTTTAGACGCATAGCGTGACCCTTCAGGTGCTCGCCCTTAACACAAGCGGATGTCTCGTTCCTCCCGTCGGCTTGGCAAAAATCAAATATGTAATCTCACAAATTAAAACACTTAACACTTTGAATCAACTCGTCTTTTTACCGCTACATACATGAATAATAATGATAATAATAATGACGGTAAATCTGACTGTCACAAGATCAATAACATTACTAAATTGTGACTATAAATTAATGGCAAAGATCTTAGCAAATAGGTTAAAGTTAATTTTACCACGGATACTCAGCGAGAAACAAACATGAATTGGCAAAAAGCATAGTATATTCAGTGCAGTAGGAGGGATTCGCGATCTGATATATATATATTATATGGTGCAGAAACTTGATGCATGTGTGCTTGCTTTTGATTTCAAAAAGCATTTGATTTAGTGTCGCATGACTACCTGTTTGAGGTGCTAAAGGCGAATGGATTCAGTGATAAATTTATTCATATTTTGAAAGGTTTCTATCAACAGGCAACATCTCGGATAATGGTCAATGGATTCCTGTCGTCCCTAATAAATATAACAAGATCAATTCGGCAAGGATGTCCACTAAGTATGCTCTTGTTTGCTTTAACCCTGGATCCTTTGCTGCAGTATACCAGGAAAACTACTACCGACGAGATACACGCCTTTAAAGAAAACCAAGTGTTTGCTTTCGCAGATGATCTATCTGCTTGTATCACCACAAACGAGCAAATGCAAAAAATGATGGAAGCGATACATATAAACTGCCGTGCTAGTGGGGCCAAAATAAATATGGAAAAATCAAAGGCGCTACCCTTTGGCACATGGGCTCAAAAATATCCAGATATAGGGATACCATATGCACAGGAAATTAAAATATTAAGAATAATTTTTCACAAGGACGAGGAACAAATGTTAGAATCCAATTGGCAAAAGATAGCGAGAGACATTCGCATACAATGTTATCAAATGCGCAGCAGACAGTTGAACATGGTACAACGGGTGTGGTTTTTGCAAACATATATGTTTAGTAAATTAAACTATACGGCCCAAGTGATCCCAATCAATCAAAAATACCTCAGAATAATGAATTCAGCAATTGGTTGGTTTATGTGGTATGGACATTTTTTTCGAATACCACTATCAAATCTATGGCAAATGAAACTAAAAGGAGGATTGGAGCTCACAAATATTGAGATCAAATGCAAATCCCTATTCCTGGCAAGATCCTATACGCTCTATGGCATTAAAGACTCCATTACATCATTATGGATACAGTTATGGACGGAGGAATTTCCACCCCAAAATCCGCCAGATCTACGCAGATTGAAAAAAGGACCTTTGTATCTCCGAAGTTTGATGCAAGAATTCAGTTATGTGGTGCTTCCGGCAAAAGGTGAAGACGTAAAACTCTCTCAATACTTATATACACTGTTTCACAAACAGTTGCCGATACCGACTCACCACATTGAAAAACATTTTCCCAATAACAGATGGCAAAATATTTGGAAAAAATTAAATAAGAAATTTCTGGATACATCAGTGTATAGTGTTTGGTACAATGTAATACATGATATTATACCAACTAATGAACGCTTACATAGTATCAATAGACTAACAACTAATAAATGCCACATATGTGGAGAGATAGACACCACTGAACATAGAATAGTAACATGTAATGGAGTACAGGGAATTTGGAAATGCCTAACGACATATCTAGGACAAATATGTCGAACAACACCCCAGTACTTTCAACCGTCGATGTGTACAAGACCAGATTTCAAATATTTTCCAGAAAAGAAAAACAATGCAGTAATTTGGTTAATAGCTAATACAATATATTATGTGTTTTGTAAAAAGTATAAGATCAATAGCATTTTGTTCACACAGTATTTAAAAAGAACCAGATGGAAAATGTTACAATATCCAAAAATGTATGAGTATTTTGGAAACTACCTCAGTGTTGTTTAGACAACAATAATTGTATACTTGTGGTGTGAAAGTGTAAACAGGTATTTAATATATGAAGAAACGTATATTTGTATTACAGGTACAACTGCATGTTTACGCCAAAATTCTTGTATCAGATAGCGAAAATGGGACTCGTACATATTTACTATGCTAAAAATTCTATACAATACTTTTAACAGAATTTATGTAAGAAAGCAGATCTATTTTGTATATATGCTGATAAAATAAACGTTTGTTATAAAAAAAGTCAGTAACGCGTCTGAGTACCATACTGAAGGTCCCGGGTTCGATCCCCGGCCGGTTCAAATCCGGGAACTTTTCTAACGTTGGAAGCGGCCCCGGCGCCCACCCAGCTTCGAATAACATGGGTACCTGGGGGAAATCCTGGGGGGTAAAGGCGGTCAGGGGCGTGGTGCTGATCACATCACCCCCACTCACGACCGGATCAAGAAAGTGTCGGGCGTTACACCCACACCCCCTATACGCCTTCATGGCGTGATGCTAAGCACAGGGGAAGACTTTACTTTTTTATTTACTTTTTTACATTTTTTATTGCAGTTTAGACTCGCAAATATAATTTTTTCAACTTTTTTTATTAATTTTTCTATTTATTGCCTTTTGTATCTGATATTTATTAATTTCTAACTTTGAGTTTTGTTTTTTTATTTAAAAAATTTCTCTCATCACTAAGGAAGAAGAACTTTTAAGTAAAACTTTACCCACAAACTTTATTATTACTATTATTATTATTGTTGTTTTCTTTTATGTAGTTGATGAATGTTCTTATTGTTAGGGTTTATTGACTTACACTAAGCTATTTTTGGTTTGCTTCGTAGGAAAGTTTGTTTACTTTAGAGTTCCATCGGTATTTTCTTACTGTTAGGGTAGGTAAAGTTTCCTAAATATATGAGTATGGTTCCATATATACTTGTTCTTGCATGTTTTTTCATATGATGTGATCACCACAACTCTCCAAGTGCCTTTACTGTATGTTTCCATTTTATTGAGGCTTAGTGATTCCTAGAGCCACTTTATGCATGAGAGAAAGCTTGAAAATTTCGATCTCAGATAACCGTCAACCATATGCCAGAGTATTTTCGAGTATATTTTAGACTTATTATGTACTACTAGAATATCACTGCTTGCTTAATTTTTAAGTATGTTGTGCAGTTATTGTATTTTATTGCTATTGCTTACTAGATAAACTGTACGAAATGTTTAATATTTGTATATTTTTGCATTTATAAGAGGCCAAAGTTTTACTGTAACTAAAATTATTATGTGTCTAAGGACTGAAACCCCTTTTTACCAAGAGAACTATAACTGAACGTTTATTAATATTGTTTATTTCCCCCCCCCCTCGAGTCATCTTAAAGATATTTTGTTTTTAAAGACGCAGTGAGACAAATCACAGGACAAGTCGATATTAGCAGATGACTACATGGCTTTTAAGTTCACCTGATAAAACTTTTTTATCCTAGAAGAAATATTTACCCTTATAGTCTTTTATTCAGGATACTTTTCAAGTATTACTGACTTTTTTTGAGTGATACACTTAATATCAGAGGTTATTTGTATCTGTTATATCATGCGAGTTTTATTTTTACTACAATCAGGACTAAATTCTACTGACTGAAGCTTAGAGCTTAGGCTCTATAGCATGTTGAATGGTTAATCACAGGTCAATATGAACTTTACAGAGGCTTGTAGGTGGCATAGGAACACACGCCAGAGCCTTATTAGCGTGCAAGAAGCACTTTCAGGGAGTACTACGAGGAATCGAAGTTGATTTTTTGAGTGCTTTACCAGTTACACAGCCAATATTTGCTATTTCAAGTAACTACATGTACCAGAACATCTTACAGCCCAACACTAACTAGACTTAAATTTATACTATATTAGGTGCTAAATGTAGCAAGAACACTGATTGTACATATTTTTGAGAATCCAACTATTATATATCAGGATTTTTTCTATGTAAGTATATATTTATCGATTACTAACTTTAACAGACCATTCAGGAAGACGATAAAATTCACTAAACTTAGTACTATAGTGTAGGAGATTGCATGAAAAGTAGAAATTATAACAAGAAAATGATTTAGCTTTTTTGCTTTTGTGACTAATCGCGACGCTGGGGATGAATGGAAGGACAAAAATCTTAAAGACTGGATATATTTTACCACTACAGACGCCTAGGTAGAAACACTAGAGTACAGTTAGCTTTCAAAATTGAGGTTATACCGTACTGTTTCTTAAATATTTTGTGTTTGAAACGCTTAACAAGTTACACGTATATCCATTTCAGGACAAATATTGCTAAAACTCTCAAATTCACTGTGTACAAGTTGATATTTAGGCTATCAGAGGAATTAACAACCCTATTTTAAAAACAAAAGGTATTGTTTACACTTTATTTACTTCAATCAGAGACTAATATTTTACATTAATTGAATCATTCAGCCCTAGTCAATACTTTACTGCATCAGAAAGTTTGTTATCAATCTAATAAGTATGCTATATTGTATTCTAAGGCAAACGTTGTTTAATTGACTGGTTATAATGCAAAGTTTTGCACAATTATCGATATATTCACTACCTTCAAACCAAACAATTGTACTTATTTAGCGCATTTCATTTAGATTTCGTGTAATTAACTTATGTTTCTTATATTTAACAAACTAAACTAATTACTTTGCCATGTTAAAAACCTTATTTTTTACTATTTCCTATTCTATCAGGTTCTATATTGCTGTTTTTTATCAATTTATGTAAGAGCACACATATTCTCTTTTACACACACACACACAAACACACACACACACATACGTGTAAACGTGGTCTTATAAGGCCCGAGTGAGTGTACATATGTTGTTGGAACCACTATAATTTGATAAATTAGCATAATCAAATTCATTTTAAAATGTCGAGACCATGCATGTGATTACAAATACCACCGTGGTTTTTGAAAATTATCATTTATGCAGTTTTCCTGACGAAAAAATGGTTACTATTCTTGTTGGAACCTGGTACCAATATCACCTGTCTGATTTACGTGTTGTAATTTTAATACAATTGCATCCGTTGTGGGTACCATTCAATATTGCAAAACCCGTCCAACCAATCACAATTCTTGTAGGTCACATGATTTCTTCCTGTGTGTAAGCAGCTACGTGCCATACCGAATTGGGCAAAAAGTTGTGAAACGCGCTTTACGGCGTCAATTGAGAGCGCGTAGCTTGCGTGTATCTGTCTCGGCGCAGAGCATTTGGAAGGGGAGGGGGAAAGGAAGAGTTCCTCTCGCGGCGGAGTAAGGAAGGGATTAACTGCGGCGCAGTCAGTGGCGTACTTAAGGAGTTTTTGCCACACTGTGGAATTGAGAAAATAATTACATTTACCATAATCGCTGAATCTAATTTTTACTTTGCATACTTTTTTGTGTTGTTTGAAGATTTCAGAAATCAAAGCAGGCTTGTGCGGCCTATCATGCCGCAACTGTGTGAAACGAAGCTCTTTATTGGAACGCTACCAAGCGAAACGCAATATGTAACAAGCGACAAGAGATACGTATCGCTTGGAACTGAACCCTCAGTAATCAGTTCGACCTTTCGCATTGATGCGAGAGGGCAAGCTGCACATGTCGCTTGCGGGTCGATGCATTAGGTTTTTCAAGCATGAGCGGTGAATTTCTTGCTTTAGATTGAAGTCCCAGTGTTAGTGGGTGTCCGGAAGGGGGGCAAGGGGGGCCGTGACCCCTCCCTGGAAAATGAAAGTCAACCAAAAATTATATATTTCACACATATAATTTCATTTCAGCCACAATAATGAGTGTTTATTAATGCACGAACATGATAAATTAAAATGTAAGCAATGTTTTTTGAGGGAACATTGGGGAAAATGTGGCTTATTTGCCCCCCTGGAAAAATACCTTCCTTGCCCTCTCTGAAAAAAAAAACCTGCTGACGTCCATGCCAGTGTTGCCTGTCGGTTGTCGCCTGCCACTTGTCGCTTCGATCTGAAGTATCCTTGAAGGGGTCAGGGGAAGAATTCTGACGGAGGCGACAAGCGACAGTGTGCTTCCACATCGACAAGAGACACGGGTCCCTTTTGTCTTGTAGACTAAAACATTCACCGCCCGTGCACGACAACAAGTGGAGGCGTCACGATGCACAACATTGATAAAATAGCAAGTTTGAGTGACACAATCAAGCGACATGCAATATTTGCAGCTTACCGTGCTGCATCAGTTCGAAACGTAGCATTGATTACCGAGGCTTGTCGCTTGTCGGGTTACTCTTCGGTCTGGAATCTGCTTAAACGGCAGGCGACTGGCGACATGGAATTTTTATACCAAAGCAACAAGCGACATTAGAAAATTCAATATAAGGCAAAACATTCACCGCGCATGCGAGAACGAAAGTACGAAGCGACATGATGCACAGTATTAACAAAACTGGCAAATCAGAGCGACACGCAAGCTACAAGCGACGCCTGCATCTTGTCGTGTCGCTTCTGTTCGAAAGGTTCAATTCATTACTTCTGGTTCGCTTCCAAGGGACAGGTGTTGGTTGTCGCTTTCGTGTGAAATCTCCCTTACAAAGCAAAAAAGCTGCAAACGACAGACGACAAGTGACAGGTGTCAAGCGACACGGATAATTCACACAGAAGCTACAAGCGGCAAGCGACACTCGCACAGTTAGTTTAAATTCGAACATTCACCGCGCATGAGCTAACAAGAGCACGGTATTGAGAAAATTGCTAATCAGAGTGACACATGCAACTTGTCCTGTCGCTTTCTGAATGCTGGTTTGCAAGTTAAGCATGTCACGTGCCTCTCGCCTCTAAAAACTAGAGTGCCACACACGTAAATTTGCCGTTGCGTAGAAACGTATTTTTGTTTCGTCTCCCTCTCTCTTAGCATCACGTGTTCTACCCTGCTCGAAAACCTTCGCTATTGTTGCCATATTGTCATTCCATTCCTGGACACACTCGCGCAAACTTCATTGAAAACAATTGAACAGCGCTCCAGCTCGCGGTTCCCACCGGTCAGCAGGGACGGCAATGTGGCAATATAGCACGGCGTAGTCGTTGCTTCTTTTATGCAGTGCATGTTCATTGGCTAGCTAGTAACTAGTGTTGCCAACTGTAATAATGAAGCACTATTTCTGTCACGGAAGGGGAAAGCAGGTAAAGTGGCGGTGAGTTTTGTTGGATTGGAAGCACCATATTTTTATTTTATACTAAGTATTTGACCGGTTTGACGTTGTGTGCGTGTATTGCGTGTGTTTATGTAAAAGTGTGTGTTTGCTGATGAACGTTAAATTCCATAATGCCTCCAGTTCTGTCGAAGTTGAAATCAAAAACCTTGCATAGCCAAGCTCGGGAAATTCTAAGCAACGTGCACGAGTTCATGAAGGAGGAAGCCAGTCATGGTGTTAGCATCCCAATAAAGCATTTTGGCAAGAGAGCAGCGAACAGCAGCAACAAATTGTTCATATTTCATAATTTTGGAATTATTCAAAATAAATAAATTATGTGGCTCCAACATCATTTCAACTCTGGCTCCGGCACGTGTTCTTGTAGATATTGCATAGAGGAGGCTGTCATTTTTGCTGCTTAATGCGATACATATTGTTTTCTGTGTTAAAATTGCCATGCTTTGATGGGTGACCAAGTTCATAGCAGGGCCGGCGGAAGGGGAGGGCGAAACGTCCCATCGCCCAGAGCGGCAAAATTTGAAGAGAAGAAAAAAATAAGCCTATTGAAAACTGTGATCGAGCGAGATATTCTTTTGCGCTGAATAGTATTGAAATAGCATAAGAAGTCTCATTATTTATTTTATATTTTGATGTTTTAGTTAGGAATATATTGATTTTCAATTTTCCGTTGCTGCGTAATGACCGGGGGGGTCGAAATAGAGCGGCATCTGCCGCCACCTCCCAGGGAGGCAAAATGACTAGCGCCGGCCCTGGTTCATAACAAAAGAAAAAGCCGCGCAGCTTATCGTCTAGTGGCAGTATATGTACTTGTTATTGTTGTGGAAGCCGGCATCCTTTGTAAATGTACAACAAAGGCAACCGACTGTCGCCGATCTCAGAGAGGAAATAATAATACTGCTTCAGGAGGAGTGTTATGGTGCAATTGTAGCGGTTTAACACGTTGGCATGTTATTATCTGCCGTTGCAGTTCCATACCAGTGTATACGGGTTTTGGGAGTGAAAAGTTAGAACGCCACCAGTGCATTAATGCAATGAAAAATAATATATATATTTTTTTATTTTGTTTGAAATCACTCAAATAAGGAATCGTATGAAGAAGTCTTCTTTGCAGCATTTTTGGTAATTTTACTTATGTGTTAGTTCATATTTTGCGAATTTTTAGTCCATATGTATGTAGCTACATACATAGTCACTTGTTAGTACATATTAATCCTAGTCCTGGTATAATGCATGACGTTTAAAACTCAACGTTAGATAGACCTGAATTCTCTAATTTTATTGTTGTACGTAACAGCTGTGCATCGGCGCACCGCAGCGATTTTTCTATCTGCTCCATTAGCAACACTGCTTCTTTAGTTCTGTCGCGCATTGCACGGCAGAATTATCTGCGCTGGACTCTACACCAAGCCATTGTTTTATTCAATTCTCCTCAGGGAAGGAAGAGAATGCTTATACAAATACAGTCTCCGCAGATCATTTGCGAAGCCACTCATTATATTTGAAACTCTATTTTCTGTGCACACTCAGCGTGCACTATAATCTACCGAAGCGGCCCTAAAAATTTATTTGCTGGAACTAGGATCTCACTTTCTTCATCGTTGTGAAGGGTCGCTCGCAATAGAATTGTTACGATTTTGTCTCTCTGCGTGAGAACAGAATTTGGAGACTATAGTCGATAAAAAATTACTTCTGTTGGAGTTATTAAGTTTGTGGAGGAGGGTGGTGCTTCAGATGGCTGTTCCATGTAGACTGTACATTTGAACAAAACGAGCAAAGGAAAAAGTCACTTATTTCATTTCTTTGTAAAATGAATTAAGTGTTAATTTACCAGAAGTCCAGTACAGTAAAACTATCCAAGTTTATAATGGTGTGAGTCTTAATCGACATTTTAATTAAACCTTTCTTCACAAACGGATTCAAAATTGAATAGGGCAGTGGTTCCCAAAGTGTGATCCGCGGCGCCCCGGGGTGCGATATTTTCACTGAAATGCCACTTACTTGTTAGTCTACAGATGGTTTTAGATATGATTGTTTCAAACATTTGCTTATTTGGTCCTTTTTACATAAACAATGTTACTGAATTTGAAATATGTGCTTATTTTTTAACTTAAGGCAAGCAACCTAACAACACTAACTTAGCGTTGCAAGTTTTAGATAGGCCTATGCCTACATTCTGACTTGGGCGCCGCGGAAAAATTTTAAAACTACGAAGTTTGGGATCCCCTGAGATAGGGCATAATTGTAATACTCGTAATGAATGATTGACGTATAAACTTGATGTGAAGCGTACAGAAATATTTGTTTCGCGAATGGAGCGAACAATAAAACGTTTTATAAATCTCATTCCTTGCAACCACCCAATCACAGTAACTGTTGATCACCTGACCTCTACTTCCACGTCACCCATGAAGTTTGCTGGTGTATCTTTCCAACCTATCACCTAGACCACAAGCATTTCGTTTTCGCGCCTTTTTTACCGGACGCCCGGTCCTTTCTTACTTCGGTAGTTCTTCTCGCAGTCAAGTAGGAGGGGTACGAGTTCCACCTAAGGCCTCTCCGATGGCCATGTCGACCTCCGTGGCGGACTGGTTAGCACGGCGCGCTACGACGCCAGGGGTTCCGGGTTCGAGTCTCGGGTAAGACACGGGTATTTGTGTTTGTCCAAATGAGAAAAACTGAAAATTGAGAATAACCGAGAAATGAAAATCTTGAGAATATACTGAAAAACGGGGGATACTTCCGGTTAGGGGTACAGAGGTTGTTCCGTCTACATTTGGCCAATTTTGACTTACCCAAAAATTTAGACGAATCCATGGCACCAGGTCCGTAAGTGCTCGATGTGTGTCCCTTGGTTCCTAACAATAGCCCGACAGCGTAATTTCCACTGTAATAGGCTTCTCTGAAGAACTGGGAGGGGAATCTTGTCCCATTCACTTTGCACAGCTTTCCAAAGTCCTTCCACAGTTGTCACACGCCGTTTTCCCAAAGCCCGCTTCAGCAAGCCAAATCCACAATAGTCCATAGGACTTGCATCTGGAGATTTAACAGGTACCTCATTGAAAGGTATCACCTGTATACCACTTGCCTCCTCCATCTCCCTGTAGAATGCGAGGGACGATCGTGAAGTATGTGATGGTGCCTTGTCCATGTGAATGCGCACCAGATTGGCATCATTTCCGTACATTGTTGGAATCTCATGCTCGTAGATCGGCCGCATGATCTGCTCCTGTTAATACTGCGAGTTTATTTTGCAGTTCTTCGCCACCCTACGATTCTTCAGTTTACCTCGGTAACAGTAGCCAGTAACGACCATGAACTCTTTTGGGAAGGATTCTTTACATACACATACCTTCTGAAGTTCTTTGCGCCTTTCTCTCGGTACATGATGGCTCTCGGTTTACCGCAGTCGGAAAGGTAAATCCATGCTTCATCGAGCGTTACGACATGCTTCCACCTTTGTTTTGCCAGATGCCATTCGTACAGCTTCCGGGCGTTACACTTTTGTTCCTTTTGGTGGGCATCCGTGAGAAGATGGCAGCGAGCTTTCATGACTTTTTCCAGCTTGAATTGATGGTGTAAGGTCCGGCTCACAGTCCCCAAAGACATGTCAAGACGATTAGCCATACACCTTTGTGTTGGCGAATTTTCTTGCATTGCCATTTTGCGCAGTTTCCTCTTCATGGTAGGGGTGGCCTTGGCCTTGGCCCTCTTCCTAGGCAACTTCGTTGGTGATCCAAATGGTGGAGCTTCGTTGCTCTTGTACTTTTTAATAACATTTTTTATTCCACTTAAACTGATGTTGCAACCATTCTTCTTGCACTGTTTTCTAATGACAGAAACACTAAACTGAGCCGCAACATAGCCTTCCAAAAACCGGCTTCGTTTGGGTGGTAGGGGTCCCGGGTTCGATACCCGGTGGAGGCACAAGTGGTTCGGATCCCACTTTAAACTGTAGGTCCAGTCCCGATTAGCCTTACTGTGCATAAAGTGGACTTAAAACAGCAACTCAAACCAAATCAAACCAAACGTTTGGGTGGCATGTTGGTCACAGAGCGGAAACCCACACACTTGGAAAAAGATTTTACACAACACTCACAACAATGGTCCTGTTTTGTGCGTTATTTTCGTCCGCGCGGATAAACAACTCCGTTCCCAGACAGTCACTGCACAACACTGCAGGATGCCAAGCGCCAGTTCGGGTGAGTCCAATCTGCCCGGGAGGGGGGGAGGAACGAAATTGGCCAAACTTAGATGGAACAACCTCTGTATTCCTTAAAAAATGGCGTAGTGGTTGCTTCGTCGCCTTGTAATCAAGGGGTCCCGGGTTCGATACTCGGTGGAGGCATTTTGTGGTTTGGATTCCACTTTAAACTGTAGGTCCAGTCCCGATTAGCCTTACTGTGCATAAAACGGACTTAAAACACCAACTCAAACAAATGAGTTCCACTTGCACCAAAAGCAAGCATACAGTCAAGAAGTTTAAATATCGTATGTCTTCATGTCGTTACCCAGTCTCAAACGCAGGATAAAAAAAAACACGATTAAGAAAAAGAAATGAACCAATGTTCTCGAGGCCGAGTTGGGAGAAGTATATTATGGTAAATAATCATATTGTAGTCACGGACACTTCTGTGTTGTAACAACACTATTGACTTTCAATGGAATCATTACTACCCAGAAGTGTCCGTGACTGTACAACCCTAAACTGATGTTGCGTCACATTTTGTTGGTATGTCGACTAAGAAACTCTCATAACATGTCGCAATAAAACAAGTGGCTTCACCAAACTGAGGTAGAGGCGAACAAACCATTATTCTGCACTGTTATCTCAAGAGTCCGATATTAGCAACAGAGGGAGACATTTCTTAGTCACAAGAAATGTTTTCAATTCACTACTTATAAAAAGTATACGGTGTCGTCTTGGCAGAACGAACTGACCTGACTACAAAAGCACAAGAAGCTAACTGTCTCGATTATTGCGATCATACGGTCTAGTTTTATTATTGTGTGTAGTTTTACCAACTAACCTTGAAAGAAACAGTTTGGATCGACGTACACACGGAACATTTCCAACCAATGGCAGCACAAAACATGTCGCTACTAATACACAGCGACTTAGTGCTACAAAACAAGCCTACGAGCACAAAATGAACAATCTCTATTTTATGGTGGTATTTTAAGACTTTAGACTTTAATGTCGTTGGAAAAGTGTAGAGTTCTTAACACAAAAAATACTAATAAATAATATGAATGTGAAACATGCAAGGGTAAAGTAAAGTGCATTACAGTGTTGCATAGATGTAGTTGTAAGGGGCCACATATTATATCTCACTTAATGTCTCACTATTTTGGAACATTTCTTGATTTAGGGCAGTTATTTGGAAAATATTGTCCGTCGACGAAGCTGCTATGGCTGCAGTCATCTGTAGAAGACACAGAAAATCTCAGTCCGGATACGAGTGCATCAGCTCAATCTATGGCGTAAACTCGTTCCGACTTTTGTAATTGTTAATCGGCCCAGATTTGAAAGCACCACTGATGCAAGGCCTCTTGTTGAGTGAGCGTGTCGTCCGTTTCTTTTCCTACCTCCTAATTTATGATGGCGGACCTCACGCAAAAAGTGCATAATTTTAAAGAGTGGGAAGTTGCATGAACGTTTACTACACAGAGTGTCGCAAAACTCTTTCAACAACGCTTGGGAGCTGGTAGATATCATAAAAACAAGTAACTTTTCCCTATAAAGTTTACCTCGAAAGCGCTTATCCTGTACGTATGCAACCCAACACAGCAAACGCTTGTTCTGACATAACTAGCAGGGGCGCGTGGCAGGGTTGCCACTAGCGTTCCTCGTTAAGAGAGACGACTTAAAAACAACAACTTGGGAGTCTTGCTTGAGCAAAATCCAAAACATTAAAGATACTTGCGATGTTGTAAGAAGGATTCACAGTATTTATAAACTGACCAAAACAAATAATGGGCAGACTGAAATTCAAGATTACTCATTCTAAAATATCTCCATAATTGATTGATTGATTTGGTTTATTTTAATTCCCTTTTCTGCCACCTTTGGCTAATCGCGAAGATGAGGATGATATGAAATAACAAATGACACCAATGTCTAGACCAGGATTTAAACCCGAGACACCTGGCGCCGTAGCGAGCTGTGCTAACCACATCACCACGGAGTGTTTCGTACATCATGCAATATCAACAATTGCAAGGGACACGTGATATAGGGGAAATCCACGAACGACCAAATGTATAGGGGTTAGAGCTGGCGCTCTCCCATGGTGGAAAGACCGCAAGGTGAATGCAACGCGGTCCTGAAAACTCGCCCTTCTGGCGTATGACGTCATCTGAGATACACAGGTGGTTCTGTTCCCGTGTATGAAGGAAAGAAGTAAAGTTTGTTTAACAAAACAACAGTATTTCATGAACTTTAGAATATTTTGAGGGAATATTTAAGAAAGTATACATCTTCTGAAGTAAAAAATAAACAAACTAAAATATTTTTTGTATAGCATGATTTCTATCAGTCGTTAAACTTCCTCCTTGCAGTGAAAAGTATTAGGCTATCTGATTTCCATCAACCTAGCTTGCAGCATTCTTCTGGGCTTTTTATTGGGTCATATGTAGATATCTCTTTGGTCGAGCGTGTTGAGTGGTATACTGGTAACCTACATAGGGAGGGATCCGGGTTCGATTCCCTGTGCGTGGTGTAAGGTGTGACTTTCGTGAAGGGTAGAGATTCCACGTGCCAATGGCCTGGGCCGCATTCTGCAGAATTACGAGGCTCTGGAGCCCAGACACACAGGCAGCATAATCCTCTGCTTTGTGTTGACATGTTTGCCCTGCGGACCACAGCAGTTCTAGTATTTGTCTACATTGTAATCACTGGCGTAGGCAGAAGAGGGGGAGGCTTGAAGGGAATAGAACCACTCCGAAATTTTGAGAAAAATCAACATTTTCAAATAAAGCAGTGAGAACTCGGTTGGAAACCCAAGTGAGTGCTAAATGCAATGGCCAATGTGCTGACGTGTCCATAATTTAAATAAATCAATCAAGTATGTTCAAGTTCTGGCCTGGGCATGAGTGTACCTTTGTAACTGTAACTCATAATTCACCTTTGTCGTCGCCAATAGTGGCTGCAAACATATGTAAATTAAAGAATGTAAACACAAACACGCTGTTGCAATTCTGACCACCTCTCTTACATTGAAGCAATTTTTTAATCTTTTTCTCCAGGCCAGTGCTTCTCAACACCGCTGTTATGTACTACCTGGTTAGTAGAGGTAGAATGAGAATGAAATACCGGCAGTTTCATTTTTAGTGTTTCGAAGAAAGTTACAAAATTCAGAACTAAATTATAATATTTAGAACTAATTTGTAATATTTGAAACTATATCAACTCTTTTGGTTTATGAATAATTTGTGTCTTATAAATATATGAATATTAATTTATGAATAATGAATAAAATACGCAAATAAAAAGGTTGATTTAGTTCTAAATATTATAATTTAGTTCTAAATATTGTAACTTAGTTCTAAACACTAAGAAAAAATCTGTCGTACCTCACTCTACGTCTACTCTGGTTTTCTGGGGTAACACATACAAACACATACATAAGGAGGGAGGAAAACCCGTTTGTGCCTTATTTACTAAAGTTGCCTCTACGTTCAATAGGCTCTAGGTTTAGCCCCCCACCTCAAATGAAACCACAGGCATGCTGCTGTACCACTTTTTTCAAATTCGTAAGGCAAAAATATTAGGAATTATAACTGCTTTCTGTAGCTTCAAATTATTTGGGGGTGGAATCAAATTATTAAATTGGAATACACTAGAGAGGTTGAAAGTGAAAAATAATTTTGCATGTGAAACAGTGTGAGTTGCGTAAGAAATTGCAAGATATATAGCCTAGTCATTAATAATGTAAAACATTTTAAACGCTGATCTATAAAATTAGCAGGTAGATCTGCACATAAACATTTTGAATATATCAAATAAGCAATATTTGATCAAAATAAGAGTTATGAGACTGGAAACGGAATGAAGAGACAATCATTGAATTCAATATTTTGGAAAATTTTACCTTCTGTCTTTTAAACGTTCTATGAAATTTTCCTTCGTAGTAGCAATTTTCTTCTGAGTACAGGTTATCATGAGCAAGATATTTTGAATGAACTAACAATAACATCCAAAAAGTTTGAAATACATTCTCCTCAGTCGATTTGATTATTGAGACAACTGTTATTTTCCGAGGTAAAATTAGTTTAAGTTTTCCATGAACTTTAAATTTTCAATCGAATTTTTCCAGTTTCTGAAATCTCTAACACCATATTTGAGGCTGGTTTAGGACTCCTATTTACATACTCCCACACAGAGTGAGCTGATATGCACTGCATGGTGCCTTCAGGTGGGCAGTTACGGCGAGATTTTCAACATATCAAGCAACAACTGTCACCATTGAATCTAGACTTGCAACTAATTATTTTGCTTACACTTTTTCATTTGTTCCCTTGTTTAATGAAATCAATAAATACTGTTCAATATTTACTTATGCATAGGAAGCGAAAGTTCATGTCATCTTACAGAATGTTATGATTCTTAATTTAGAGCCAGTATATTTTCCTAAGTTTCTATATTCCCTCCGTAAAGAAAAACGGAAGTCTTTTGTACAGAAAGAAATATATTGTGCGTCGTTGCCTTGTAAATTAGAGGTCCCAGGTTCGACGGGTTCGATACCAGGTGGATGCACATAGTTGTTGGGATACCACTTTAAACTGTAGGTCGAGTCTCGATTGGCTTTACTGTGCATAAAACAGACTTTAAAACACCAAATCAATCAATATACTGTAAAATCAATAAATGTAAATCATATTCTTAGTTCTTAAATTCTTATTTATATTTTATTGCTCGAACAAATTAACATTGCTCAAACAATTACATTACATTTACATGTAAATGTAACGTAATCGTCTATTTCGAGTGTTATTGTCGATTTGTAGTACCGGAAAAGTTTCAAAAGATGAACAGAATAGTGTGTTAACTAACTGCTACGATCCTAGCTGTAGTTCAATACCAATTCAGGATAACAAAACTGTTGGAAAACAAACTTTGTATCGAAACTTTCCAGGATTTATCCATGCTCTTAAGCCGCGCTTACACCGGGGTTGCTCACACATGTTACCAGCAAATGTCGTTAATATTTCGAAAAACGCTTGTGAATTTCTTATCAACATCTCATGTTTTCAACAGATTTGCCGTGTTGGAAACAGAAATGTTGTTATCCACTAGAAGTCGCTACAGATCAAAGGGCACTTCCCCCTACAATTAGCTCCTGTCAGCAGTGAAGGTCTCACCCAGAATCTTCGGTCTTATCTGTTTCGACAAAATGACACATGCTGCCACAGAGAGTACAACGTCCTCCACGGTCGGCATCTTGCAGCCAAAATGTTAACAAAAGTTATTAACAAAAGTATAGTAAAAGTAGTGTTATGGCTACCAACATTTTGACAACATCTGTTGTTAACCGTGTTGGTAACAAAAAGTTCATAACGTTTGCAGGTAACATTCGGTGTAAACGCGGCTTTATCCATCCCGTCCCCCTTTCTCCGTAACGGTTGCCATTTGACAGACACTCTATTCCTCGAACCCCTACACATGCAGGATCTTCTGTGGCTAAAATTTATACACGCACGTTGCATAACTGCACTATCGTGGTTTTTGAGAAAAGAATTGTTGTAGAAAGGACGTTAAAATTCCCGTGATGAGAGTATTGATGGAGGCAGAAACTGTAGTTGAACCTGATACGCTTTGTTATAGTTAGGCCTAGTGGCCGTAGCGGTTAAAAAGTTGGGTGATTTGTTAATTACAAAGAAAAAATGTTTTTCCTACTTTTGTAAAGCGCCGAGATCATGCTTTTTTACTAGAAAATGTCTGTGTTCCTTGTAACTATTCTTTTCTATTCAAACTTACGTAGTTGGGAAGAAAAAAACTGTGCATGATGACTAATTGCAACTTAAATATAAGGAGAAATGCAGAGCTCATCCTCATATTCGCGATTAGTCAAAAGTGACAGAAAAGAAAAGTGAACTACACCAAAACAATCAATAATGTCAAATTACCATCCTTTTCTCCGTTATTTAGTTAATGATACGATACGCAGTCTCAAGGTCATGTTTCATGATGCCGGGGAAAAGATATTCAGCTTCTTAAACACGAGGGTAATAGAATTCAAAACTATACGCTCCCCTATCCCTTCCCCTCACACACATATGCAAGCGCATACTAATTTATTTGGGAGTGTTAAGGGGTGTTTCAGTAGCCTATCTGGACAATGTTACCTTAATTGTCATACGTTCATTTCCCACTTTCACAGAAACCATTTTACCTTATGGTTTATGGGTATGCATAATCACCTTAGCACAGGTTTTGCTATTATTGTGACAGTATTTATACTATTTATATGTGCCGCCACTGAAAATCGAGTCCGAGACATCTTGATTACGGTGACTGCTATATCAGATTTGCAACCCCCCCCCCCTCGCTGAGGAACTGATTAATGAGGCTATATATAAAACCAGTAGCGTAATTTCTCGTGCAGTTTGTAGTACGCTAAATATTTACACATAAAGAAATCTAATTAGAATTCAGTAACACAATTGTTATGCAAGAAAAACTGCATGCTATGTCGAATACATTGAATAAGAAGAATATATAGTCGAAATTATCTTGTACTTCGCCAAAATATGTGTCTTGGAGTCTGACCCTGAAATTGCATTTATTAGACTAACGAGTGTCTGGTGCCTGGGTTGTGTCGTCCATATAGGTTTGTGATTGTCACTTCATCAATCTGATCGTATTACCATTCACCCTCATCTTCGCAATTATCGGCAATGAATATTTGAAAGAAGCGCTGATCCAGAAACTGTCTGTTTTCATTTCTTCAGCTTTGGTTTCAAGTTTGGTCCTGAAAATTCGTTAACTCGGATTTGCGACCAGCCAAAGGGATGGCCTTTTTCCTCTGGCCCATTTCTTTCAAGAACTTTAATAAATAGTCGGGCTGTTTGCTTTGCTTTATATCCAGTGTAAGCTTTATATCCAGTGTAAACTCACTTTTCTCGGGGGCCACATATCTTCGCTTACCTAGGAACCTTTGAATCCTTTATTAAATCTGTTTACAATTTTAAATCTCCTCTCCTTGCCTTCTTTCGTTTATATTTGAATTAAACTTTCAATTTTATTTTCAGGTTATTAGTTCTTACTAGTGTTGGGCAATATATAGTCACGATATTTTAGAACATATATCGTGTCAGCGATATATCGTCACGGCATTTGGCGATATACCATTTGCCTCCCCCCAATAAATCAAGATTACATTCTGATCTACCAGCAGCCTCTTACGGTTAACAACATTTTACTGTAGTATGCAATTTTAGACTAAATATTTGGTCAAAATTGCCTGTTTTACCCTCAATTTTGCAAAAAAATATTTCTTGCTTGCTTCGATTGTAATATAAACATTTCTACACGTCACATTATTTTGAAAGAATTTGCGACCTATTCAATTAAAATGTTTCCTATATAGCTATTTCTATTTTGGTTATTTTACGTCACCGATCTATTTCGTGGATGAATCCAGACAATGATGTGGAATGATAAAATGTTGAAGGTAGAATTACGATGTCCATGACTCCATATTATCGAGTCTATTCTTTAGATTTAGCTATACTTTGTATAACAAGTATTAATGCAATCTTTCAAACCAGAATTTTGGTAATTGTTTGAGACCCTCAACATTGGCCCATGTATGCAATTGGATCTCCGACGCTGTTTTTTTCTTGCTTGGGGAATAGGGGACGTCAAGGAAGGGGAGGGAGTGGGTGACGCCGTTTTTGGCTGATTCCAGGGTGGTCGCTTGAAAGTACGGAAAGGGGGGAGACTATGCCATTCCTGTTTTCTCTGTGTTGGTACTATTTGAGAGCAATTGACCTGAAAGCGAATGATTGTCTACAGTCGGATTAAACATTATGGAAACTCGAGTTTGAGCTCCAATCAAAAAATTAACCAGTAGAGCTACGTATTTAAATTTCGTCACGATTGGACCACAAGTTTTTTTTAATTACAGAATCTCAAAGAGAGTGTAGTTTGGAAAACACCAAAAAAGCGGCATTTTATTTGGTTCTCACGAGGAAAAGAAATTGAAGGCATAATTGAAAAAAAATAGTTATTATAGCTTAACTCACAATTCAATAACTTAGCTGGCTAATTTTTAATTCGAGAGCAAACTCGAGTAGCCATAATTTTGAATTGGACGGTAGTTCGGCGGAATCTTTCTTTATTGTTTCATTTATGACGCAGTGTTTGTGCAAGAGATCGTGATGATTAGATATAATGAGATATCGCTGTTCGGGAACAGCACATGTTAACGGCTTGTAAAGCAATCGCCTGTTCTCTGTCCCCTTAGCACATTTTAAGTCTTAGCGCCTTTCAACTCATTCAGCAAAGTGTCATGATGTTTTAACTTGATATATAAATAGCAGATATTAACATACTAATTAGTTTAATAATTTAAATGAATAATAGAAATATGGGTACACATAACACGTACGCAAAATTAAAAAGTATTTAATAAATTGTGTTTCAAATCGGAGAAACTTGAATTCAATTTATCATCATAATTATTTTCTTTCTTTCACTTTCCGATCTCGGAATGTAGTCTTGAGGCTTGGGCCCCCTTCTTTCGCAGTGCGGTGTGTGCGAAGTCACCTATACCACTAACACTGCGTATATTTTTCGGGCGAAGAGAGACAGCATAGAATTGTTGCAGTAATCAGGTCATCTTATCATATTATGCCCTATAACTCCACAGTCCACACTCCCGTGATATTCAGTCATGGCGCAATGCATAGGGAACAGCTGTACTTTACTGCATAGACAGGTCCCTAGCTTCCCCCTTCCCTGCATTGAGGGAGCTGCTGCTATGCCACTGGTCACCCCTGAAACCTACTTTGTTCTTTTTTATGTCTTATATTTTGTTCAGTTATAAGCCCACGAAATGATTCCCTGTTCAAATGGGACGTGGGGGGGAGGGAGTTATGGACTGTTAGGTTAATTTGTGCAGTTATGGACAGTACGAAGCTTTGTCGTTGGCCAGGCCACTGTTTTTTAGAAGTCATTTGTATTTGATATTTATTATTTATTTTACGTCGCTTTTCTTCCATTTTTGGCAATTCACGAGGATGAATCTTGATTATGTTAAATGGATGAAGAGACACTCGCAAAACAGCCTCGTCCAGGCTGACGGGACTCGAACCCGGAGTGTACGATCACCCAACGCACTCAACAACAGAGTCGAACTTTTATAAATGGGGGAATTCATCTTTTCGCACCATATTTCTCAGGAAATTACGTTACGACTATGCGTCAATCAGTGACTGAAAATATGAATATATGTTAATAATAAGTTGAGATAGGATTATTTGTGTGTAAAATATTTGTGTTGACGTAAGAAAGTGAAGAGAAAAAGCTGTATAGTTTGATCGGGTGAGCAGGCTCTTTCGTTGCAGCTGTAAGGGATTAAGGGATTAGCGAGCTAGCGATAAGTAGGTCAGTGGTAAAAACATGGTTCGAACGTCGATCTCTCCTTCTCAGTACGAAGCAGCCGAAATAGGCTGGAATAAAATACTTGAGTGCTGCGGCATTGAACTTTCTTATGAGGGAGCAATAGAATGTAGTTTTTTTTTATGTGGTACCATATAGGCAAGAGTAGAATAAAAAATTTCACATGTTGTATCATAATGTGGAGGAAAGTAAACGAACCATGAAAGAAATGAGCGTCCGGCTGGAAGATAAATTGGATAAGTTAGAAATTAAAGTATATTAATTGAAAGAGTAATGTAGTTTAATGTAGAAAGATAGGTCCAATGTTCCATTTGTAACATTTTGACTATCTACTCCGTCCGCAGTCAACCACTGGTCACAGGTCTTCTTGTACTGCATTTGACATGTTTAACTCAATGTAGTTCGGCGAAAAGAAAAAAAGAAGCAAGCACTTCTTATCGCTATCTTGCAGGAGGGCGAGGGACAGAGCAGAAACGTTTTTAATCCTCTTAGCTTCTTACAGAAGGCCTGATTTTTCTGCATTTACTTGGGCCTCTCCGATGGCGCAGTGGTAGCGTGGTCGCCTTGTAATCAAGGGGCCCCGAGTTCGATACCGGATGGAGACACACAGTATTTCGGGTTTTAACTTTAAGTCCAGTCCCGATTTGCCTTACTGTGCATAAAGTGGACTTAAAACACCAAATCAATCAATCCTGCATTTACTTGAAAGGCAAAAACGTATCAGCAGCAAAGGAAGTGAATTATCCGATGTATGATTAGACGTCGAACTCCACCTAAAAGAAGTAGATATAATGATTTTGATTTTGATGTTTGAGCTTGAGCAGGATGAGAAATTCACTGGCGCTGTTGCAAAATTGTCAACTGTAAGGGAGTTGCCAGAGCCTGCTTGACGCAATGAGTTCTTTACCATGTAATCCTGCCTCTGCGTTGCCAAAATGTTCAGCATTTTTCAACAGATGGTCGTCACCTTTATTCAGTATTAAAAAGTATAATCATGAAGCTTACGCATCGAAAGTAGAGATGTGATATTTATCGTTGTTGAAGCCTTTGTCGACGAAACATTGATGGAAACTGGCGACGTCTCGATACTCGGGTGAAGGTTATACGGAAGGGAGGAAAAAAACAATTGACTGTCAGTAACAGACATATTTTGGATCCATCGCAAAACATTACTTAATGTGCTTTCAATGTAAAACACACGTAATTGTGAACTGAAATGCAAAACTTTTACTGCTACTAAGTTTCTTCAGTGTATGTATGTTGTTTGTGTGTGATTTGATTTTGTTATTTTGCATCGCTTTGCTATCACTTTTGGCTAATCGCAACGATGAAGATGAGTGATGATAGGATGAAATTACGAAATTGATGCAGGAACACTCACAAAGAAAACAGATGTCGTTACCATTGGCGTCGTAAACTCTCCTAACCACTCCGTACGGAGGTCGGCATATCTGTGGATCTTTTTTACGTATAGTTTCAAGTCCACTTTTATGCACAGATAGGTTAAACGGGACTGGACCTACAGTTTTAAAATAAAATCCGAACCACTATGTCCCTTTACCGGATATCGAACATGGTATGTATATACCTATAGAGAGGAAAGTAGAATTGTAAAGGTAGAGTTTTGCAAAATAATGTGCAGATGAAACTTTCCATAAGTCACTTACGACAGATGTTTAAATATACAATTCAGCTGGAAATGATGGACCAATAACTGGTTCATAATATTTCTACATTTGCGCACTTTTAATTTCAATTTGTCAAGTTTTGGGCTGGGTATGCAGTTCTGGTTTTGTTGTATCCACGGGATTTTCGTCCTTTGCTCCGCCTGTCTGTCACAATTACAAGTATTATACATTCATTGGACAAACCATTCGTTATATTAATACTATGCACGTTCTCTCCAATAACCAAGTACGAAAGTTAACTTTTGCATTTCAAACCCCCTCAACCTTTGGCTCAGGGCGGTTAACAATTTGAAATAAGACATTCTTACTTTTGTTTGTTTGCTTGTCCTTGTAAATACAAGATTTAAGAAAATATTTGTAAAATAATAATAAATTTAAAAAAGACTGTGAACGAAATGTTCGATCACAGGCCAGCTTCATAAGTAAAGCTCAAAGAAAGGCAGACGCTGTCTGGTAGCTATTGTCTTTGTTTTGATTCATAGTTCTTTACTTTGCTATCTCATTGTTGTTAACTTTAGCGAAAGGGAAAACTATTTCACTTTGCAAAAGAGCAATTCATAAATAATCTCTAATAATAATCGTCATGTTATATCGCATGACTAATTATTTTGTTAGACCTTGCTTGTAGCCTGGAGCGAAAATTAGATACCAGTCAAAATAATTCTTACGCACTACTCTGGCAGCCCGATGAGTGGAAGAAGGGGAACGACTTGAAGATTACTGCAGCAGATAACACTCACTTGTGCAAGCAGTAGAAGAACTCTGTCGTTGAAATATCGAACTGGGCCATTTGTACAGTCACTGGCACTTCTGGGTTGTAATTATCCAACTGAAAGTCAATGAAATCGTTACAACCCAGAACTGTTCGTGACTGTACAGCTTGTCATGATGCAAGAAAAGCCAAATGCATGCTTCTCTGGGATTCGAACCCTGAAACGTTACCCTTGCGTTCTACACGTAAACAAAGACGGACTAGAAGTAAAATCTAGATCTAGCATTTTTGTTTTTCAGACTGTCCAGTATTTGACGAAGAGAAACATTCCTGTTTTAATTTTTTATTGAAGTTTGTTATGAGGAGAGCGTATAAGCAGCAGATCTTTGGCTGCGACAAATGCTAATTCCGTGTTAAAGAAAGGGACATGCTAGTATTAAATTCTGTGAAGTTAGGTATTTTTTCGTGTTAGTGTAGTATTTTTTTTGTCCCTAAGTAACTTGGAGTTATGAATTATAATTTGGCTGTTATATCTGTAGGGCCTCCCCGATGGTGTAGGAGGAACGTCCTTGCCTTGTAATCAAGGGTTCGATGGAGACACATAGTGTTATGATTTAACTTTAAATTGTAGGTCCACAATGACTAGCCTATTTATATATAAAGTGGGTTTGAAATAAAGCTCAAGTCAATTTAACTCACCTGATTCATCTAACCTATTAAGCACAAAACATTAACAACATTTAGGACAGCTGTATTATTCGTAAATCCTCGTAACTTATTTTTCTCTTAAATTTTACAATTATTTTACACTTCTTCTTACAATCCAGTAATATAGTATTTTTCCCAGTGCTGACATTTTTCTGTACATATATTAATAGTGGACAAAGAACGCTGTCACTTTATAATCAAGCTTTCTAAGCAAGTGGTCCCGGATTGGATGTCAGGTGGAGGCACATAGTCCGGATCCCATCCAGTCCCGATTAGTTTATCTGTTCAAAAAGCGGACTTGCAACAAATCTTTAGCTCTTTACCTGAGCAGTAAGTTGTTGATCTGAAATAATTCTACACATGTTTATGTAGTTTATTTATTTGTATTAACATCATTAGAATTAAATGCAAAATTAACATTAAAAGATTTCCTTCTAAATGCTTTGAATTCAAAGCTTTATTCTTCCATAGCATTTGAGCTTCAGAGGGAAGCAGGCATGAGAAGAACACTTGGCACCTCGAAGTCTGGACAAGACTCCGCGAAGATTAGGGATGAACAAGCGAAAATAACTAACAATTATACCAACACAAAATTAGATTTATTCAATTACTTTAATTTTGTTACTTCCAGTTTCCAAATGCAGCAGTAGGCAAGTTGTCCATCATTGTGAATATTATGCACATTGTTGTAGCAACAAAAAACGAGGATTGAAAGAAAAGCTCTAAGAAACCGAACACAATATCAGAATGTCAAATAACAGGCACACAGTAGTGATAAGAGAGATGGGAGAAGATAATGTAACGCAACGTGCACACGTCGCGAAAATTGGCTGCTAAGGCCTAAGAGCCTTAAACCTGCCCTCCTAACCTAACAACGTAGGCAGTATTAGAATTATAATTGTAAAAAATATATACCTGCTAGTTGCTTAGGAGTGTTAAGTTTGGTGCAGTAAGCAAATTTTATCATCACTTGATCCCGAGCGGCGTTCACCGACAAGAAAAACATAGACCGGGTGTATTTAGTGCCCACATCAGTGAATTTAGAGTTCAAATTTTGTCATTGTTGACGTGCATTTTGCCTATTTCGTATTTTTTTTAAAAATAAAAACAACCGACACTGTATAAAATCTCAGGAGCTTAGAGACCACCATCGCGGGGGCGGCTGCTATGCCACTGTCCTAAAGGAAAGAAATCGCTATCTTCAACTCAAGGTTTTTTCCTTCCCCAAAGTTTCCTGGTGGGGACCATTACCAAAGGTACATTCATTGTTCTCTCTGTTGTCTTGTATATAGGAAAATGTATTATACGCATATACGAGTATCAATGCTAATATCCCTGCGTAAATATTTGTATGTTGTTTCTTTATATTTTTACTTTGAATGCACACATTTAAACAGAAAGTTCGGCAAAAGACAACGAGTTTTGGGCGCGGCCTTGCCAGATGGAGCTGGAATACTGTGACCAAGGATTATAGAGTATTATAGAAAGAGCATTCCGATACACAGCGGTCTCCCATTGGCCAGGAGCCGCTACAAGCTCTGACGTGACCAAGAGGTATGTCAAGTGTGCGAGTCTCGCGTAGCAAGGCAAACTTACGGGAAATGTATTAAGTTTTAATCGTTAATCAACCATTTACAGTAGGGTATTAGGCAAAAAGCAAGGAATAAGACCTAGGCAATAATATGAAGAAGTTTACAGCACGTAATAACAATAAATTGAGTTATACAAATCAACAAAAATAATCATGACTATCATCAAGTATCAAATATCAAAAAGTAATCACGCTACATTGAAATCTAAAGTTGCTTGTGGGAAAATAAATAGTAGTGTAATTGATGCTACTATTGGCGCGATAAATGATGAACCCCCCTCAGGCAGATTTGGCTACACTTAAAACTTGCTCAACATGCCCATATGAGCTTTTTGCTCAAGTGTGGTACTCCGTCTAATCCAAGATTTTTGTAAAAATGCCCTCGGGAAGTTCCTGTGAAATGATGAGCCCCCTCAGATTGATTTATCCACACTTACAAAAGGCACTTCTGTCAGATTGTTGTCCATAAGCTTGTTAAAAATATGCCCCTCTTGATATTTTTTTTTGCCCACACCTAAAACTAAGCCACCCTCACCACACACACACACACACACACACACACACACACACACACCCACACACACCCCCACACACACCCCTCACACACACACACACACACACACACACACACACACACACACACATATTTACTTCCGGTTTAAGTTTAATTATACACCAGGCTCAACTTGTGCAATATGCAGAGGCCTTCTAGAATTGCTCTGTGACTCTCTCATTTCTTACATCATAAACATATGATTTTTCACCTATAAGAATAACACATGTGGTGTCATCAGGGAGTGTATCGTGGAATTCACAGATAATTTTAATGTTTGTCCTGTCATTAACCACAACTTGTTTCCTTTTTGAAGTGTTGATGACAAACATGGGTCTCTGTGCTTTGAATTCATCTGGTGTGTAATACATGTCAGTATTGCCAGTAGTGACCCTTTTGTATGCTGTAAATGCTTCATATAATTTGAGGAAATCATCCTTGGACATGACTAAATTATAATTTTTCTCTAGGAAATACCTCATTTCTGCCATTTTTAAGATATATGTTCTTGATGTTGCAGCTATCAAATTTACTTGAATTTTTTTCCTGATTATTGTGTCTTCCAGTCTGAAACAGTACCACCACAAAATCCGACATGTCATATTGTATACTGGAGAATGAATTTGTAGCATCAAACTCATAATAAGTACCAGCGGCAGGCTTCTGTACACATTGATATGTATAAAATTGTAAAGGTACTTGTGGATTTTTTATTATATCTGCTTTGTATTTAAGAGCATAACTGGCTTCATATTCAACAACCGGGATTCTTAGCTCCATAGTCTGAATAATGCATTTGCCTTCATCAGGTAGGGTATTGGGTAGAGTTTATTGTACTGTACCTCATCAAAGCATTATTATCATTGGCAGCTCTTCTAAATGTGATTCTTAAACCACCCTTCCACATAATATCTTTGTAATCTGAGAAGAATCCTGGCAACAGGCGCATAGGGAACAGCACTGTGTGGCTCTTAGATATAATTTTATCACCAGCCTCAAATCCACCTATTTTGTAGTAAGAAGCCTCGGTTTTGGATAATTTTAGTGTGGCCAAAGCTGTGGAGGTAATGCCGGGATAATCAACTCTGTTTATAACAACACCATTTTTTCTGATCTCAATTTCAGAGAACAGATGTGGCACAAAATTATCTACCAATCTTATATTTGAATTTGCCGGATAATCTGTACCATCGAGCTTTACAACATCAAATTTGATGTATAGATCTGCTCTGTGGGGGTGTATAAAGCCATCCCCTACATCAAGATCAACCTCAATCTCTGTGTTGGGTTGATTTAAATTTGCAAATGTCCTCCTGTTTGGGGGGAATGATTGTAGCTCATAACTCTCAATATTTTCCATTTTTTCTTGTATGTATTTTTATTTAAATATTAATCTCTATGATAGCAGTTGTTGTGGCTCCAGCAAAATCAACTAATTCTTCTTTTTCATTAGTGACCATCAATTCAATGTTATCTATTCTATTATGCACACAGGAAAATATAATGTTGGTGATGGAGTGTAGATGATGGGCTCCATAAATTCAGAATTAGGTTTGAATGTTGCAATGATGCCAGTTTGTTTGTGAGTGCCTATGCCATTTGATTTGGTGATCATACCCTCGACCACATTACAGTGAATATTCAGAGTCTCTATGGCTAAGAATTTAGGTATATTAATAGCAGTGTGTTTGATGGCTGGTTCAAGTTTTGTGTTGTTCTCAAAGCCTAACAGCTCTCCTATAGTACCCAGATCCACTGTTTCTGTAGCAGATACAATCTCTACTCTGTGAGTGACAGAATTTTGAGTTAATACTATACCTCTGGGTAATTGAGCATTTAGAGTGGATAGATTATATTGCCCTGGAGTGATGACAATTTTTTGATCCCCAACTGCAATTGTGTTGTTGTGGTGTGTAATATTAGGAATCAAGTACATGCCATAAAATGCTCTGAGAGCTATTGTTTTGGGATACACTATATCATCATGTAATTTGAGTTTCAATATTGAATTTTGGCTGGTGAGATGGAATACCCCCATGATGTTTTAAATACCACAAGGCCTTTTGAAAATTTTCAATTGATGGTTTATTTATTTGAGACATATATCTAAGAACAGATAAACACAAATGTCCACAATTAACATCTTTGAAGTTTTGAACACGGGCATTATTGTAATAAAGATTAGTTGATTTTAGATATTTTACTAAATTTTCAGGTGGAACACCTCCAAATGAATCAAACACAAATGCCTCATTGTTTAAATATTTAAGATAACAGATCCAGTGTGTGCCCTGATTTTTGTACTTATCCCAATTAACTATGCCACACTCTTTGTTGAGTGGTTGCTCTGACAAAGAATCAGACATGTACACACCTCTAAAATTTTTGATGCCCAGTGGCTTGATTAAAGCTTCAATATCTTGGTTTGTAAGCGGCTCTTGTTTTTTTTAAACTTATTCATGGCTCTCTTAACACCTTTGCCTTGTTTCTCCATGGCCAGGTTATGGCGCTTTATTTCATCTAATTCTGCCTTATTTTTCTTGGCATCTATTACTGTTTTTGCTATGGCAGCTGATCCCCCAGCCAAGCTCCCAACAGCCCCAAGTGCTGCTAAGATGGCCGGGATAGTAAATATGAATCCACCTACATGTGATATTTTTCTAGATTGTTGTAATTTTTTTAATTGGGGGGTGCTAAGTAATAATTTCATACCATGGCCCTTGGCAATACAAGAATTTTTTTTCTTGCGCTGCTTTTTGGTTAAAAGACTATCAATAGTTTTAAGAGATTTAAGACCTGCATAAGGTATTTGATACATAACACCCTTGGCCTTCATTCTAGGTTTATTATATATATATATATTCACAGCCCCCACCCCAGTTTTTGTTTGGTGTTCATAGCTATGGTGGTCCCCAATGCTGCTATTCTCTCACTCAAAGAAGCATTTTTGCTTACAAATCTACCAAATGCAGCCTCTTCTAATTTTTTGTCTGCAACATGTCTCTTGTCTAGATCAGAATGTGTGTTGTATGCTATGTCATGGTCTCTACAAGCAGCATCTAGGGGATTAACACCAGGGTCCCCTCTGTTTAATCTATGGTCCAATTTTGTGCCTGGACCACAATACTGATAGCCTGGAATGTGTAGTTCAAATGGCAGCTTGTTTATAATGTCATTAACCAACCCCCGACCCTCAGAAATATTCCAAAATTTAGGTGGTAGAGTATTAATAATTTTTATAAGATATCCAATCCCCTTAGTGTCATTCACTATAAAATTAGACAATTTTGTGCTTATCATGTCCATAATTCCAACCTTTTCATTGTAAAAATTGTGGTTGCCAGCATTTTCCTCCCCAGCTATCACCAAAAACCTATCTACAAGTTTCCTGACATCATCAACCCACACAAATTCTTTAGGCAGGGTGTTGTATTGTTTGATTCCACTGCCTGTCTTAATTTGTGACCATATGGGCTTGATTAAATTGTTGTATTTTGCTCCACTGCTAGACTTGACTCTTTTTTGTGTGGGATCATTGTTCTGGTATAGAGCATCTGATTTTATTAATATTTCTTTCTAATGCTCATAATCTTGATCTGTATAGCTGCCAGGCCTTTTCCTAGTCATCAGTTCCCACAATCCAGGTGAGCCGGGATATTTAACAAAACCACCTTTTTCTCCAAGATGAGATTCTGAATATACAATTAGATCATCTCCCATAAATGTTACTCTGAAATTGCCAATTCTATGTATGATGCTACCATCACGCTCTGTGTCAGCATATAAGCCAAAGACCTCATCTTTGTTGTCTTTAGGTGTGCTTAAATATTTTTGAGCAAGAAGACCCAATTCAATAGGATCCTGAGTAGCTTCAATTCTTCGAGGAGCAACAGGACTAGGTGTATGAATACTGGAAAGTGGGGTGATTGGATAATCTAATATGTTCCTTGCAGCTACAGGTACAAGCTCTGTGATCAAATTTTGATTTTGCTCTGTAACAGTTTTGATATTTTTACCTAATTCACTAATAGCATCAATAATAGGCTGTTCTGTTTGTTTGTTTTGTTCATAAATTCCTCGGTTCTGTGATTTCCATCCCTTAAATCTTTTTACAAGATAATCTCTTAATTTAAGATCATCAATGATTGGCCTTTTCATGGTTATTTATATATGTTTCAATGTCTAGAAAATTGTTGATTTTATTTCTGTATTTGCCACTATTGGGTTTTCTTGTCATATCAATTGTGACAAACCCATAACTGTCCTGGTTCCAGCACCTACTGCAAAACTTGGAAAAATCATTGTAGCTCAAGTCTCCACCTACATATTCATCATGTATGTGTTTGCCCGACCCTGTGGCCGAGTGGTTAGCACATCACGCTGCGACGCCAAGGATCCCGGGTTCGAATCCCGGTCGGGCTTGTTTGTTTGTGAATGTCCCTTCATCAATTTCATCATTTCATCACTCATCCCCATCTTCGCAAATTAGCCAAGAGGCACAAAACGCGAAGTAAAATAAACTAAATCAATCAATCAATCAAATCATGTATGTGTTTGAGGTTGGTATGATCTTGATGAAACACATATAAAATTGCTGTTGTCTCGGATCAGCTGCTTCGGTATTTTAGAAAAAGTCTGTGTCAGGTAGAAGCAATCAATGTTTTTGTGTCGGCCCTGTGTAAAGAAATTTCTAACCTTGTTTTGATTATCCAGTATAATGTCATCAAACACAACAACAGAATTATCGAGACATTCATGGAGTGGCTTAACATCTGATTCAAAAGTGGCAATATCCAATCCATCATATAGCTTCATCAGCTCCTGATATTTTAATTGTTCCAAGCTCTTAGAGAAAACATACAAGTGCCTGTTTTTCCAGTCTAACCAGTTGGGTGCCAATAAAAAATTATCAATCATTAGTGTAGTTTTACCACAAGCTGATGGCCCAACAATAAGACATCTAATATTATCAGGCAACAATTTGCCATTTCTCTTAATCTGCTGTTCAGGTTCTGGCAGCCTTTTTATAACATCCCAGGTGTTCATATTATCACTTTGTCTGCATCTATCCAGCTGTGTTCTGGAAGTCCTAGCCATTTGACAAGTAACTTGTTGCCTTTTCTGCGGATGATTTTTTCTATGAGATATGTGTCAGGCTGTTTAGTTTTGTTGAGTTCTTCTTCATAGAACCGGCCTTTGAGAATTTCTCCTCGGTGGTCTTTTATTATATATGTGTT
The DNA here is from genome assembly GCF_977018435.1 of Lepisma saccharinum. NCBI lineage: Eukaryota > Metazoa > Arthropoda > Insecta > Zygentoma > Lepismatidae > Lepisma > Lepisma saccharinum. The sequence goes on from NC_139230.1 coordinate 105,933,686, forward strand.
AAGGGTCCCAGGTTTAACTTGAACCACTGTAAATAATTCAGTGCTCCAGTTTCTTGTAAAGCCTCTTTTGAATAAGTGCTTATATTTGCTGATTCTTACTTGATCACCCACCTTGTATTTGGCTTTTCTTGTTGTTGGCTGGTATCTAGGATAATAAACAGTCCTGATCAATTTTTGCTCATCAGATGAAGTTACTTCAGAGGGTTTCATGTTGATTGTGGAATGGACCGAGTTGTTATATTTATGTAGAAGTTCTGGAAGAATATTAAGCCATTTATAATTACCTTGAAGTGTAAATTGTTTATACATAAGATTTTTTAGGGTTTTGTTGAATCTCTCTACAATTGAGGCTTTGAGATCACTGTAACTCGAGTAATGTTTTATTGACTGGCTTTTAATAAATTGTTGGAACACAGAATTATAAAATTCTTTGCCATTATCTGTTTTCAAATAGCGCGGTGATCTTCCACTCTGATTGATGATTGTCCTGATGGATTCTGTAACACATTTTCCAGTCTTGGATTTGAGTGGCACAGCCCAGGCAAATTTTGAAAATGTGTCTATTACAGTGAGTAGATACTTGTAGCCCTTGTTGATTTTGTCTAAGTTTTTCAGCTGTCCACTTGCCATCTCAATCAAGTCGCTCTGCCATAAATCATCTATGCCTTTTGTAACTACTGGCAGTCTCTTATAATTATGTCTGGCTTGTCTGTGTAATTCATCAACAATAATTTGTCTAGACATAATATGTAAACAGGAATATTGCAACTATGGGGTGTTCAGCAGCTGATACTACAGGATTTTCTAAATATAATTTGTCTCCTATTTGTATATGAAATTCCAGAGAGCCATCATCTTCAGCATAAGATGTTTCTAATGTATTGGGATCTGTAAAATCCTCTAACTCTACACTGGTGATTTTTGGTTTGTTGTCAGCATTTGTTATTGATAAGGTGGGGTAGTGGTGTGCCTGTGGTTGAAGCCAATATTTGATCTTGATTGGTCTCAGTGTGCCCCCAACAAAAAACTGGTAATAAAATTGTGCAGGGGACAGCATATATATTTTGCCACCTAGTGTAAATGGTGAATCATATTCTTTGTTGGGGATGCTGTACAATTCAAGAATTATTGTATGTTTAGGATTCTCGATTATGCCTGTTATTTCTTTTTCTGCTGTTACAGATTCAAGGTGCTCATTGATGGTCCTAACAACATCATCATGGCCTGGCTTGATCTTTATGTCCACAACAAGTTTCTTGTATTGTTGCACAATCTCTTGAAGCTGGGTGGCAAAAACAGAGAGAGCATTTGCTTGATTGGATTCCATGGTCCCTAGCTGTTGCTTGATATTAGCTACAATTTGCTGTAAATTTTCAACAACTGCCAATTTTGAATTTTGAGCAGTAAGATCATGGACTTGTCTTCTGATATCCTCAAACAGGGCATGCAGTTCATTAATATGTTGATTAGTTGGTAGAGTGGCCACTGTCTGAGTGAGTTGTTTGATCTCTGTCTGGATATTCTTGATATCTTCTGATTTCAATATGCGATTCACAGCTCTCTTAATATTTTTAAGTTCCTGTGATGTAGGAAGATTTGATACAGTATTTTGCAAAGATTCAAGTGCCAATTTTACATCATTTAATTCAGAAGCATCAGCCACACCACGCATAGCATCTTGAAGCAAGGCTATATCTGCCTGAGTAGGTGTTGATTGTTGTAAAATTTCAAGTTTTGTTTGGATATCATCGATCAAGAGATGAAAATGAGATAGCTCAGATTCAGTGTTGAGGTTTTCAAGTTTTGTGATCTGTTGCTGGACACTGACAAGTGTGTCTACAATACCAGGCAGGCGAGATTCTAGAGATTCTTGTACATTTGTCAAATCACTTTGCACTGCTGCTATTGTACCCTCAAGATGGATTATGGTACTTTGAATTTTTCCAAAATCTTCATATGTTTCAAGTTGCAGCTTAATGTTGGCAACACTCCGAGTTATTGCACTCAAAGCATCAGAAGATGGCAAGTTGTTCATAAAATTTTCAAGTGTCTCAATTTTTTCTTTAACCTCGGCTATGGCATTGTTCAAGGGGTCCAGATTAGGTATCTGGAGTGATTGAATCTGTTCCTTTAGAGTGGAAGTCACTAGATCAAAATCTTCTTGTGATTTTATGCTTTTGACAATTGTTTGGAGCTGTGTCTGGACATTAAATATCTGCTCTTCCAATTGCTGTTTCAATTGCTCAGAGTTGGTGGCCTGGCTCTTAAATTTGGCTCGAAGAGCTGCTACAGCTTCTTCTAAACTTTGAAAATTATCCAATGTGGCCAAGTCAGTATATTTTTGAAGCAGCAATTTGAGTTCAGAATCAATTTTAAGAAGAGGGTCCATGCATTGTGATTGCAAATTTGTAATTTCTAGTTGAAGACTGGCATTCAGTGTGGTTTGTAAAGCTTGCAAATCACTTCTTAATTTCGTGACTCTGACATCAAGCATCAGAATCTCATCACTGTAATCTTCATGCCTTGTATGGCCAAATATATCATTAGGCATTTTTGTTTTAGTGGTTATTTATTATTGAATAGCTGATTCTTAATTCTATAAAAAAAGGTATAAGCTTGTCATATGACCCCGGGACCTCAATATATAAGCAGTCACCAGCAGAAACAGTATATACAGTGCCAGAAACTATGTTTGAGTGCTTAATTCTATAAATATTTCTCCCTACTGAAATCTTGACATTACCCTCAGGGGTTGTAATAAATTGCAATTGACCACCTACAGGTAATTGGTAATGATTTAAATTATTGTTAAATATGTACAATGTTTTACCTGTTTCATCATCAACATCTGTAAGTATGCTGTTCAGATGAATAATTAACAAAGCACTTAGTTTAGATATCATATCAGAAGAGGGTTGTGGTGTTGGCAGGTCCATAATAGCCTGTTTTTTGAACCCAAATAAGTTCATAGGCATGTTTATTTATTTCAAATCATGCTCTGTAATTGGGCATTGATTACCACTTTTCAAATCACAATGACCCCATGGTAAAGTATGTATGCCACATGACAAAATGCATCTCTTATCATCATGTGGGTCCAGAGCCACTTTTCTTACAACATTTGTAGTCAACAAGTGATCCACACTCTGAATTCGGGATTCTGATGTTCTGATTGTGCTACATGATTTGAGGCAATTTTTGTAATCTTCAAATTCAAGCTCTTTGTCTACAGTCACTCTGCCAATGCCCTTGGCCTTTTTGGCAACAGCGCCACTACATGTTTCAAAACTGTACATCTTGGCCCTTAACCCAGCAAATGCCACAATAACATCACCAAGTGTCTCATCTTTTAACTTGCCAGGCACCTTTTTGTTGTGGTGTTTAATTTTTGAATGTTCAGTGGTATCAAAATATTTAAACAATTCAGGCTGTGCTATATCTTGATAAACATCTTCTGTTTGAATATCAAGAACAAAACTATCTGTGTCCATGTACATCAGTTTTACACGATCCTTATAAAACGGCTTCAACACATTATAAAACAATTTTAACATGTGTAATTTGGCCAATTCCAATATCACAGCCCCTACATAAATAGGCTTATCAAACATAATCTTTGTTTTTTTCATGTTGAAAAGTGCCATATTTTCATCATAAATTCTTCTGTAATTGAAGTTGGGCTTTGCTATCAATTTTTTGCTCCGGCTGGGGTCAGTAATTATTTTAACATCAATATGTTTTCTAACATTTTCTATTGTTTTGCCATACACAGAATTGACCATCAATTTAAACAAGGTCTTATCAAATTGGCTCATTGCAGATGTTCGAAGCTCTGTCTTTGTATCAATATATGGCTTCAACCATCTTGAGTGCCTGAACCTTAAGACTTTGCCAATTTTGGTCACTTGAACACCATGTTTCATCAGGAACTGGAGGTTTTTGTAATATAAGACATAATCCTGTTTCGGCTCTAGAGTCATCATCAATTTCTTCTGTTTAGAGCCAGGTGAACACTTAACCTCAGGAATTGGGGGCAGATCAGAAAATGTGTTGTGTAAATCATCAGGAATTGTCAGATCAACCTCTAAGAACAGGCCATAGTTACTGTCATCAAAATCCTTAAGATCTTCAATATTGAAATCTTCGACCCACTCAAGCCCTGCATATGGCAGTTTTTTCATCATGACATAGCGATAGAGGCTGTTGGCATCTACATACAGTATATAATTTAATGGCAGTGCTGGATCATAATCAGGAATACATTTGTTATTTGCTCTGGCATATCTCTGAGAACATTGCACCATGCCTCCTCTTATACATTGTTCCATAAACAGATACATATCTTGATCCTGGATCAGATCCAATTGCATTTTAGTCTTTAAAAACATTGCAGACCATGCTAGGCCCGGAGCACTGTAAAAATACATTGGATCCAGCTTATAATTTTCCATGGAAGATTTTCTGAATGCCTGCAGTATATCAGCTAAGAGGGTCACATCAAGTTTTAAATAAGCCTTGTGATAATCACCAAATGTCTGGCATTTTAAATTGTTTCACATCAATTGGGCATGGTGATATTCTTCATCAGTGATTCCAGATCCTCTGATTTTGCTGTAAAACTCTTGTTGTGGTGGCAGAGAACACTCATCAAATTTAGAAAAATCTGTAACATAATCATATGGATATACACCCTTCCGCCTAATTAATTTCAGCTCCTGATTTGGAAACAAAGCACATGTGATTTTGAATTGATCATCAGATAATTGAGTGGCCAGTGTAGCCAGGCTAGCAGACAGAATTCTGTTTGAATCAAGAAATCTTAAGTGAATAGGAACACCATTAACTTTAATTATTTTGCTAATGGCAATATATTTCTCATTATTTTCAGCTAAAATATATAAATTCTGCTTGTCAAACCCCTCGTACCTGATCAAATGATGAAAATCATAATTGGATGCACCATGGCAAAATATAGGGACAAATTTTGGTCTCTGGATCTTAATATTACAGCTATTACACAGGGCCATTAAGAATTTACCATCTGTATGAGAATGGTGATGAACCTTGATATTTGTATCTGAAAATTCAGAATCACATACCGGGCATTTTTCTGCATTGTTGAAATCTTCAATCTGTTTCTCTGTTAAAGGCAACATAGGTTTTGATTTTAATAAGACATTAGATGCTATGTCATGGCACTCATTTTCTATTCTATCTGCAAATTTTTTGATGGCTCCCATGTATAAATTTTCTTTACTAACAACACCATCCTGTACAACAACATAACAAAAACTAGAAGGTTCATGTAACTGGTATGATGTACTTGAAGATTCATCAGGATCTGGGCTACAGAATGCAAGAGGTTTGAGATTTGATTCAAAATCACAGACTATATATGCTGGGTGTTCCAACAAGGCTTCAAATTTTTTGAATTTGGCATTTTCACTTGGGTTAGGCGTAAGCATATGAACAGGATTATGATTCCCACAGTATTTTAAATGTTCAATTAACTTGTTTTTAGCAATTTCTGCATTTTTTCCCGAACCCCATTTACCATTTTTTGACCATCAAATACAGTCAAACATCTTCTGCACAACTTGAATATTCTATGAGTTTTGTCTAGTTGTGTTCTCACTAAAGCTTCAAGATTATGTATCAGAGTATAATGGTGTGTATCTTCCCCTTCAATTAAGAGCAGATCAATCGGAACAGCAGAATCATCATCAAATGTACTGATTCTGAGAGGTGCTATCAAGCAATTGCCACGGCCAGTAGAACAAATAAATACATTAATAGATAATTGTTTACCACTGATATTCCTGGCCTTTTTTTTTTCAAATGTATCAATATTCTGAACAGACATTGGATATTCTAAACCCTCCATTGCTTTATCAAAATCATGTTCATGCTGTTTATAATAACTTATTCTCTCAGGATCCCTTAAAACTGGATACAAAGCAGCTAAAATACACCACAAAAAGCATTTCTCATCATTATTTTCTATGTTAACCACGGCTCTTTTGTTTTTAATATTGGCAGGTAAAGGCAAATATGTAGATCCTTGTAATGGGTTGAATTCAGAAATATTAATATATAACTTGTGTGAAGATCCGCATAGGCTCCATCCAGCCTCTTTTCCAGCAAATTCAGAGTGTTTAATATTCAATTGATCTATCAAACTGCTTATTATTTTGTCTGAATTTGCATTTGAATATACCGGTACAGTTTCTGTTATGTGGGGCTGTGTAAATTTTGTGCCATTTGGCTTCTTATATTGTGTAAACAATTTGAGGGACAGCTTATAAGAGCCATTTTGTGCATTTAGAATTGCCTGCACATCTGGATTTATACTGTTCAAAAAATTCTTAATGTCACATCTTGGCTCTGATACAAAACGGTGATCCCTTAATTGGCCGTTAAAACTGCTATGGATGGGTTCATAGCGTGGCTGCTTTGCTGCTCTAGCATTAACAGGTGCTTCATGCTTCCTTTTCAGACCAGATGTAGATGGTTGAGGGGGCAATGTTGACGACTGTGCAGAGCAAGTACCTTTATGTTTATAAGTGAAGTATTCCATGCTATATTTTCTATGGCATTTAGGGCATATTTTTGTGGGAGTTCTGCATTTGTCTGGATTACAATTTCTTTGATGCCTGGCCCAATTGGGGCTGGTTATATTCTTATTGCATTGATTACAATATTTTTGATTTGGCATTTTTGTTGTTGTTTATTATATAAGATTTCCTGGGGTTCAAATCAAAATTCTATGCTTAATAAAAAATATCAGTTGGGTTCAGCAGTGTGTTTTGTATATTTAGTGTGTGTGTGTGTATGTGTGTATGTGTGTTAATATTTTTGGCTTTGGTATTTATATAAAATTTCTTGGGGTTCAAATCAAAACTCTATACTTAATAAACCTATGACAGGTTGTACAGGATAGCCTACATGCACAAAGATAGAATAAGTTTTGATCCACTGAAGCACTGACCTTTCACAATTGCATGTCTGCACAGGCATGTCGTGATGTGCATGGAAAGGCATTGACCTAATACCATGTGTCATGTATTGATCTTGTATAACAAACTAGGGCAAATATAAACCCTTTGTTCAATATATTAGAAAATTCTATATATTGAATCAAACAAACCTATAATTCAATTTATACAAATCTGCTATATTTAAAAAAAAATAAGAGGAGCACTGCAACAACACATCTGTACTCCTCAGCCACTCTCACAATACTAACTGATATGTAATACAAAAAGCTCTTGCATCATAATTTGTTGCACAACATAATGCAAAAGCTCTTGCATCATAATTTGTTGCACAATGCAAAAGCTCTTGCATCATAATTTGTTGCATAATACAAAAGCTCTTGCATCATAATTTGATGCATAACATGATGCAAGAGCTTAGTTTTAGGTGTGGGCAAAAAAAATATCAAGAGGGGCATATTTTTAACAAGCTTATGGACAACAATCTGACAGAAGTGCCTTTTGTAAGTGTGGACAAATCAATCTGAGGGGGCTCATCATTTCACAGGAACTTCCCGAGGGCATTTTTACAAAAATCTTGGATTAGACGGAGTACCACACTTGAGCAAAAAGCTCATATGGGCATGTTGAGCAAGTTTTAAGTGTAGCCAAATCTGCCTGAGGGGGGTTCATCATTTATCGCGCCAATAGTAGCATCAATTACACTACTATAAATGCAATTTTACGTATGAAATATTTCGCTACGCCACCAACACTTATTATCCTTCATACCTTCAAATTTCCACAGATGTTTGTTATTTATAATGGCGTGTTCATAATAACTTATATATGTCTAGTATATGTAGGATGCAGCTGTTGATATTTGACGTCGCTTTCTACGTCTTTATGGTAACCGCAACATTAAAAATGAATGATGAAATGATAAATTTGATGGGACCGTAGGCAAGATGAGTGTGGACACTCTGTTCAAATCAACATTTCCCACGTAATTCACTGTCCACAAACTATGGGAAAACTGCAGAAATATTCTACGTAACTCAGATATATTTTATTTTTGAAAAATTGAAATATGTTTTCTAGACATTGTAAAAGGATAGAATCTAATGTCGTGGGAAAACGTAATCCATCAATAAAAGATTAACTTCCTCCTCCCTTTGTGGATGAATTACAAAGAAACTCGTGCCAGCTCAATGGCCAATGTGGTCAAGTGTTTGATTTTGGATCCCGTCATTAAAGTTCCCGAGTTCGAGTCACTCGTGGGCATGGATATTCTTTGTGACTGCCCTTTCATCAATTTCATGTGATCATCACTCATCGCCGCGATTAACCAAAAGTGGTTAATCGCTTGTCGCCTGTTAGGTGTCGTTTGTCGCTTCAGTGTGAAATTTCCCTTACAAAGCAAGAAGCTGGAAGCGACAGGCGATACGGAGAATTCACACAGAAGCTGTAAGCGACAAGCGTCACCATGGACGGTATTGAGAAAACGGGCCAGTTTGAGCGACACACAAGCTTCAAGCGGCACGTGCGGTTTGTTCTGTCGCTCCTGTTGGAAAGGTTCACTTGATTACTCGGGGTTCGTTTCCAAGCGACTCGTGTCGCTTGTCGTCTGTCGTTTGTCACAAGGTGAGAAATCTCTCTAAAGCTAAACATTCACTGCGAACAACGGACTGAGACAACAGGATTATAAAAGCCCAATTCGAGCAATACGCGAGCGACAAGCGACACAGGCAGCTTCTCTTATCGCGTGTTTCTTTCCTCTCGAAGCTACATTAAGCTATTATTGTATTGTCTTCACCTAAGGAAAGGAAGAAAATGCTTACGCAAAGGCAGTATCCGCAGAACTTTTGCAAAGCCACTCACTACATATTTTTTGTGCACACTCAGTGTGCACTATAATCTACTGAAGCGACTCTTAAAAAAAATATTGCTGAAACTAAGTTTTCAATTTTTTCAACGTTCTGAAATGTCAGTCACAATACAGCTGTTAAGATCCTTGCGCCCTGGTCGTGATCAGATTTAGGATACCCTTCAGTCAACTACAATAGATTGATTGATTGATTTGCTTTATTTTACTTTGCTTTTTGTACCACTTTTTGCTACTTTGCGAAGATGGAGATGAGTGACGACATGATGAAATTAATGAATGGACATTCACAAACATCATGCCCAGGCCGGGATTAGAACCCTGGACCCCCGGCGTCGTAGCGCGATGTGATTGATTGATTGATTGATTTAGTTTATTTTACTACGCGTTTTGTGCCTCTTGGCTAATTTGCGAAGATGGAGATGAGTGACGATATGATGAAATTGATGAATGGACATTCACAAACAACCAAGCCCGAGTGGGATTCCAACCCTGGACCCTTGGCATCGCAGCGCGATGTGATAACCACTTCCCCACTTAACTAAAATTTTACCTCTGTTGGAATTATTTGCTTGGGGGAGGAGGAGTTCGCATCACGTGGCTTTTGCGAATATACTATATTTCAACAAAGAGAGCGAAGGAAAAAGTCACTTATTTCATTCCTTTTTAAAATGACGATAGTGTTAATTTTAGAAGGCCGCGGTGGCTCAGTCGGTAACGCGTCTGACTACCATGCTCAAGATCCCGAGTTCGATCCCCGGCCGGTTCAAATCCGGGAACTTTTCTAACGTTGGAAGCGGCCCCGGCCCCCACCCAGCGTCGAATGACAGGGGACAGGGGCATGATGCTGATCACATCACCCGCACTCACGACCGAATCAAGAAAGTGTGGGGCGTTACCCCCACACCCCCTATACGCCTTCATGGCGTGGTGCTAAGCACAGGAGAGCACTTTACCTTTTGATAGTGTTAATTTCTCAGAGATCCAGTACAGTAAATTTACAAGAATAAAATCGTGTCTCTTAATGGAAATTTAAATAGAATCTTTCATCTCAAACAAATTCAATATTAATTGAATAGTGCATAATTGAATAAATATTTAATTGAAAGTAGAGAGTATAAACTTGATGTGAAGTTTACAGAAATGTTTGTTTCGCGAGTGGAGCGAAGAAGAAAACGTTTTCTAAATCTCATCCTTTGTAACCACCCAATCACGATAACTGTTGGTCACCTGACCTCTACTTCCACGTCATCCAAGAAATCTGCTGGTGCTTCTTTGCGTCCAAGTTCATAGACAATTAGCCTTTCGTTTTTGCGCCTTTTTTTTTTTTTTTTACCGGACTCCGCTCCTTACTTATTTCGGGATTTGTCCCTGAAGTGAAGCACGAGAAATACGAGTTCCACCTGCGCCAAAAGCAAGCATACAGTCACGTTTAAATATCGTGTGTGGATGTCGATCCCCTGTCTCAAACGCGGGATACAATAAAGAACCCTTTTTACCACCTTGTTGCCTCGAAACACTTCATCCTTGCGATAGGCAACCGCAGGGAGCAGGCAAGGTTGAATGAATGAATGATTTGATTTATTTTACTTCGCTTCTTGTGCCACTTCTGGCTAATTTGCGAAGATGGGGATGAGTGATGATGTGATGAAATTGATGAATGAACACTCACAAATATCCATGCCCAGGCCAGGATTCGAACCCGGGAACCCTGGCGTTGTAGCGCGATGTGCTAACCACTCCGCCACGGGGCCGGCGCAGGCAAGGTTGAGACCAACCTCTTCTCAGCCTTTCATATACAAGATTATGAAACTTCGAGTGACGTTATGAGGTAGTAACATTGCAGCAATGTGTCCTCTGCGTATCTGTGTTGATTCAGTGACATTTTTCTTTGGAATCTCTTCCCGTCAGCATGTCATTGTAAAATACGAGTGTATTTGTTCTGACAGACAGTTGTAACTCGTGTACAGTAAAATATATCACATATTCCTTTATTCTTCCTAGCTTACTAGAAACATACTTTGTACATTTTTCAAACTTTACAAAATATTTCCTCTTTAATATGCTGTTGCAACTTACATTTGAAACTTCTTTCGTGTAATATTCATTTTGTTGCAGCCCACCTCCCCCGTGGCGGAGCGGTTAGAACATCGCGCTACGACGGCAGGGGACCCGGGCTTGAATCCCGGCCTGGGTATGGATATTTGTGAATGTCCATTCAATCCTCCGTACTTTCACGTGTCGCCTAAATAGAAAAACGCAAATACAATCTATATTTGGACTCCCTTTTCGGTTGCCGTGTTCTTGTGGATTTCTCGCTGTTCTATTGTTTTCAATCCAGCGCGTCGTTAGGTAGTAATATACAGGTGGGTCCATTATACTTGTTTCGGCGATTTGAAGTGTGACGTCAGCAGGAGTAGGTTATTACGTACTTTTGAATATCAAATTCAATTAACGGTTTCACCTTATTAATGTTGTGTTATATATTTAATATTATTTTCTAATAATTTTTTTTATTTTCTACCTATTAAAAAGAAATTGTATCGATAATGATGCATGATGTTTATATGAAGTTCACTCACAAATGAACCAACATGTCCTGATCAAGACTCGAACCTTTAAACTACAATTTTGCCCGACCCTGTGGCCGAGTGGTTAGCACATCGCGCTGCGACGCCAAGGGTCCCGGGTTCGAATCCCGGTCGGGCTTGGTTGTTTGTGAATGTCCATCATCAATTTCATCATTTCATCACTCATCCCCATCTTCGCAAATTAGCCAAGAGGCACAAAACGCGAAGTAAAATAAACTAAATCAATCAATCAATTTAAATTACAATTTCGAAATCGCGAGTCGACCACTCAACCAACCGAAGCGACTGCCAGAAGCAGTGGCGGCGATTGGGTTCCAAAATTAGGGGACAAGGTGTAAAAAGTGGGGTGGGGGCAAGGACAATTTACGTTCCCTTGGTACATAAGATTTAGCATAGTGCGGGGACAAAAGTTGGAAAAAGTGGGTGGGGGCAACTACATCCCTCGACCCCCTAATCGACGCTACTGGTCAGAGGCTTTTTCGAGTCCCTTACCTCTACCTCATAGCGCTGATGGAATCAGTCGGCTGTTGCCTCAAACATGGCCTAAAGGAATACGTAGAAAGGTAAACTGAAGTGACATCCATCTCAGTCACTAATGCCCGACCCTGTGGCCGAGTGGTTAACACATCCCGGGTTCGAATCCCGGTCGGGCTTGGTTGTTTGTGAATGTCCATTCATCAATTTCATCATTTCATCACTCATCCCCATCTTCGCAAATTAGCCAAGCGGCACAAAACGCGAAGTAAAATAAACTAAATCAATCAATCAATCAATCAATCAGTCACTAATGATTCCGTCCATGATATCTGAAATCGTATCCAAGTTAAACGATTTATGCTGAGCCCTGAATGTCTATGGTACAGTAATTCGGACCCATTTTCAACTCTATATCCAGTCCCAATTAACCCCGATTAGTGGCTCTAATCGGTTTGGCGTCTGACTGCCACACGGGATACAAGAGTTCTATTCCCTGTGTTGATCTAAATTAGGATTTTTTTTCCGACCTTGTCACCGAATTAAGCGGCTCTGGGGGCTATCCAGCTTCAAATCAGTGTGTACCTGGAGGCAAACCTACAGGTTAAAGGCGGCGCTGGTGCTGATCACAACACCTCCAAAATGGCCGAGATCGAGAATATGTGGAACCCTAACCCAGTTCCCCTGAATGTGGCACGGTGCAGTATGCACGGGGAAGATACCTTTACGTTACCAAATCCTTTCAACTAGACAGAGATACGAACAGAGGGTCTGTTAAAAAGGTTGTTATGTATTATAACAATATAACTTAATTCCAGTCGGGAAGGACGCGGACGCCTTGTAAAAAATGAGTACCAGGTACGATTCCTGGCGAGACAGATTGAACCGTGATTTGAATCCGACATTTGAGAATAAAGTGAATTTGAAACCAATTTGGCTAATCAGAAAGACTAATCCCAGAATCACGTAAAGATTTCTCAAAATTGTAAGGACAATTACGCTGTAAATGTATGGGAATTACAAATCTATTTATTAATTCTATAATATAACAGATGGGGGGAAATATAAGGACAGATAGAAGAGGGAGAAATAAGAGTGGAACAGAGAACACTGGAAGCTACGCATCTTGATTCCGCGGCGCCGTCTTGTCCGAATCGAATAACCGTTGCAAGAGGCTTAACGATTTGAGAGATGGTTTGATAAGGTACCATCTGCTGCAGCCTGACTAAGCTTTTCTGTTGTTTGGTGTAGTCACTTCAGGCCACTGGCGTACGCACAAGGAGGGGGGCTAAATGGGCTACAGCCCCCGATATTTTTATAAAATAAACAAATGAAAGCAGAAAAGTCGGGAGCCCCCCATTAAAGTAATCCCCGATAACCATTGTTGTCTTTGAATAACTTTTAAAACGAAGGTTTAAAATCGTATTTGGAGCTCATATCTGATAAAAAAAGGGACATTATCGAAATTGACTTACAGCGATGTAGCTTATTCTATGATCCAAGAAAAGATATAATCTCTGAACCAGCGTTCATATTCAGCTGTAGACATTGGAACAATTTTGATATAATTCACATAAACTTTGAGTGACGTGGCAATGTGTTGTGGAGTTTCTTTGTAGGTGCGAAGATTTTTAACTACTGACGCACACATCCTTTCGCTTACAAAGTTTGCCTGACATCTCACACACCTTCACAATTATCTAAATACCATGTATGTGCATTTTATGGGACTGTATGCGAAAATATACCTGAGTCTTCAAACCGGCTATTCATATTATTCACCAAAGAAGAAAATGCTTTGGAACATGGTTATCCTTAACTCCGAAACTATCGTCCTTCAAGATGAATCAATTGTTTTCAATGCGTAAAGAGTAGCCATGTCTAAATATCTAAGAAACTGAACTGACAAGACGGAACTGAACGGTTCCAGATAATCACGAACCGGAAGCCGTTCCGGTCGGCTACGGTCCATTTCGAGCCCTGACCTCACCTTATGCTTCGTCTGTGTTTGTAAAATAACAATCTACGTGTAAATATTTTGTGCCAAACTTCCTTTGTTTTCGTTTTTGTAATCGGTGTAGATGGGCGCACAGTACTGTAGGTACTAGGTAAATAAACAAATAATGTGGTGTCCTGAACTACGTTATTTGGGTTAAAGGTATTTTACCAGTATTGTATGAAAGACGGAATTGTCCATTTCCATCATGAAACTGTGCGCAAGGGCAGGAAACAATAAACTGAGAAAAGAAGAGCGCGTCCAACAGCAAGGCGCCTTGAATTCCAGAGGTTAGGTTACGATCAACAGAAATGTATAGCTTACACTACGTACAACACGGGTTAAAATATTGAAATAATATATATTAGTATTTTAAACGTAATAGTTTTGTAAGACAGTAAATAAATTCTCAAGTCCGACTTCGCCACCCACCAAACACCCCCTCGGGTCCCAGCTGTGAGTCGCGCCCCATAGGTTGAGAAACGATGCGATCCAATGCCTTATTCCCCTTAGCATTTGAGTCGGACAGAAACAAGTTTGGGAAGAATGCTTCTCCAAGCTGTGTCAGTGCATGGCTCCTGGAAGTCTGGAGAAGGGTCGCCGAAGAGTAGGAATCAAGGAAGGAGAAAGATAACGTTTGCTTCCACAAATTAAACTTGCAGTCAGTGGCGTGCCCAAGGGGGGGGATTAGTGGCGGTTATAACCCCCCGTTTGGCCCAGCATTCCTAAAAGAAAAATGTCAAAGGTAGGAAAATATGACAAAATGAGGGCAGACTGCCAAGACAAAGTATACGTAACCCCTCCTTTTGTAAGCTCCTGGGCACGCCACTGCTTGTAGTAGCATACTTTTACTTGCATTCTCTTATTTTAAGTTTGCAGTTGCACCAGCAGGCAAGTTGTCCTTCACTATGTTTATAACTATGCCATATGCAATACAAAATTTAAGGATTGAAAGAAAATCGCTAAGGAGACCTAAGACAACGGCAGAATATAAAATTGCACGGCGTACTTCGGCGACAACATAAAGGGGATAAGTTCTATACAACCTCTCACCTCACTGAAAGCAAGTTCAACATAAGTACAATCAATAAACGATCTTTCAAACCCATATATTTTATCTTCATATGTTTTTATGGGTATCACTGTAGTTGAGCCTGTGACATTTTGTAAGCTAAGCCTAATGGCGGCAAGCGACTAAAAAGTTGGGAGGTGTGTTAATCACGGAGGAAAAAAAAGTTTTCGTACATTTTTAAAGCGCACACATCGCGCTCTTTTACTAGCAGATATCTGCGTTTATCGCTTTTATTTTCTATTCAAACTCATGTAGTTGTGGAAGAAGGGTTTCCTTTAAATAACAGTGCGTGATGACTAATTCGACTAAAATATCGGGATAAAACTAGAGTTCATCTTCATCTTTGCGATTTGCCAAAAGTGGAAGAAAAGTCAAGTAAAATCAAATCAATTAATCAATTAGTAGTGTGTCATTACCGGTCGAGCATCCTTTTCTCCGTCGTTATTTAGATAACGATACGATACGCAGTCTCATTCATGCATCGTGATGCCGGGGAATACATATTCAGCTTCTGGAAATGTCACTTATACATTTGGTTAATGAATTTTTCAAATATACGCTCTCCTTTCTCTCTCCTCCCGCTACACATGCGCAGGTGCAGACTAATTCATGTGGGAGTGCCTAAAGGGGTGTTTCAGTTGACTATCTGGACAATGTTAGCCTATTTGTCACAAGTTAATTTTCCCCTTTCACAGAAACCATAAGGTGTGTGAAGATAAAATTTTAACTTATGGTTTATGAGTATGCGTTTTCACATGAGCACATGTTTTCTTATTTTTGTGAAGATATTTACGTTATTTACACATAAATAAATCTAATTAGAATTCAGTAACGCAACTGATATGCAAGAAAAACTGTATGCCATGTCTAGTAAATGGAATAATAATAAAGAGAATATTGATCTATTTTACCTACTTTGTGATGAATACTATAAATGTTGTGAGGTTGAAAAGTTTGTACTTCGCTAAAACACGGGACGTTAGAGATTTTATTGCCACAGCCAATTCCTGACGCGCACTTCTTCTCTGTGGAGGCAATGAACACTGTTTGAGGAAATCTAATAAAACAGGGGAAAGTCAAAATTCTACAAATAACTAAGTTGGTACTTTCTTCAGCATTCCTTGGCACTTTCTATTTCTTTTCAACCGATAGCTGCACTGAGTTCACTATTCGAAGAGAAATTTACAAAAACCAGATAATTATTTATTATTACCCACAAAGATTGATTTGATGGCACCCAACAAATGTCAAACATTTCGCTAATTTCCATCATTGTTGTTTCTACTGCTTGACCACTCTAGAACAATCCTTTTAATTTTTTCTGTTTTGACTGAAAATAAAATAAAGTGCATCCATAAAATATTTAGGGTACAATGACTATCTTTCTTAAAAACATCTTGAAGAGCAAGCTCGAAATTATGACTCAAACAGTGTCATTCCATTCAAAGTACACGTTCAGAGGGGGACATTTTCTTCCCATGGTTGGGAATGAATATATTAATGTAGAGCAGGGCTTGGGGAAAAATAGAGGGGGGGAAATTCTCCGGTTCACCCCTTCATTCGAATACTGCTTCATCCATCCGATCCTATTATCATTCACCTTCATCTTCGTGATTAGCCAAAAGTAGAAGAAATGCGACGTCAAAAAAATCAAATCAATCAGACTCTACTTCAAACCCTGTTTTCTCTAACGTAGACTGTTGCACCACTACAACCATCGCACTGATTACGTAGATCATTTTGCAAACTATTGTGGGTATTGTTAGCATTGTATTATTATTGTTTTGTCAAAATAGTTTGCTTGACACTCGTTTCACTCTTCTGGCTTTAACTTTAGAAAGATCCGACCATTAAAATTCAAATCTCGAGACAGCAGGGGAGACATTATTTTCATTGTTATAATGGTACTTTCTACATTCTTAATTTTTTGAGGACGCATTTTGAGGTGTTCATGCACCACTGGCAACCACCGTGCGCACTCCTATGCCCTCACAGATCAATTTTAATTTGCTTCATATGTACAAGACGTTGTTTGAAAGTGTGTTAATATCGGGTGTTTTATAGACGAAAAAGTATATATATATATATATATTGGTTACTGGGACTCCCTGTTGGCGTAGTAGTAAACGTCGTCGCCTTGTAATCAAGGAGTCCCGTGTTCGATAACCAGTTGAGACATAAAATGGTTCGGATCCCAGTTTAAACTGTACGTCTAGTCCCGATTAACCATACTGTATGTAAAGTGGACTTAAAACACGAACTCGATTTGTTTACTGAAAGGTGCTATTCGGAAATGAGCAAAGCGTTTTCGTTACTTAAGAAAAAATATCCAACTTTAACCAACAAAATTATAATCGAAACGTTTTTTTATATATCTCGGCTATGACTGCCTGGAAAAGTTAAAGGACGCCACGATTGTTAAAAGTCGGTCAACTCATTATATTAGCACAATAAATTCTGGGTTCGAATTCCTATGTCAGTTTCATCTGTCTTATGTGGCAAATAAATAATCAATTAGAGCCAGAGATATACGTATATAAAGAGACAGTAAACATATCATTTTGGGGGGAGGGGTACTGACTGCATTTCCGCACAGCATGGGCAGTATTAAAAACAAGGTCGGTAATTGCTTTGATAATATATCAAAAGGTAAATAAAAGCAATCGCTGTTATTCACTTTGTTGATTTCTGGTTAAATATTTTTTTTACTATTTCATTATCGGAAGGAAAAATTCTTACACTCTACAGAAGAGAAATCATGTATTAATTTCCGAATAATAGTAAACATTTTATATCATATGCATATCATTAACATTATTCTGTTAAGCCTTGCATGTATCCTGCAGCGAAATAGGACACCTGCCAAAATACTTCATCGCAACTAAAGCAGTGACTCAAAGGCAACGACAGTAGAAATGCATGTTCCAACGAACATCAGTGGCTTAACCGTTATCTGTTTCACGACGCCTGGAGTTGTCTCGCTGAGAGCTCGAGTTTCTGTTTCCCTTGTAAGTGAGTGAACACGAGTAGCCCGTACTTATGTATATACACAAGCAACAGTGGCGTGTGCATGGGGGCAATTAGTTGGGAATACAGTACTCCCAATATGATTCAAGTTCGCTGTATTATTAACTTCAACTGCAAATAAAGATGGCGAAAAAGTGTGAATGTTTTCTGCTATCGCAATTGTCCCCAATGGCGTAGTGGTAACGGTATCACATTTAATGGTGCGTTCGGCGTTTGATCACCATTAGAACCTCAGCGGCTGTTTCCATTGGATGATATTCAGCCAACAACTTCCCCGAAAATTGTTTGCGCGAAATCACACCCATTGCAATGATTACGGCAAACGTTTCGGAGCGTGTTGCAAACACTTTATAGGCATTTCACCTTCAGTGATTGTGGCAGTGATTGAAAGTGCAAATATAACGATTATATTCTAAATGTAGTCCTGCATTTTGTTTAGTCTCTCAACAATGACAAGACTATCTATTAGACTAGATAAAACGATGTGTAGGGCCTCCCACATTCCTCAATCGCGGCTAATTTGGAAGTGCTGTGATGTGAACAAGAAAAAGCATTGATTCAATATTAACATATTATTTTGAGGTTTAGAGAATGATAAAATATGACGTGTGTAACACTCGTGAAATAATTCGTTCCCTATTTATTAATGATGATACTTTTGCAATTATTTGCAACAAAAGAAGAAATTATTCATTAAAAAATTGCTTCTTGAATTTTAATGTTAAAAAGTATCAATATCTATTCATGTCACTGATTGGGAATGATCTACCAAAAGCGCGGATTTTCATAAATGACTAGCATGTGAGTCAATATGGGAAAACAACCGTCTCCTCGAATTAATAGCACGGAGTTAGTGTAGAAACTAGAGCCCCTGGTAGCAGCAGATTTTTCATTTATCCTTTATTAAAGTTCAAGTTGCTGCTTCTCATATAGTACATGCATGCGAAATATTGAGGACAGAGTGCTGAAAACAATTCTCCCCTCTTTCTTTGTTGCTACTAGCATTTCTAGTTTTAGATGAGAGTATTTACGTTTTGAACGAGTTTCCCCCCTTCCCTTGAAGCAACAATGCGGCGAATTCAGCAGTCTTTCAACAACCACCCCTTCGCCCTCTGTGATGTCCCCAACTTAAAATATATATCAGCTTCAAGTACATTAACTTGACATGACATTTGTGTGAAAATGTAAAACAATTTACCAATTGATTTTAGGCGAGTTTAACCACAAATATTTAATTTTCGATAGTTATAACTGCGAAAGTCAGTTAACAAAGCAACACCTTTAATCCACAATCATGCAATTATAATTTATTTTATTTTAACGGTTATCCCATTTTTCATATGTCCCTGGTCATTAACACTGTGTTACACATACATATCTGTAAGTTGGGCGGCAGAAATACAACAACTTGAAGTATGGGGGCATACATACTATTCACCTTGAAACCACATCAAGTTGAGGTATTGATACCGATATGGTTGAATGCTCGGCAGAGACCTGAAGGCGCCAATGCAAGTCTTATTCATCTTGCCAATTATATCGTGTACGTCTCGAGAATCACTCCTGCAAGCACAAAGTATTTCAGGTCGGCTCTGTGGCTGAATGGTTAGCGTAGCCTGCAACAAAACTCGGTGTCCTAGGTTCGCATCCTGGAAAACCTGGACATGAAATTATTTTTGTTCCAACAATCTGTTTCATCATTCATCCTAACCTTCATGTTATATGGGATATCTGCGAGAGGAATCCTCAATTTGAGGAAGACACAGCCATTTGCTGGTGTTATATAGAGATTAATTCGACTAATATTACTTCTCGCTTTTGTCTCTTTTGGTCAATCGCTAAGATTAGGATGGAATTGATGCGAGGGCAATAAGAAGAATGTATGGGCAGTACGCAACAAAGAGACTGAATCTGAGTCTAGGCGCGAAAGCACCGATTGTCTGCAAAATGTAGCCCATCCAGAGCGGGATATATAGAATTTGGACTATCCTTTATTTTGGGCACTGTAGACATTTTTATTAATAATTTGTTCTCATGGTACTTAATTTTCACTAACTGCATCATGCTCTGTACTAATAACACTTGTAAAGTTCAAAACATTAATACATCTGATTAAAAATTACTCATTAAACTTCGTTTTCCTTTGAAACAGCCACTTTCAATATATATTTCGCCAGACAACACTAATACCGCACACGCACTAAAGGAAAACGAATCAACACTACATTATGGTAGCCACACTGCACGCGAACCGGTAAATCGGTAAACAATGATGTTGATTTTGGTCGCCAATATCCCCCCAATTGACTTTTATTTGTTGGCATTCAAAATGTTTACATTAGTTTTTTTCGAGGAACAATTACTTATATTCGAACAATAGAGTTGTACATACTGTTTGTATGATCTAGGTGACGTTTGAAAATAGGCCATGGTGAAATAACTTATTTAATTGCTAGATAGTCCTTCGTTAACGAAATAAGCAAGTAAAAGTATTTGGCATGTTTCAATTTGCCATGGTTTTCACTTCTGCCCCTTCAGCATCTCATTTTTGTCTGGCCCTAGGTTATAGCCTAGGATAGCCTAATGGCTCCCTGAGTCCAGGACGTGGAAGAGAGGTTGACATTTAGGCTCTTGCAGGAAAGCCATGCATTACACCCCGTTTCTGTTATCATTATTTAAGGAACACTCTCCATTTTATTTGCGGGCAGTATTCCCCACGCTTTCAGTGCCGTACTCACAAATGCAGTAAAGGGATGTGAACATAAGGTGGTTATAAAGGAGTCCCGGGTTCGAATCCCGGTGGAAGCACATGTGATTCGGATTCCACTTTAAACTGTAGGTCCAGTCCCGATTAGCCTTACTGTGCATAAAGTGGACTTCAAACAACAAATCAAATCAAATCAAATTATAAGGGGTTATCAGATATTTCTTACCACTCCTAGATCATGCCATATTTTCCTAAATTTTATTTTTATTTTATTTTAAGGAAAGTTGAGCAAAAATAAGACTACCTAGCTCTAAAACACCTTCAAAATACGCCATTGTTCTTAACTTTACAGATGACATATCATAACACCCATCTATCACCCAGTAACAGAATTCACCTCCGATTAGCGTGAAACACAATAATAGCATGTTTTGTTAATATTTTCTCGCCAATCTTATATAAAATTAATCATCTCCATAACAGCTACGATGAAAAAACTCCGTGGCGAAACGGCCATGAATAACAAAGGCCTTTTAAGTGGTTTCCTTATAAGTTGACACGTGGTCAGCACATCGAATCCCTTTGCCGCTGTTATCTTTATCCTCTATTTCACGTAGCTCCCCAATTGCCTTCAAGAAACCGAAATGTTCGGTAATGGAATTGAGTTCTAAGTCTACTTTATGCAAAGATGGGCTAATCGGTGCTGACCTATAATTAAAAGTGGTATGCGAACCACAACGTGCATAAGTCCAACAGTAAGGGAGCGGTCGGAGCGTGGGTGACGCAAGCAGCTCTTTACAATGTCATGCTACCCCTGCGTTGTCAAAATGTTAAGCATTCTTGAACAGATGGTCGCCGCCTTTATTCAGTGCTAAGCATTTGTATCATCATGAACCTTAGACATCGAAAGAAGAGATGTAATATTTTTCTTTTTTGAAGCTTTTGACAACGTAGCAATGAAGGAAACTGGCAACAAGGCGGTACTCGGCTAAAAGCGATGTGGAGAGGAGAAAACAAATGACTGTCAGTGACGAATCTACATATTTTTGGCCCATCGCAAAGCATTATTTAAGTTGTCTTGGATGTAAAACAAACACACTTGTGAAAGGAAATGATAAAACATTTCCTCCTGTTCAGTTTCTTCTATTTATGTATGTTGTTTGCGTGTGTCTGCAAAGATTTGATTTGGTTATTTAGCATCGCTTTTTTACCACTTTGGCTAATCGCGACGATGAGGATGAGTGATGATAGGATGAAATTAGGAAATTGATGCAGAAACACTTACAAAGTACACCCACGTCCAGGGGGAGATTCGAACCGTAACCATTGGCTTCGTAAACTCTGTGCTAAGCAGTCCGTGCGGAGATCGGAATATCTCTGGAGTTTTTTAATGTATAGTTTTAAGTTCACTTTTTTGCACAGATCGGTTAAACCTATAGTTTTAAAATGGCATCCGAACCACTATGTGCCTCCACCGGATATCTAACATGGTATACCTCTGTAGAGGGAGGTAGAATTGGAGAGGTAGTGTTTGGCAAAATCATGTGCAGATGAAACTTTCGATAAGTCACTTGTGAGAGATGTTTAAGGATACAATTCAGCTGGGAATGATGGACCAATATCTGTTGCATAATATTTCTACATTTGCTCGCTTTTACTTTTAATTTGTCGAGATTTGGGTTGGGTATGCAGCGGTTGTTAGGTAACTAAATCACGTTTTATGGTTCCCAATGTAAATAGTACTTTCGTTCTATCCACGGGATTTTCGTCCCTGTCGCAATTATTAATCATTCATTGGACAAACCATTCCTTAACTTAATATTACGCACGTTCTCTCCAAGAACCAAGTACTAAAGTTAACTGTTGCATTTCGAAGTCCCTCCCACCTTTCGTTTCACGCTACGGGGTTAAGAATTTCAAATAAGACGTCCTTATGTTTCTTTGTTTGATTTTCCTTGTAGATACAAGATTTAAAGAAGAATAATATAATATATTATAACGAAATATTGGATCACAGGTCTGTTTCCTAACTAAATCGTCAAAGAAAAGCAAACGCTGTTATTAATTTCGTTGATTCATAGTTCATTCTTTGCTATCTTCTTTATGTTAATTTTAGCGAAAGAGAAAACTATTTCACTAATTAATCTTTAATAATAATAATAATAATAATCGCCATGTTATAACACATGAGGTATAATTTTGTTACACATTGCTTGCAGCCAGCAGCGAAAATTACATACCAGTCAAAATAATTGAAAGCACTACTACTATCGCAGCCTGGCAGGTGGAACAAGGGAGTGTAGATTACTGAAGCAGATAACATCCACTCCTGCAAGCAGCAGAAGAGCTCTGAAGTTGAATTATATCGAGCTGAGGCATTTGTACATCTTATCATGATGCAAGAAAGGACAAGTGCAAAAACATGCTTTTCTGGGTTTCAAACACTAAAACTTTAACCTTTCTCGCTACACGTAAACAAAGACGGACTGCGAATAGAGAAACGCTCGTTTTTTTTTTTTTTAATTTTTAGTTGATCTTTGTTATGAGGGAAAGGGTATATGCAGCAGATCTTTGGAAACACTCATATAGTTTGCAGGTAATGATAATTCCGTGTTAAAGTATTATATTCTGTGAAGTAAGGTATTTTTTGGGGGGTCAGTGTAGTATTTTTTTTGTCACCAAGTAACTTGGAGTTCTAAATTATAATTTGACTGGTACAGTCCGGCCAAGGGAAACGAAACTAGCTGGAAAGTACGATTCCAAATGCGAGAAGGGAAGCAGGTAGAACATCACCCTGTGGCTCTTGCTTGCTATAGTAAAACCACAAGCAAAAACACCTGCTCTGACCAGCAAAGCCTGTGCACCGTACTCCTGCGAGGAGAGGAGGGGGAGAGTGGACCAGGCTTCCTTATGGCACGAGCTGAACGGAAGAAGGGAAAGCTGCGCTGTTACATTTCGTCCATGGTTTTTTTTCCTTGTGGTCGCTCTGTAGGGTTCGCTTGCTGTGTTTATTACTGCTTTCTGTGTTGTGTTTGTGATGTCTCTTACAATTCGTAACAAACCGTTTCGAAGTGGAACAAAGAAAACAAAGACGTATGACGCTGCGAAATATGGATTTTTGAATTTAGTAACCCTCTCTCAACAGTGGCGTAGCAACATATAGCGAAGCCCTGGTTGAGATTAGAATGCGAGGCCCCAATCCAATGGCAGAAATTAAATGGAAATGGGGGTGAGCAGTCGCTCCCCTCTTTTTTCAGAACTGTGCTAAACCCTATCTGCCAAGGGAAAGTAAACTGTCCTTGTAATTTTTGTTTTATAATCATTGATGCGTGTTTACAAGACATTAACATTTAGTCGGAACAGTCTATTCTTTCAAATCCCTGTCCCAATTTCTTTCAAACTCAAGTCGTAATTTGACTAAATGTTTCGAGGTTTTATTTTGGAGGGCGTTAACCCCCATTTAGACATGTTCTTCATTTTAATAATGATTGCTAATTATTAATAATAATTAATTAATAATTATTTCTTCCCGATACTTTGGACCTTAACATTGCAACTCTACAATTCTACAATTAGGAAAGATAATAGTAGGCAAATAGTTCACCACCATTTTAATTCTCTCATTACTCTTTAGTGTTGCCCATGGGACGAGACGGGACAGGCTTTTAAAAATTCGAGACGAGACGAGATTGTCCATGTGTCATAAGACAAACGAATATTTTCGAGACGAGACAGCATTTCCACGAGACTCCAAGAGACGAGACAGGCCAAAGTCTCGTCTCGTGGGCAACACTACTCTACATCCTGTGTTCTTCTAAGGGGTCATTGATTCTTTTGATGCGAAGCTTATGTTGACTGCGTTTCTATTTCAACCCATTATCATGACACTGTGGAAAACAGACTGAATGAAAATACAGTGGAGATGGACATATTGCTTTTACCGTTGGGTGTACACTTAGCACTATACGAGCTACGAGCTAGCACTAGCTCGTACAATAATACTACCGAAACATTGGTGGTCACATCCAGTACTCCCAACAGCATTTCGCCGACCAGGGTCGACCACCTGGTTAGCACAACGCGCTACGACGCTGTGGATTCCGGGTTCGAATCCAGGGTTGGGCATGGACGTTCTTTGTGAGTGTTCCGTGATCAATTTTCATCATATCATCACTCATCCTCATCATCGCGATCAGCCAAAAGTGTCAGAAAATCAACGTAAAATAACCTAACTGAACAAATCCAATAGCATTTCGGATCTTCTCTTTTGTTCCACATTTTCGGATCTGTCTCCAACCTCCTCAAAAAAATTCTGGGTACGGGCCTGTTCTAGGAAGGAAGGAAACAACGCAAGCGTTTAAATGTCTCGCGCTTGCTTCGTGCCAGTTAGAGGTTTTTGTTGTTAACTTATTAAAATCGGGAGTACAAGGTCAAGAGAATGAAGAGAATACAAGACAAAGGACGTTCTATTCAATGAAAGAATAAATGTGTAAAAATGTCTAAGCAAGTTATCGTAAATTTTTCCTAACTGTTTCACATGAGAAATACGACGATCATTTTTTACTTCTTTCGTGCCCCTTAGACTTAAGACCTGACTGCCTGTATGTTATGCCTCTGATTTGACGTATTCATTCAAATTATGACGTTTAACCAGAATTTAAAACCAGATAAATACAGAATATTTTAATATTACTGCCCACAAAAAATAGCATTTTCCATGCCCCCCCCCCCACTTCTATTTATAACATTTTTCGTATCAAGCTCCTTTAAGCGCGAAGTCCCGTGCGGTCGCGCACTTCTCCAACCCCTTGCTACACCCCTGCCTCTCAATGCCTTGGATTGCCTCGAAAGTGAATATTCTTTACGTTGCTAAACTAACATTTTCCCCTAGGATAGTGAAATGATCCACATTAATGAAGCGACTGAAGAATGCGACGTATATTTACGTTAATTTTAAGCGTTTTTCTACGTCGTAGGTTAATCGTTAATGAGCATTAATGGTGGAATCAGAATGAACACGATGATACATATATTCATTCCTCACCCAGGATTCAAAAGTAGGGCTTCTGGCTTCGTAGCCACTTCTTCATGGAGGCTGGAATACATTTGATTAGATGATTTTTAGCGTCGCTTTTTTCATTTTTGGCTAATCCAAACGACGAGGATGAGTAATAATATGATGAAATTGATGAAGGGCACCGTCAAGGAAACACCATGCCATGTTCCTCCACCGCGTGTCGAACCCGCGACCCCTAGATACATCAGAGCGTTGTGTGTATCATTCATGTATCCTTCACTACGGCAGAGATCGAGAATGTGTTGAGCCATATCATTTTCTCGAATGGTGTCACGGCAGACTGCCATACACAGGGGAGAACTTTTCCTTTTGTAGCAGTCGCCACATATATTTTGATGGCATAAAATCTTCGCTGTCCCGTCAAGTACATTTGCTTTTGTAACTTTGTAAATATTGTTATATAAAGACCACACTGAGGGAAGAATACGCTATATTTCACTAAACCAGAATACTGTGTGACCATTTATTTCATTGCATTATTAATTATAAAATGCAATCAAATACACGGCTATAAATTATCAGGTCTAGAAACGGGAAGAGTATTTATGTCGTTTACATTTTATTTTGCCATCTAGAAAGTAATGTTTACTACAGTGGATTTAATATTTTCGTTAAGGTCATAGAAGGCAAATATGTTGTTTCCAGGCATTATATAAAAAATTAAATCGATGTCTTCAACTCGAGCTTTTTCCCTCAAAGTTTTCTGGTGGGGAACATTATCAAATGTACATGTCATTGTTCTCTCGGTTGTTTTATGCATAAGATGGCGCAGTGGTAGCGTCGTTGCCTTGTAATCAAGGGATCCCGGGTTCGATAACCGGTGGAAGCTCATAGTGGTTCGGATCCCACTTTAAACTGTAGGTCCAGTCCCGATTAGCCTTATTGTGCATAAAGTGGACTTAAAACACCAAATCAATCAATCAATTATGTATAAGCAAATGCATTATACGCATATAATAATGCGAATATCTCTGCGTAAGCATTTCTATGTTATCTTTTTACATTTGAACTATGAAGAAACACACGCAAACCGAAGTGACGAGCAGGACACAGTTCCTACTTTGTGAAAATAACGCAATGGAGAGATCAAGCGTAAGATACCGTGACAACAGACACAGGGGGAAAATGCGCGGTGAACTTACTACAAGCAGGGAAGCAATTGTTTTGCCCCTGCGACGTTGTCGGGTGAAGACTTTCCCCTCTCGTTTAGTCGCACGTTAAACAGAGCGAGCGAGTACAGAAGACGTCAAATACGTGTAGCATGCAACGTCGCAAAAAGACATCCACAGCTCTCTGTCCACGGTTTCGTCGCGGCTGCAGAGGCGAGAGTGAAAACTTCGCTTCACTTATCAGTGTTGCCAAACACGACTGTTAAAAAAAGAACTGCATTGAAATTAAATGTAGTTAAGGATTGCAATCAAGCCGTTAACTTTGAGAAGTATAAACGTTTGTCTTCGTGTTCTACGAATTGGGATCCTATGTTCGAATACCGTACGAGTCTTGGGATGCTTCCAGACCGAAGCGAGAAGCGACACGTGTCACTTGGAAACAAACACTCAATAATATATGCTATGCTGCACGGGTAGTGTTACTTCAGTGAGAAACCCCTCGTTGCTCGTCGCTTCGTCCCAATGGAACTTTCGTACCGAAGCGATAAATGGCTTTGGAAACAAAAATACTTAAATAAATAAAACTTTTTAACAAATGTGATATGACAAACTACACGTGCCACTTGCATGTTTCACGCACTGGGGACGTTATCGTGTTGCTTCGGTCTGGTGGTCATGCCTACGCATTGAATGCTTTCTTGCAGAGAGATTTTAAACCGAAACGACAGGCAACAAGTAGCAAACGACGGCTGCAAATGACACTGAAGTTCATACCGAAGTGACAAGCGAAAAGAAAGACAAGCCACTTCAGTCTTCAAGTAAGCATTCACTGTTAAAGCCCGAACACCAGACCTAGGCGACCCAATTCAGGATATTGACAAACGGAAGTAACAGGCGAGACTTGCTTCTTCTTTTCGAAACGTGTCGCTTCTCGGCTTCCGCTTCTGAAAGTCATGGATGTCATGCAGCGTGTCGCCTTGGTCTGTTAGAGCATTTGAGAAAAACGCTTGCTTGTAGACAGAGGTATCGTGTCACTTGTCACTTCGATATGAACACCCCCTCCCTTTTGCCGGATCGCTTGTCGCCTTGGTCAGAAATCTCCATTCTTATCCTCATCATGGCCGAAAGGAGACAAGTAACGAGTTTCTACTGATAACATCTGAGAACTCTACTCTTTGTTTCCTGGTAATGGAAGAAAATGAGCTTTACAAATGGATTTTTGTTTACCAGTATTATAGTAAAACCCAACTAATAATTTGTTATAGTCACATATAGAAGGGTCACATTTGGAGGAATAAATTCTATTGTAGCATTTTGTTTGATTGCAGGATTAAAGCCGACCCCCGTGGTGGAGTGGTTAACACATCGCGCTACGACACCAGGGTTCCCGAGTTCGAATCCCGGTCTGGGCATGGATGTTGTGGGAGTCGATTCATCAATTTCATGATATCATCACTCATCCCCATCTTCGCAAATTAGCCAACAGTGGTACAGAAAGCGAAGTAAAACAAAACAAATCAATTACAATTACACTTGGAGGGTTAGAATATAATAGAAAAACAGATCTGGTTCCAAAGTTTTAAGTTGGCAACATTGACAGCTCGGAAGCAACAAGACGGCCAGGCGAGAGGGGAACCCCGACGGCATTTGCACGTACCTTTCCTCGCCTCTCAACCCCCTGGGATGTTCGGTACCAATACATGCGAAATAGATCCAAGATTTTACACACCCACACTTCCTGGTCCCAAAAGATGCGATTAAACACCACACTTTTACACAGACGTGAAGCTTCCAGAGCTGGCAGAGTTTAACACACACGTTAACACACAAATCGAACAAATAGCGACTTTTTGGTACCTTCGAAATACTTCGCGTACATGTCGAAAGGGGTTCTCAGGAGTCTCGCAATGGTCTTTTCTTTGTTGGGACCGGCAAAAAGTCCCAACAATTTTTTTGGTCCCATTAAGAAAGGTGTTTAAACATACGCTGGTTCCCACAAGAATATATCTGCGTACTCACACACACACACACACACACACATATATATATATATATATATATATATATATATAATATTCATACATACACACATATATATATAGTGTGTGTGTGTGCGCGTGCGCGATTTGAAATTAATTAATACACTTACAAGGGAGGTCTATGTCTCCCCCTCCGATTTCCATGAAACTTGGCAGGTGTATAGAAGCCCCCAACTCAAATGTCAAGATGAGGAGAAATTGAAGTAGGGATCTGACCCCGAAACCACGTAAATAGGGCATAGGAAGAAACAGGGGGCATAGGGCGTCTCTATACACCTGTCAAATTTCATGGGAATCGGAGGGGGACACAGGGGTCAGATGATTCCCTCGTCAATTTGTCCTCATCTTTACATTTGAGGCGGGTTTTGCCCCCTAAAACAGTTTTTTAGCCGAAACAAAAAAAAAACACGTATTTCTTCCTTTGGGCCCCTCTATACACCTGCGAAGTTTCATGAAAATCGGAGGGGTACACAGGGGTCAGATCCTTACTTCAATTTGTCCTCATCTTGACATTTGAGGGGTTTTGACCCTTAAAACCGTTTTTTAGCTGAAACAAAAAAAACACGTATTTCTTCCTTGTCCTCATCTTGACATTTGAGGGGGTTTTGCCCCCTAAAACAGTTTTTTAGCTGAAACAAAAAAAAACACGTATTTCTTTTTTGGGCCCGTTATACACACACCTGCCAAGTATAATGGAAATTTGAGGGGGACACAGGGGTCAGATCCTCACTTCAATTTGTCCTCATCTTGACATTTGAGGGGGTTTTGACCCTTAAAACCGTTTTTTAGCTGAAACAAAAACTTAGACACTTAGATAACCTCCCTTGTTAGTCTTACACTTTGTAATTATATAACACTGCATATATTATAATGTTTTATTTTAATTTGTAAAACTGTTACTGTAGAACAATTGTATAATTTTTGTATAACATTTCTATCTTGTTATATGTGTTAAAGGTTTCATCCTGGAATGGAATGTCTCACATTTATGTGTGTTTTCATTTCCAATACATTCGAATGAATACATATTCGTTTCAATGGCATTTACAAAATCACCTCTGACATTTTATGTTAAACAAGTAAGATTACTTTTTTGTACGAGTGTGTTAGCCGATGCGTAGCAAAGTATTTTAGGAACAACACTTGAAAAAAATTCTTGTAGGGCTAACTAATGAAAAATTTATTTGTAATCGAAGATCATAATACCTTTTAAGGTGTGGTAATATTATAATGGGATTGAGATCCGAAACTTTCGGACCCGGATCCGGATCCGGAATTTTCGGACCCGGATCCAGATCCGTAACTTTCAGACCCGGATCCGGATCCAGATCCGTAAATTTTGGATCCGGATCCGGATCCAAATGGATCCGGATTTTTCGGATCCGGATCCGTTTGGCCATCCCTAGCTTGGAACAATCATATCTAAAACCATGTGTAGACTAACAAGTAAGTGGCATTTCAGTGAAATTATAGGAACATTTCGCGGCCCCCACTATTCAATTACTATTGAATCAGTTTGTGAAGAAAGGTTTAATTAAAATGTCCATTAAGACGCACACCATTATACACTTGGATAGTTTTACTGTACTGGACCTCTGGTAAATTAACACTTAATTCATTTTACAAATAAATTAAGTAAGCGAATTTTTCCTTTACTCGTTTTGTTTAAATGTACAGTCTACATGGAACAGCCATCTGAAGCACCACCCTCCTCCCCCAATCTAATAAATCCAACAGAAGTAAATTTTTTGTTAAGCATAGTCTCCAAATTTTGTTCTCACCCAGAGAGATAAAATCGTAATAATTCTATTGCGAGTGACCCATTACAACGTTGAAAAACGTGAGATCCTAGTTCCAGCGAATAATTTGTTATGGCCGCTTTAGTAGATTATAGTGCACGCTGAGTGTACACAGAAAGTAGAGTTCCAAATATAATGAGTGGCTTCGCAAATTATCTGGGGAAACTCTATTTGTATAAGCATCCTCTTCCTTTCCTGAGAAGAATTCAATAAAACAAGCGGCACGCGACACGCTTAACTTGGAAACCAGTACTCAGAAATAAATGCAACCTTTCGTATAAAAAGCGACAGGACAAGCTGCACGTGTCGCTCTGATTAGCAGGTTTTCTCAATACCGTGCATCCTGCCACTTCGTGCTTTTGTTAGCTCATGCGCGGTGAATGTTTGGATTTAAACTAACTGTGCTAGTGTCGCTTGCCGCTTGCAGCTTCTGTGTGAATTCACTGTGTCGCTTGTCGCCTGTCGCTTGAAGCTTTTCGCTTTGTAAGGGAGATTTCACACGAAAGCGACAACCACCACGTGTCCCTTGGAAGCAAACCAGCAGTAATGAAATGAACCCTTCGAACAGAAGCGACACGACAAGATGCAGGTGTAGCTTGGGTGTAGCTCTGATTGGCCAGTTTTGTTAATACCGTGCATCATGTCGCTGCGTACTTTTGTTCGCGCGTGCGCGGTGAATGATTTGTCTTATATTGAATGGTCTAATATCGCTTGTCGCTTTGGTATAAAATCTTCATGTCGCTAGTCGCCTGCCGTTTAGGCAGATTCCAGACCGAAGCGTAACGCGACAAGCGACAAGCCTCGGTAATTAATGCTACGTTTCGAACTGATACAGCACGGTAAGCTGCAAATTTGCATGTCGCTTCGTTGTGTCACTCAAACTAGCTATTTTATCAATGTTGTGCATCGTGACGCCTCCACTTGTTGTCGTGCACGGGCGGTGAATGTTTTAGTCTACAAGACAAAAGGGACCCGTGTCTCTTGTCGATGTGGAAGCACACTGTCGCTTGTCGCCTCCGTCAGAATTCTTCCCCTGACCCCTTCAAGGATACTTCAGATCGAAGCGACAAGTGGCAGGCGACAACCGACAGGCAACACTGGCATGGACGTCAGCAGGTTTTTTTTTCAGGGAGGGGCAAGGAAGGTATTTTTCCAGGGGGGGCAAATAAGCCACATTTTCCCCAATGTTCCCTCAAAAAACATTGCTTACATTTTAATTTATCATGTTCGTGCATTAATAAACACTCATTATTGTGGCTGAAATGAAATTATATGTGTGAAATATATAATTTTTGGTTGACTTTCATTTTCCAGGGGGGGTCACAGCCCCCCTTGCCCCCCTTCCGGACACCCACGAACACTGGGACTTCAATCTAAAGCAAGAAATTCACCGCTCATGCTTGATAAACCTAATGCATCTACCCGCAAGCGACATGTGCAGCTTGCCCTGTCGCATCAATGCGAAAGGTCGAATTGATTACTAAGGGTTCACTTCCAAGCGATACGTATCTCTTGTCGCTTGTTACCTATTGCGTTTCGCTTGGTAGCGTGTCAATAGAGAGCTTCGTTTCACACAGTTGCGGCATGATAGGCCGCACAAGCCTGCTTTGATTTCTGAAATCTTCGAACAACACATAAAAGTATGCAAAGTAAAAATTAAGAGTCAACGATTAGGATAAATGTGATTATTTTCTCAATTCCACAGTTTGGCAAAAAAAAACTTAAGTACGCCACTGACTGCGGAGCAGTTAATCCCTTCCTAATTCCGCCGCGAGAGGAACTCTTCTGTTCCCCCTCTCCTTCCTAATGCTCTGTGCCGAGACAGATACGTGCAAGCTACGCGCTCTCAATTGACACCGTAAAGCGCATTTCACAACTATTGCCCGATTCGGTATGGCACGTAGCTGCTTACACACAGGAAGAAATCATGTGACCTACAAGAATTGTGATTGGTTGTACGGGTTTTGCAATATTGATTGGTACCCACAACGGATGCAATTGTATTAAAATTACAACACGTAAATTAGACAGGTGATATTGGTACCAGGTTCCAACAAGAATAGTAACCATTTTTTGGTGAGGAAAACTGCATAAATGATAATTTTCAAAAACCATGGTGGTATTTGTAATCACATGCATGGTCTCGACATTTTAAAATGACCTTGATTATGCTAATTTATCAAATTATAGTGGTTCCAACAACATATGTACACTCACTCGGGCCTTATAAGACCACGTTTACACGTATGTGTGTGTGTGTGTGTGTGTGTGCGAGGGGGGAATAAAGTTAAAAACCACAGGACATGCATTTTGCTTGGATAATATATTATACAGGGTGAGTCAAAAGTCCCTGACCATACTTTATAAAATGAAATGGAATTTAGATTGCAGCAATTGGTCATGGTAGGAATATGTTAAGACTAGGGGGAAACTTTTTGATGCATGTCATGGCAACGTCCGCCATTTTGGTGACCGTCATATCGGATTCAACTCAATTTCTTTAAATGGGAAGGGGGCATGTGGGGTATGGTTTTGAGCTAGAACTTCACTAGGAATTCAGTGTTTTAGTCGGATTTATAAAAACTTTAATGATAAGGAAGTTATGGGCATATGAAAGTGATAATTACGTATCATTTGCAGGTGCTGAACCATGCCATTGACCAAGGCCGAACGAATCCAAATCATCAAACTTGGGGGGGGGGGGGGCAGAAGTTCCTGTGCTGTAGCTCGTGATTTCAACAAACGGAAACCCTCAACGGAACCCAGTGTCGAACGTTACAGTGTCCCAATTGCTGACCAGGTTGGAAGAGAGCGGTACAGTCCAGGACAGGCCACGATCTGGTAGGCCCAGAACTGCCACTGACGAAGGAACAGCCACGGCAGTGCTAGCTAGCATTGTTTGCAAAGTCTCCTCAGCGCAGCACTCTGTGCAATGTGTTGTCAGCCAGAGTTCCATTTGCAGGGTGTTAAAGATGGTTAAGTGTCACCAGTACAAGCTGCAGCTGCAGCACCATCTCTCTGAGGACGACCCGGATAGGAGAATGCAGTTTTGTGAATGGGCTGTGGAGCAAATTCCCCAGGACATGAACTTTGCACTGCATATTCTACATTCTGATAAAAAATATTTTTATTTGAGTAGGGAAGTGAATAAACAGAACATGCGGTATTGGTCCTACGAGTACCCGTTGTGGAGAGATTCGAGCAATATGGTTGGTGCTGGGAAGGTTATAGTGTGAGTCGGGATCTGGGGGACACGTATCATTGGCTCATTCTTCATTCATGACAATTTAAATGCAGAGGGCTACTTGCAGTTGTTAAAAGAACACATTTTACCGTCAGATTTGACGGAGGATAGCAGATTCCCCATATATTTTCAGCAGGATAGGGCACCACCTCATTATGGGCGACAGGTTCGTCACTCTGTGGACCTCAAGTTCCCTGGTCGATGGATTGGTCGACGTGGGCCTGTGGAATGGCCTCCCCGATTACCACATTTGACACCACTCGATTTTTACCTGTGGGGTCATGTGAAGTCAATCGTGTATGCCGAAAAATTCGGGACGTGGGTCACTTGGAGCAACGGATACTGGATGCCTGTGCACAAATCACACCTGAGATATTTCTCCGTGTCCACAGAGCATGGGAGAACCGTCTCAACATGTGCATAGCACAAGAAGGACAGCTTATTGAACACATTGTGTATCTTTTATTGTGCAACTTTCATATTCCCATAACTTCCTTTTCATTAAAGTTTTCATATATCTGACTTCACCACTGAATTCCTGGTGAAATTCTATCCCAAAACCATCCCCACATGTCCCTCTTCCCATTTAATGAAATGAAGTTGGATCCACGCTGGCGGTCACCAAGATGGCGGACGTTGTCATAACATGCATCAAAAAGTTTCCCCCTAGGCCTAACATATTACTGCCATGACCAATTGCTGCAAATCGACACTCCCATTCATTTTATAAGGGGTGGTCAAGGACTTTTGACTCATCCAGTAAGCTGGACTAACTACGAGTAGAAATGTAAAAAAAACAAGAAAAAAACATTTTGAACATTTTAGCAATCATATTTTCAGAATTTCTGAGAATTGTACAATATACTAGAGATCTGTACGGGCTCGGGCCAGGCCCTCGGGCCGGACTCGGGCCATAAATAACCAGAACTTCTCGGGCTCGGGTCGGGCCCGGGCCTCGTGGCTATTTTGTTAGCGAATATTGTCATCGAAAAATAATTTTTAAATATTGAAATTATGGTTTACTTCGAGAATGAGAATAGGAGCATTTTTTAAATGTCTCATCATTTGAAGAACTGCACGACCTCAGCCTTGCCGTCAGGTGTGCACGCGTTTCACTGTCGCCAAGCTTAACCGCCACCCAGCCAGAGCGGCGCCAGGCGAGCAGTCAGCAAAATTTGGGACTTCCCCTTTCCACAGCAAGAGAGTGTGTATCGTTCATTCGTCAGTCAAGTGCCGGTGTTTGTTGTTCTGTTGTACGCGCTCGGGTTTTGTTTTTACTTTCGAAAATGAACACAGAAGAAATTAAAACTAAACTGAAGGATGGGGAATATGTGTTAGTGGAGAATACGCGTGGAAAAAGTGATATATGGAAAATGTTTCGAGAGATAAAGAAGAGGAATAGCGATGAGAAGATTTGTGCTGTGCAGTGTATAAAGTGCAATGTGATTTTAAGTTATTCTGCTTCGCAAACCCGTAGTTCTCATTTAAGAAGGCATGTTTGTAAAGTAATTTCGGGACAAGGTAAAATTCTATCCTTTTTTCAGTCTTCCTCATCGCGTCTTCCACAAAATGTTAAAGAAGATGAAGTTACAAAAGCATGTGTCTCTTTATGTTGCAAAGATATTCGACCTTTTGACATTGTGCAAGGTGAAGGATTCATAGAATACTCTCAGATATTGGTTAAAATAGGTTCCCAACATGGTAATGTGAACATAAAAGAATTGCTCCCCCACCCTACCACAGTGTCACGTAATGTAGTGAAAGACGCTGAAATCCTCCGAAATTCGCTGGCTCATACGGTGCAAACAATGATTGATAGGCGGGAGTGTGCTGCTACTACTGATATGTGGAGTGATGATTTTAAACACATTTCTTACATAACTCTTACTGTTCATTTCGTTAATGAGAAATGGGGGTTGTGTAGTAAAGTGCTCTTCACAGCAGAATTTACACCTGACCGGAAAACGGGAATGAACATAAAAAGAGAATTAAATCGAAAAGCAGTTTCAGTGGGTCTTGAACAAGGCAACCTTTCTCAAATTGTTTTTGTAACGGACCAGGGAAGTAACATCGTGAGTGCCCTTCAGGCGTACATCAGATTAAACTGTTCTTCCCATCTACTTAACACAATACAGAGGAACTTATTGCAGAAACTCTCGGCGGAAGTTCATTTATCGTGTATAGACACACTGACAACAGAGGTAAAGGACATAGTGCGGTACATGAAACACACAGGTCTTACACAACATTTGAAAACTACCCTATATCAAGAATGTGAAACTCGATGGTACAGTAGGATTGACATGTACAAATCTTTTGATGTCAACTACAATGACATTGAAAATATTCTTATCGAACGCCAGGAAGAAGGGAGAATGGCACACGTTCAACGAGATATCCTGAGAATGCTTATCGAGTTTCTGGAACCATTCAAAGACGCTTCTCTGCAATTAGAAGCGGATACATACCCCACACTACCACTTGTGCTTCCTTTGCGATTCAATTTAATACATCACCTTAAATAACAGAATCTCTCAGATCCAGAGGATCTGTTGCAGTTAAAACAAATTGCATTAAATTTACTCAGAGAAAAGTTTGTTTTGCACAAATTTCATAAGATTGCTTACTTCTTGTAGCCTAATTTCCGTCAGTTGAGAATGCTTGAAAATACAGAAAAAGAGGAGACAAGACTCGATGTGTGTTTTTTAATACGGGATTTAAGAGCAAAGAGCCAGAATCCCAATGTAAAGATCATTCTCAGCGAAATAGTTCTTCTGTCCCTTCTCAATCTCAAGTTGCCAAAATACTAAAAATACTGGATTTCACGTGTATCGAAGATGAAAATATTGATGCCCGAATTGAAAACGAGGCCGAAGAAATTGAAAAATATTTAAATCATAGTTATGTTTCGGTTGACATTAAAGACCTACTGGAATGGTGGAAAGATCACGAACAGGAGTTACCGGATTTATCGCGGCTTGCCAGACAATTCCTATGTATACCAGCTTCAAGTGCTAGCAGTGAAAGGAATTTTAGTGCAGCTGGGTTGCTGATCCAACAGAGACGAACCGGCCTCAGTTCTCGAAGTGTGGACTCTGTACTTTTGCTGCACAGTAACATGGGACACTAACCAGTAACCGGTTAGTAAGTAGGCCTACATCTTTTTTTTTTTTAAAGTAGCGCATGTTTTGTTAATATTTGTTTCACCAATAGTAGATGTAGCAAAATTAACAGTATTTTTTTTTCTCATCGATTGTTTACATTTTTTTATAACAGGTAGTTAACGAAGTACAACAGTGCCCATTTTTTTTTTCAAATGCTGAATTGGAAAGTAATTTTAATTATGTTTTCGGGTTCGGGCCGGGCTCATGTTTACTTATTATCGGACTCGGGTCGGGTTTCTTTTCCTCGGGCCGGGCCGGACTCGGGCCTTACAATTTAGGCCCGTGCAGACCTCTACAATATACGTAGTATTTTGTTATTGTACATGAAGGAGGTGAAAACAGACCGGCCAACATTTTTGTATGTAACCTGTGAGAATTTTTTTCAAAAATGTGCTCCACATTCCATATTTTTGGGGGGATATTTACTGTAACATATGTTACACTTGCAGCACTGTTTCTAACTGCTGCTTATGAGGAAACCTGTAGAGCATGAAAGACAATATTGATAACATTTTATGCGCTTGAATGTGTGTTTGTGTGTGTGTATGGGGGTGTAATCAACAAACACCCTGCGGATTAGAGAAATGCAACATAAAGGAATGCAGTGGAAGAAATAAACTATTCGCTTAAGTTACTATACCATTTCACACAATCTACAGGGTGGGCCAAAAGTCCCTTACCACCCCTTGTAAAAATCGTTTTAGTGGAAATTGATGAATAACAACCATGTGTGACCACATTAGGCCTAGGGGGAAGTCATAAGGTGGGGTGCCCTTGACGGCGGCCATCTTGAAAGCCGCCATTTTGGATACAAGTCCAGCTTTGTAAATGGGAAGGTAGGCATGCAATACATGATTTTAGGCTAGAATTTGATAAGGAAAACAATGGTGAAGTCGTAATGTTGAAATCTTCATTTGTTAAAAAGTTACAGGCATTCAAATGTTGGAATCTCACTTTTACATATGGTGCTCTACGTGCTCTACGTGAGCGCCCTCCAGCGCCACGGACGTGTGTAGTCGTTCACCCCAATTGTCCATGACCCTGCTAAGTGTGTCAGGTAAAATATCAGCACAGGCTGCAAAGATCCTTTCTTCCAGGTGAGCAATATTCGTGACCTTCTCGGCGTATACCTTGGCCTTTAAATGACCCCACAAATAAAAATCCAACGGAGTCAGATCGGGTGAACGTGCCGGCCACTCAATGGGACCACGAAGCCCGATCCACCGTCCAGGAAATTGTTCATGCAGATAATCACGGACGTTTAATCCATAATGTGGAGGTGCACCATCCTGTTGGGAAAATAAGGGAAATTTGCCATCCTCGGACAACTTGGACGGCAGGATGAGATCACGTAACATTGCCAAATAATGATCAGCATTAAGGTTACCAGGAATGACGAATGGACCAATTAGTTTGGTACCCTATAGGCCGCACCACACCATAACTTTACCAGCTCCTACCAATTTACAGGGGTCAACCCAGTGAGGATTGGTAGCGGACCAATAGCTACAGTTTTGTTTGTTGACCTCTCCTTGCTCATAAAAATTCGCTTCGTCGGAAAACAGGATTTTTGAGGCGAATGTGGGATCTGCTTCAAGTTGGACAACTGCCCAGTCACAGAATTCCAGGCGTCGATCTGGGTCGTCTTCTGATAAATAATGTTGAAGTTGCAATTTGTACGGATGCCAATTGTTTTTCTTTAGGATGCGTCTGATGGATGTACGGCTGACACCACATGCCGCTGAGAGGCGACGAGTACTGCGGTGTGGTGATGTTGCAACAGAAGCCAACACTGCTATGGTTGTGCCTTCGGCTGTTGCAGTAGTGGGTCTTCCAGACCTGGGTTTGTCCGCTACTGAACCAGTATCCATGAATTTCTGGAAGAGGTTGGCAACACTCACATGAGACACAGGATGTCGATCTGATTGCCGTTCATTAAATTCAGCTGCTACAACCCTTGCACTCCTTCCACCCCATGCCCTTATTAACTCCTTCCTCTCCTCTGTGGTTAGTATCATGATTTAGGCACCTGCAACAAATAAAAAATGAAGGTGCGATTCCAACATTTGAATGCCTGTAACTTTTTAACAAATGAAGATTTCAACATTACGACTTCACCATTGTTTTCCTTATCAAATTCTAGCCTAAAATCATGTATCGCATGCCTACCTTCCCATTTACAAAACTGGACTTGTATCCAAGATGGCGGCTTTCAAGATGGCCGCCATCAAGGGCACCCCCACCTTATGACTTCCCCATAGGCCTAATGTGGTCACACATGGTTGTTATTCATCAATTTCCACTAAAACGATTTTTACAAGGGGTGGTAAGGGACTTTTGGCCCACCATGTAGAAAGAAACCATTAGTGTTCAAATTATTTCCTAGTTGGAAATATTTTCCGTCCATTGCCTCTGTTAATAATTATTATGAAAGTATTTGTGTGTCAGGCCAACCATTTCCAAATAATTTATGGAAATATTTAACTTTGTCGCCATTTTCCAAGATGGCGGATTATCCCCAAACATTTGGACGGTGGATTTTTAATGTATTATCCACTATACTATTCTATTGCACACAAGATTTATATTTGCAGAACGCCTTAGTCTGGCATCTCATCTAAGACCTCTCCACATGGGTGACTCTGCTGTTAGAAACATCTATCGCTGGCATAGCTCTCAGCCTTAAGAAAGCACGCGAACACCACGGCCCGCACGGTCAGTGCTACTTTAAAGCGGCGTTCCTAGGAGGGGAACGTCTATCAAACATCAAATATACTTCACCTTTCAGCTCTTCAATTAACTTTAAATTTTCACATATATTTTTATTTTTGTTATTTAGGGTCTCTTTTCTGCCACTTTTGGGTAATCGCGAAGATAAAAATGAGTGACGATATGATAAAAGGACATTCAAAAGAACACCAATGCCCAGGCCAGTGAAAACGTGCAGTGCTAACCACTCAGTCACGTAGGTATACAATTTCACATAGAAACTTACACTTAAAACACATATTCCTTACATTTTGTTTACCTGCTGCACTTCCTAACACTCCTTCTTATAGTGAATATTTATTTCACGTTTAACTAATGTTTATAGCTATTGCTTTGTAGTGAATGATAACCCTATTAAGCCTTGTGAATCTTGGTCTGAATGAAATCCTGTTAGAGAATGGAAACGTTACGTGTGTTACTATGTAATAAAGCTTACTATGGTCAACATTTTTAGTTTATTGAATTCATATTGCATTTTCACCTCGTGTGAGGCACAAATCCCGTCACTCAGATTTTGCATTTAAAAAATGAAAGTCCAGTATAGATTAATTATTATAAATTCGAGTAAATCAAAACCATTTTGCGTTGTTGCGAGATGATCCATCAGGGTAAAATTTGGACATAATGAATCTAAGTAGAGAAAAATTCAACTTGCATATCGAATTGTAGATCTAATACCACTTATAGATTAAGTGCTCGAAAGCAGCTAATAGGCATGAACAGAACAAAAATACTCCTGAGCAATGAAAAATAATTATAAGCCAGTTCGTTGCCGAGAGTTATTGATGATCTTCCCAAATCTCTACATTTTAGGTTCCGTGTTCGAGTCCTGGTATTGCTATCACCTTTTTGAGTGTCCCTTCACCGATTTAATCTAAGTATCATCCATCCTCATAGTTGCCATTAGTTATAAAAGTGACATAAATGCAAAGAGAAAAAAGAACAAATAAAAATACTTTCAAAATTACTACAATGTCAGACCTACATTTCAAAAATTAAATATGAGCAAAGGATTAATCTTCAAACAGGCATTTAGAGAGAACTGTGTAGACAGAAAACGTGCTCCCTAAAGTTTTCCATCAACATGTGGCATGATCTTCGGTACTGGAGTCGAGTGTTTCAGGAAAGTTTGGTCGATGCACCTGGAGCGCCTTATCAAGAATGCCTTGGTGTGCCCAGCATTGCCAACTTATTTTCCGTCAGACAATTGCATTTCCTCCTTCTTAATCTGCAGTTGGTTGTACAAAAACCATTATGTTGTTCATGATGCATTTTCTGTGTTTGAAAAATACAGTATTTATGCTTGTTCTCCATTATTAAATAATGTGCAATTGGACGTGTTGAAAAAATATTTCAAATAGTTTGTTCCAACAAAAATGCTTTAGCGCCGTCTTCTATTCCCCTTAACTCGTAATTTATCAGGATAATATCTGTCATTCTACTACTACTAATAACGTATCAATCCATAGGATTATTCTTTATTTTTATTTTAACTTTCTCTAGGCTTCATTTCACTTAAATTCTATCACTTGTTTACACCAGCTGTCCAGTTTTCTCAGGTATTTGAATTATGCACAGTCGAGTGTTAAGCAGATTTCCACTTCCTGATATATTTAGGCTGCAAGGTTTACAACAGATAAAGATTACTAATAAGCTTGCAATAATAGGAAGGTTAAAACTTACTGATCAGCGTATAGACAGTTTGCAGAGAGAGGTGTTGAGAGGGATGGACAGACTGTCAAGGGACTGACTTTGGTTAGAAACTGGTCACAGCAGTTAGGAAAGGAGAGGAGGAGGCCAGTCTGCCTGAGTTAGGTGAACTACCTACGGAGCCTAGAGAGAGCTTAGTTTTATTTTACCCTACGTGATCAATTTCATTAGCATTCTTCTAAGTGTAGACAGGTATTTATCCTAACCATAACATGCACGATTTACATTCAAAGGTTCACAAAATCTAACGAGTGACTATTTGCCATTTCTAGTTGTGTAGTTAGGTATTCTATTTCAGTTGTGCTTTTTGCAGCCATGCATCTAACTTGTCATGAGGACAAGTGGTCTCATCATTAACGAGGATGAATGGTGAATAGCTATGTTTTCCACTAATCTATTGGGAATGGTTGGTTCGATCCCATCATTCTGTAGAATGATACGTGGATGGAGATGCAGAGTTTTCACTTATTTCAATATGAAATAAATGAAAATTTTAGTTTTATTAACCAGTTTTGAAACCCAACCTCAAAATTTTGCAGTTTGTCTAGTTTTTCTTTAATATGTCATTGCAACAATCATTTTTGAGAATACTTTAGTTAAAGATTTTACTCATCTTAACATTAATGGGGGAAGAATATTTTTATGCCATGATAGATGTCGAGCTTTCACCTTGCTAACGAACTCGATCATAAATATTTAGAGATAGCTCAAGGGACTGTTAGCATTAATCTTGATGATACCGGTCCAAGTGCTAGTTCAACCCCCAAGTTCAAGTGCAGCCCAATTCTCATTTGGCGCCTACAGCAACAATTATTAGAGAAACAACTTCTCAAAAAGCAATTAGAGAGACAGCAATTAGAGGAACAACAATTAGAGCAACAATTTCATGATTTTAGAGAATCAGGCTCAACACAGTTTGAAACAATGGCTCACTCTCAATTTGTTCCCCACCATATTAGAGGGTATACCATTTCAAGGCATAGCCGGGGAAGATGTCACTAAATTGTTAGATAAGGTAGACAGCTTAGTCATTCTAAATGGCTAGGACTATACCAAAAAGCAGCAAATCTTCCAAGCTCTTTTATTAGGAGCAGCCTTGCGGTGGTTAGGAGCGTGGAAAGGGACACTAGAAAATCAGGACATTTCTTGTGAGAATATAGAAAAAGAATCAAAGAAGAATTCACAGGGTCCTTAGATCAACTCCAGATCGAGGAACAAATTCGGTATAGTGTTCATAAGGAAAGTGAGCCAGTCTTAATCTATGTTAAGGATAAGCAATTGTTACTTATCAAAGCAGATCCTAAGATGCGAGTACAAGACCAGATAAAGCAAATGATTAAGGGAATGCAGGTTGAATTCATGCGAGAAATCTATAATAATCACTATGAGTCAGTGCATGGGTTGCTGAAAGATCTAAAGTCGTTTGAAAAGTTTC
Source organism: Lepisma saccharinum (assembly GCF_977018435.1). Classification (NCBI taxonomy): domain Eukaryota; kingdom Metazoa; phylum Arthropoda; class Insecta; order Zygentoma; family Lepismatidae; genus Lepisma; species Lepisma saccharinum. The sequence continues at coordinate 105,976,758 of NC_139230.1, forward strand.
AGTTTTTGATGAGGCAGCGCAAATTGCAAGAGCTAAGGTGCGAAGATCAAAAGGACAGTCTATTCCTTCCTTTGACCAGCGCACCAACACACTCGCAACAGCAGCAGATTTTATTACATCACAACAATCTGGGCACTGCTGAGTCGAAACAGCTTCGACCTACTCTGGAAATCGATGCAAGATTTAATGCATTGCCAGAAGAGGTCGAACAGTTTAAATCAACTACAAATAACCAGAGTAACCAGGTTCAGACCCAGGTTCAGGACACCGGTTTGGAAGCCAGATTGGCTAGTCTCACTCTCAGACTAGATGGCATGGATAATCCAAAGCAAAACCCTAGCACCGACTCATAATGCCAATACCATCATAGAGTACCTTATTATTACAGAAACAATTCTCAAACAGGGAATAATTTTAGAGGCACATACAGGGGGAATTTCAGAAAACCCCAGTAAAATAGGGATTATAAAAATGCACGTCCTAACATTTCAGATCACAATAGACGATATGGTAACGCCCATTAATGGCGAGGACGTGGAAACTTCCGCGGACTGAACTCGCGGGGTTCCTGATCCTCAGCAGGGCGAGGCCAGCAAGATAGGGATGAGCATCGTGAAAGTCAACGCTGTTCAATGTGTAATTATCCAAATCACCCAGCCGGCACCTGTTTTAAGAACAAGGAGGCTTTAAACGTGCGGTACCTGCCCATAGAAGATACGTATATGCAGATTTTGTAGGGAAGAACATTTCAGTCTCTACGTTCCCGTACGAGGAACGTATATATATCAACGTCGCGATAGAAGGACAACGTCAAAGGTTATTGTGGATTCCGGGAGTCAAGTATCGGTTACTAGCGATCGAGGTATCTCCTCGACTGCAAAACGTTTCAAACTTAATACGGCCAAATGGGGGGGGGGTAGCCAAGGAAGAAACTGAAATTAAAGAGATTGTCCTGTTAACATTTACACTAAACGTCCGCAGCTTTACGCACCCCTTTCGGGTATTTCCAAATTTTGAACACGGGACAATTCACGGAAATGATTTTTTAAGAGCTCATAAAGCAACCTTGGAATTTGAACAGAATCGACTCACTTTGAGGAGATTCGGGACTCCTCCTAGAAATCAGATTAGGAAGGAACACAAAAGAACCTTCGACGTGTAAATCAAAGTTGCAAATCTGATCAGAGACTTATTTGTGCCGGAGTTTGTAGCACCTAGACGAATTAGAATTAAACCTAGGTCTCATTTGTATATTCCTGTCAAATTTACAAACACTATGAATCAGACATTAACTTACTTGGAACCAGATTTACAGTTTCAAATGGACACGGGCTTTATGGTTCCCCGGTCCATTGTAAATCCTGAGTCATCCTTAATTTGGATTACCAACCCAAATTCTTGAAAATTATTATCAGGAAACGTGCACGCTTAGGTACTGCAGAGGCATGGCAAAACCCATCATCCAGTCAAAGTGAAGATGTTGAACGACTTAAGATTACGGTCGCCGAAGAAACTGGTACCGTAATTAAAACAGTTCACGACATCACAAAATATGATATCAATCCGGCACTAGAACCGGATCAGAAGTTGCAAATTACACAATTGTTAGAAAGGTATGTAGATGTATTTTCATGGTATAAGCAAGATATTGGTCGCACCAAAAATTACACGCATCGTATCAAATTAAAATACGACTCTGAATTTCACGTCCCAGCCTACTCTATCGCTGTACACCTGCGTACAGAAATAAACCAGCAAATTGACAACTTGCTAGAAGCTAGGATCCTACAATCTGCCCTACAATTCTCCAGTCATTCTTGTCAAAAAGATATCAGGAGCGTACCGCATGGTGCAGGATTTTCAGATACTGACTGCCAGGTCGGTTTTCGATGCAGTCTCGATAGGAAACATTTCGGAAATTTTACATAATATGGCTGGCAAATCCTACAACTGCAGTGCGGACTTAAAACAAGGTTTCTTTGAGATTCCTCTATCGAAAGACTCTAAAAAATACACTGCATTCACTATTCCATCTAAGGGACAATTTGCAAGAATTTTACGCCCATGTGACCCATGTGACATGTAACTTCTCCTGCCGCAATGACTCGTTGCGTCCAGTTCGCCACAACAGGCATGAATACTAATACTGTTGCCTTTTATATTGATATGTTTCTGTTTGCCAATATATTTAAGGATATGCTTGTCAATCTGGAAAAAAAATATTCCAATGTTTAAGGTCTGCTGGATTAAAATTAGCTTTGCCTAAATGTTCTTTTGGATACTTCGAGACAATCGCTTTAGGCCACAATGTGATCCTATCGGATCAGTGATGGGATACTATAATTCATTAAGAATTACAAAATCCCTACCACCATAAAGAAGGTTAGAATGTTTTTGGTTTTTTCAGCTATGTGAAAAAATATGTCAAAAATTTTTCAGATATTACATTAGCATTACAAGGGCTAATCCGTAAAGATAAGAAATTCACATGGGGTCCTGAACAACAGTCAGAATTTGAGAAATTAAAAGAAGCACTAATTACTACACCTGTCTTGGTGCCATAAGATCCAGAGAAGAACACCAATGTTTTCACCGATGCTTCATCCTAGGCTATCAGTGGCTTGTTGATGCAGCCCAACACAGAAGGTGAGAATTTGCCTCCTGCATATTGCAGTAGAACATTGACGGACATTGAAAGGAGATTGAGTGTAATTGAGCAAGAACTAACATCAATTTTATATGCTCTAAAATAATTTAGGTTCTTTCTATTTGGACGTCATTTCGATTTGCATACGGACAATAAGGCAATTACATACAATAGGACATCCCGCAACCTAAGCTCTAAGCTTCTTCGATGGAGTAATATTTTGGAGGGTTTCGCATTCACTCCTATACATGTGAAAACTACAGAAAACAGCCGATCCACTCAGCAGAGAGTGTGGAGAAAATACAGAAGAAAGCAACATTGAGCATGACATTCCCGAACCCAAGACACTTACAATCTACAAAATATTCCAATGTTTAAGGTCTGCTGGATTAAAATTAGCTTTGCCTAAATGTTCTTTTGGATACTTCGAGACAATCGCTTTAGGCCACAATGTGATCCTATCGGATCAGTGATGGGATACTATAATTCATTAAGAATTACAAAATCCCTACCACCATAAAGAAGGTTAGAATGTTTTTGGTTTTTTCAGCTATGTGAAAAAATATGTCAAAAATTTTTCAGATATTACATTAGCATTACAAGGGCTAATCCGTAAAGATAAGAAATTCACATGGGGTCCTGAACAACAGTCAGAATTTGAGAAACTAAAAGAAGCACTAATTACTACACCTGTCTTGGTGCCATAAGATCCAGAGAAGAACACCAATGTTTTCACCGATGCTTCATCCTAGGCTATCAGTGGCTTGTTGATGCAGCCCAACACAGAAGGTGAGAATTTGCCTCCTGCATATTGCAGTAGAACATTGACGGACATTGAAAGGAGATTGAGTGTAATTGAGCAAGAACTAACATCAATTTTATATGCTCTAAAATAATTTAGGTTCTTTCTATTTGGACGTCATTTCGATTTGCATACGGACAATAAGGCAATTACATACAATAGGACATCCCGCAACCTAAGCTCTAAGCTTCTTCGATGGAGTAATATTTTGGAGGGTTTCGCATTCACTCCTATACATGTGAAAACTACAGAAAACAGCCGATCCACTCAGCAGAGAGTGTGGAGAAAATACAGAAGAAAGCAACATTGAGCATGACATTCCCGAACCCAAGACACTTACAATCTTCGATGAAAGCACAGACGTCGCGGATCAACAGAGACAGGACTCTTTCTTTAGCCCATTTATTAAGATGCTGGAGGACCCGTACAATGATGATGGAACACAACCTCTATCCATCCAGAGGCAGGCTTATCGCCATGTGTTGGAGTAAGGATTGCTGTACAGATAGCAGAAGTTAGGAGCTACCACCAAAAAATTGCTATGCATCCCGAAGCTACTACGTGATTCGGTGATCGAGACACTCTACGAATCACCCATTAGATGCTCTTATCTTGGGATCACCAAGTGCTACAACACCGCATTGCCAAGAATTTATTTTCCGAATATGAAGAAATTTATATAGAGGAAAATAAAGGACTGCATCACGTGCCAGCAGAACAAACGCCCTCCAGGTCCACCAGTTGGGGAACTTTGTATATTTCTAGCTTAGAAGACATTCCAGCGTATTTATTTTGACTTCTCAGGTCCATACCCTCCCTCATCAAATCTTCGTCACCTGTATATAATTGCCGCAACAGATTTTAGGACGCGTTACTTAGTAGCCAAACTAGTTTCTGATTGCACGGCCAGTACAGCAGCTGAGTTTGTGTACGAGGAGATAGCACTACGTTTTGGTACGCCCCAAGAAATTTATACCGACCGTGGTTCGACTTTTAAATTGAGAATAACCATCAAGATTCGCCCGTATGTCCAAATAAAATGATAGGCCTACAGGAACGTAATCACGGCATTTTACTGAACATAATGAAATGCTATTCCAAACAAACGGATTGGGTACAGTACTTAAAGCCAAGTGTATTTAGCTATAACACAACTAAGAATCAGAATTTGCGCTATAGTCCATTCTATTTGGTACACGGATTCCGACCAACATTGCCTTGAGAGCTTGCATTACATACACCAAGCTGTGAAAATGTGGAAAACGATGTCAGGTTCCAAGTATTGGAAAAGGCAAGAACCAATGCTATGGACAAATTAGCAAAAATACATGTTGAACTGAAGAAAAATTATGATCGGAAGAGGAAACATATCAAATTTCAATCACGGGATCAAGTATTAATATACGACAGTATTCAGAGAATCGGTACGGCCAGGAGCTTGTTCGGGGTGTACAAGGGCCCGGCCACTATCATCCAACAAGAGAACCCGAACACGTACCTGGGGCCTTAGTCTTGAACAGTCCACACGTTAAGTTCTAATGATTTTGTGACGTTTTTCTCAAGAAAGGCTAACGAATGCCATTTAGCGTAGTCTTCACTCTTCGTTAACAAGTGCGGTCACGGATGCGCTAACGGAAAACGACTGGAATTCACTCACCAATCCAACACCTACCTAATTCGTTCACGGCTGCAGAATTTCAAGATATAAACTATCAGCTGTTGCGGAGGAAGGCTTTGAAGAAAGAAGAATTGCAAGCTAAATTCGTTTCAGTCATAGTTCGAGTAAGTACGTTATGTTAGTATGTTATTAATTTTATTGTGTATGAACATTAACGGCAATTGGAACAAATATGGGGGAGAGTTAAATACGTATGTATTGTAAATTGTTGCTACTAAGTACCTAATGAATTGAATACTTCGTGCCATTTTCCTTTTTATTGTTGTTAAACGTACTTCGTAAGAATTAGAGCTAATATTTATGCAACATTCCTTAAGCTTGGCAATCGCGAAATAAAATACTACTGCAAAATATATGTCTTGATACACGTATGAAATCTATGCCAACATTCCACCCACGTCACATAAAAATGTAAAATAACGATGCAGCACAAATAAGAACAATTAATTTTTTGCCAAAATATTGTCCTGTTGCAACCAGTGAATGAAATTACGGTACTCTAACGTACTTCAATTAGACACCACTACCATATGTTATATGTAGGGGGGAAAATGGTACGCATAATTTATACACTACGTGAACTGATGATAGAAAGCTTTTAAAGAAAATTCTGATACTATGTTTTAAATTGTATTCCTTGCAGGTCGAATACGTGCTCCCTCGAATTTCCAGGAAAAATTCCCCATGAAAAAATTAACTGTTGTTAAGACTATATCCGAATTATGGTTGAACATAATCTTATATTTACGGACTTACGGACATTAGGATGTATCCCAAAACTATTTTTCTTATCACGACGGGAATGTGAAATTGTTTTTTTTTGGTTTCACAAAATTTAATCTAACCGCCTAGGCACCAGTAGAGTGAAAGTACTCCATTTGGTTACCCAGGCACTGGTGAGAGAAAAACTTTTTTCTGTGAAAAAAATGTCTTTAGTAATGTATGTGTGTGTGTGTGTACATGGGAGGGAGTATTTAGTATACTGTATTCATAACCATTAATTTAAGGGGAAAATATTTTTTCCTATATGCAACCATCAACAGAATGCACTCAGTTTAACTACCTTATGTCATGTGATGATACAGTATGTAGCTTGAATTCATTTTAACCCTTTACTACTGGCGCTCTACTTCATAACAATAGTACTGCCGCGGGGTGTTCTGTACACTCCTGGAAATGATTAATTTAATTGACTTGCATTATGTTTTTACAATGTATATTTTATTTTAGCATAACTTTCAAACAGTTGCAATGAAATTTTACTAAAGTACTTTATTAAAGTGTGTTTATAATATTTATTTTAACGTTTAGAACCTAATTTTACTAAAATATTCTCTATTTGTTCATCTTTAGAGAACATTATAGGCTTATATGATTACAGAACATAAACTCATTATTTTTTAATTTTTACTGCATTATGCATGTAACAATAATTTGGGAAAGTACACTAACTGACGTTGCTGTGATATTTTATTTTGTTTCTGAGTCTTTTGCGTTATAGCAGTCATCACAAATCGTAACCATATGACTAACACGCATCTTTCTCAGGCAACGCTTGCAGAAAACTTTGTTTTTTGACAACTTCTTTTTTCTTTTCTTTTTGACGACAATGTGAATGAACAACAATGGGTTGAAAGCATTATAAGCTAACAGGTGTGCCAATAATGAGCTGCGATAAAATAGAAAGAACATTAATTATAACTTGTGTCCTAAAATACTTACGTAACGTTAGTACTGGTGCGGTGTGTTAGGAACACCCAGGTCTTAAATACTGTAATTACTAAACAGTGGCTATATTAATAAAATTGATTCTATGTTAGTTGTTAAGATAAGATTAAAAAAGGAAGGTAACTAAAATTATAGTTGATTAGTGAAATTTACTCATCTTGGAGAGTTAGGTTTTAACATGGGGGGTGTTCAAAACACTAGCTAGCACTAAAGGGTTAAGCATGGAAAGCTTTGAGTCAGTGGGAACTGTTTGACTGAAGTTTCCTTGTAAGATAATTTATATTTATTTTTTCTTAAATAATTTTATAGGTGCTACAAGCCCTCATTTTCACAATATGGAGGTACGTACCAGCCAGATGCTTATAGGTCATCAGCCAGTTTATAGAGCAAGTGTGCAGTGCTACGGTTGTTATTGCTCGTCACAAAGGATGAAGTTCCCCATGATACAAGCAGAGCAGCTGGATGTTAAAAGTGGTAAAATAGTGTATGTTATTTTTCTTTCATTATAATAACACCTATTGACATCCATCATCTGGTGGGTTTGACATGTAGGTGAAAATGTAGGTTTATTTTCAATACTATCCATATAGTTCTGGATTAGCAATCAAAATTGTATCACCTTTTATCTCGTATTCTTATTTGCATGGACAAAACAATAGAATTATAATTGTTAAGACAAACCAAATCAAAGGTGCTCATGGCAATAACAGTTCAAGAGTGATATTGTGTTAATATTTTATTATTTTTTTATTGGAACACACAAAAATATGATATTTGTGTGGTATTCAAATTACAGTACTTTTCCTCCTCTTTTGCAGATAGCCGATTAAAATGAAAATATTGGAGGTTTATTACCATTACTGTATTATGAATACATGAGTAGTGTTGTTTCATAATTATCTTTATTCTTCAATAAGTCTAGTATTCTGTTTTCCCACCTTTTTATTATTACAAAATGTACATTTTCAGTATATTTTTAACGTAAACATTTCTGAGTTCTTCAAATGTTATCCAAACGTTTTATTCTTAGATACAAGTAGTAGTAGTAGTAGTAATAATAATAATAATAATAATAATAAGAAGAAGAAGAAGAAGAAGAAGAAGAAGAAGAAGAAGAAGAAGAAGAAACCCTACCAGTATACAAGAAGACCATGCAAGGGACAATTTTGTGTGGAAGCATTTTTATTAATATAAATGTTACGTGAATGTTTCATAAAATCATATAACTATTTTTATTCCAGACTATACTTTACATGAAAGCGTTCACATAACATTCACAGTTAGCATAATCTACAATGTTTGTCACACAATGAGCATGTGATTAAATATGATACATGTTTAATATGAATATGATTAACAAGATTGTTGAAATAAAGAGTTGGAATGTAATAGAATTTGTAGAATGTAAATCGAGGATGATAAATTTATCTAACCTCATTTGTTGTAGGCAAGTTTAAAAAAAAACACCTAGGAGTCATAACACATTAATTGTTCATTTGTTCAAAATGCCATTTGCCAGTTTTGTGAAACACTTGCGAATTTTTAGAAGTCAAACATTGACATTGAAGTAAAGTACTCCAAATTTCTATCACTGTGGCATTTTGGAGGATTGCCAAATTAAACATACAGTTTCTGCATAATGACTGGGGGAACCGTCACCGGTAATGTGCACTTTAGATGTTTTGAAGTATAGGCATAGATTATAGAAGTGCTGATAAGTTAATACTTGAATTCCTGCTGATCCTTTAAAATCTTTTAACTGTAGTTACTTTCAATTGATATTGGGAAATTTATTATCGACAGTGAAAGCTCAGGACATATTATTTTTATATTTGCAGGTAACAGTTGGTACCCACACAAACCTTGGGTCATGACACCAATAGATGGTGCTGGTGAAAACACTCCTGAGGTTCATAGCTGTGTAATGTAATTGACCACTGAAAATTACACTTCACTGAATAAATAGTTTTGAGAAATTAAAGTTTTTGTACCAATCATTAAATAGCATCTTGGAATGCAAAATTTACATGTTGTAGACATCTAATTTAATGAAAATATATGAAATGAAAACAATGTCTTAGCCATTATGTGCCAATGCTCAAAGTTTCCAAAAAGAACCTCTCTATTGCACTCCCATAATTTCTATAACTTGGATCCCAGTGTAAATTTATAATGTCAGTTCTGAAACTTCTTGGTGCTGTTAGGCTTAAATAAGTTACAAGATACAATTTGTCATGAAAACACTGTGTTCTTCCAGCAATTGAGGTGCCATCTAAATAAGCATATTCACAACTTGCCATAAGCTATTGCATATAGCTATCTGAGGATATTCACACTTCTAGAAATGTTAACTTTAATGGTAAGTAAATGGGTTGCAGCACATGCCTCTGTAGGTACACAATGAAGATTGTGTGGCTCTGTCATAAATTTTCGGAAGTAACACATTTCATTTTTGACAAAGCACTTTTATGAAATCAGTGTATTTTCAGATATTTTTCCCTTACAGTCCTCAGATTTTGGTCATGTTTTTATTGTAGCTTGTTTCTCCACACCAAATTTAATTTCCTATCTTCTGTGAACACTAGGATGATGGCTATTATTTGTCATTACTTGAGGCATTTTTTTAGCATATTCATTGTATGACAGCATATTTTTGTCAATTTTTTAGATATTTTTTCTGTACATTTCACTATTTAGTCTGAGCAGATTCATACTTGTATTGGTAATGCAAAGGAATTCTGTTTTTTCCCCTCTTCTTTAAATAAATTATGAATTAGTGAAAAGAGGAACCTTGATTTACCACGAATGTGCCGTAAAAAATTAAAACAATAGGTTGCGTTTGCAGTTTAGTGTTATGTCAACAATTGAGGTGCTCCTTCGATTTTTCAGATTTTTTTCCGTGTAAATATTATTTTGGAAATTTAGGGTAAAATGCATACATTTTTAAAATGTTACGCTCATAGAAAATCAACCCTCACACCAAACCATCCGGGGCAGGAACAATACAAGATAATTATGACAGATTGTCATAAATGTTGCAAGAGCGCTGTTAAATAGCCATAGAGGAAAATAATATACACGAAGCAGTGAAATTAGGATATCATATTTTTGAAAGAGCCGGAAGCTTATATAGATACATTTTGTCTTGATTGCAATCCAAGGTTTGCTCCTCCTTAGGAGGTGTTCTTTTTTTAATTCTTCTTTTATAACAATCAAGAGCATGGTAATATTATTTGTAACGCAGTGTATAGTAGCTACATTGTTCTGCAAATGGAATTTATAAAAAAATAAACAAATAAATGAATTGACACACGTTCAAAGGGATATTTTCATGTATGACTAATACTCTAATGATAATTGTGTACTGCTTCAAAGACATTGACAAATATTAATGAAATGACGTTTTATATTTGTGGCTATTCAGGACATACTAATTTTACCCCTTTTTCCACTCGAGTTCAATGTAAATATCGAATGAAAAGTTCTCATCATGTGCAATTCATGTTTTCGCCGAGTCGTACTACCTTCGTTTTCTTTGTTACACACAAGTATTGTTTGCACATTACATGTAGGAGGAGAGTTGCATCTACATTTCACATTGGCCAGCTCCTTCTACTTACATTCAGGAGCGAAAGCTTGTATGGTAGTGTTTAACGTTCAGGACTGTCAATCTGATGGTCGTAGGTTCAAACCCTTCCGGTGGCAGAAAATTTTCGTAAGTTTTAGACCTATCCCATTGCGTGCATTTTTCACCCCGTGTGAAACGGAATGATTCAGTTTGGAATTAACGATGGGGTGACGGGAAATATTAATTTCAACTAACCGAGAAGTGGACAAAGATTGGGTAATTCTTATAAATATTAAAATTACATTCATGTTTTTAGTGGTATAATCGCAGGTAAAATCAAAGATCTTACATGGAAGATTTTACCTTGCTCTGAACTAAGCCAAAAGGCATTTCGCACCGATTTAATACATTTCAAAATGTTATTGAATGTTTCATGTCGATAATTTTACCAATGCATCAATTCTTGACGCTGAGAAGATATTTTCTGCAACTACCTCTTCCCTTCAGTCCCTTCTGTTCTTCTCTTTTCCTTCTCCTTCTTCTCTCCCCTCCTGCTGCTCTGCTTTTATCTCTTATTGCCTTCATTACTTTTCTCGCATCCTATCTCTATCCCACTCATCTTCACTCCTCGTATCTCCTTTCCTGTCTTAGATTTCCGACTCCACGCACTTTTCTCCTCTTCTTTTCGTTCTTCTCTTTTCTCTCCTTTACTCTACTCTCCACTCTTCTCTCATCTCGTTTTCCTTTTCTTTTATCTTCTTTGCTCCATTTTCCTCATCTCTCCTAGAATCTTTTTCCATTTTCCTCACTACATCTCCTCTCCTCGTCTATCCTCTCTTTCTTCTCTCCTCTACTTTCCTCTTCTCCTTTCACTTTCTCTTTCCCCTGTCCTTTGTCACCTCTCGTTTTATCTCACCTCTTTTCCTTTCTGTAGACTCATCAGCGATGAAATACTAGAAAAACTATTATTTTTCTTTCAGAAAGAATTTTGTCACTTGCGATATAATAGTGATATTTTTAATACTTTTATACACTAATACTTGTTTTTATTTCTTTCGCGTATTTTATAAATATCTATTGTGCATGTGGCAACCCTGAAATTGAGCCTACCTCTACACGCAACCCACCAACGCCTTGTGTAAATTGGGTTGCCTAGTTGAAAATGTCGTTGTCCTAAAACTTTTGAGAGACACTGTACAAGACATGAAGAAAACCAGTTGCAAATGGTTAAAATTGTGGATGGAGTCCTGGTTGTTTTAAAACAATCGGTTATGCGTCTAAAGGAAGAATTACTTGCTAAATTTTGTTAGGAGTATAACGAAGAAAGACATATAGTTGCTTTACAGCATGCTTCAGAGATGATAGAGCGTATAGATTTTATCATTATGGAAATAGTATCAGGAAAATTATTTTTGTACTTTTGAATGATATCGCAACTATTTTCAGAACTGTGAATTTTGGTGTTCTACGTAATAATTCTTGGTCACGGATCAGAATTCCCGAGTTAACTTATAGCATGATTCATAACGGTAGCCCCGGTTAGTACACATTGTCGAAAGTGCTTGTCAATTTATCAATTTCTTTTACCTCTGTTCACATAGTGAAATCGCCATTGATAACAATGTACAGTGTTTATTGTTAATCAACAAATTTTTACATACTAGGATTTTAGCTTTTGAACAGGTGAAAATGAGTGAAGTTGAACTATCACTTGACATCCCTAAGAATTTAACTGACTTTGCTATTCCGCAGTAGACTCATAGGCGGTGTTCTGGAGGTGCCAGGGTGGGGCCTGGCCCCCCAAACTTAAAATAGACTAAAAAAATAACACATTATTATGTTCAGTTACTACATTTTTGTTATGCAGCCATACCGCAAATCTTCACGTTTGGCATGATGGCATGTGCGGTAATTGCACCGCAATAGCTTGTAGTTCTTACAAGTGGGATTGAAAACACTAGCTCTGACGCAACACTCAACTCACTAGCTTCCTCCCTTATTTATCCTAAAATAGACTCCGAATTCCTAGCCACGCTGTCAGTGCAGTCTGCAGTTTCTAATGTAGGCTACTGTGTGTTTTCCATTCGTGTCTTTATAAGAGTGTTTTTTGTGTTCTGGTGTATAGTTCTTTAGCAGAACTGTTTTGTTGTTAATGTTCTTTTTTAGTTTATAGTCTATAAGTGGTAGGCCTACTGTCTACAATCCAGGTAACAATGAGCAAAAAGCAGAATACTAAGACTGACATTCGTTCATTTTTTCTGAAACAAAGTGACAGAGAAGAAAGCTAAAGCTATTGGAGGTAACTTAGATAAAGAAAGGCCTGCTTTCAGCTATAAATAGTTGGATTTCATTGTATGTTTATCAGTATTTTCTGAATATCTCCCCCTCATAAATATTTTATCCCTGCTGTCCCTTCAGAAAGCTGATACCTCAATAGCTCAAAGTTCCAGTGTAACCAACGGAGTGATTTAGTAGCTTCAGTCCCAGCAAAATGGGACAGAAAATGGAATGGAATAAATGGTGTTGACAAAGAAGTAGGTCTAAACATTTTTGAAGGTGGAGGTGAGATGAAAGAAGGTACAAATCCAAAACGGACTACACTGATATCAAACAAATTAGATGCTTATCTGGTTTGTTCTTCAGTTAGCTAGAGAACCAGAGAAGAGACACCTGCTGAAACACTTTCTACATTTCAAAGTGAAGAAAACTGGAAGAAAAAAAATACAAGTGTGATTTTTTTAAATTTATTGCTGGATATTTTGATTGGCGACTTGAAAAAAAGATTTAGTTGTGAAACTTTGGAGGTTGTTGAAGCCAGTGAAAGATTTATTCGTCTGAATGAAGAAGAAGCTGCACGTTTCATTGAGATTTACTCCATTCCTGGTATTGACACAACAATGTTGAACTCAGAAATGACAATTTTAGAAATGTAATGGAATGTTCAGTTTTGAGTTTGATAAGTGCGATTTTGAAGAATGTTGTTCCAAAGATAGTGGACACAGTTTTGAGCAAACATACAGACACATACAAAAATTTTAGCATTCTTCTGAAAATTGCTCCTACCCTGCCATCAAATAGTGCCACTTGTGAGAGGACATTTTCTGCTATGAGGCGAAACCACAACTGGTTTCGTTGCACAATGGGTCAAGAGAGATTGAACAATTTAATGATCTTATACTTTGAATCAGATATTGTTAAAAAACAACTTACACGATTTGATTGATGTGTACAGTTTGAAGAAAGATAAACGTAAAATGACTTTGGGTTGAGTCAACAGTTACTTTTGACGCATCAAACCAACTTTTAAATCATTTTTTTTTAATTTCTGAAGCTTACTATTGTACCGTAACATTTTTAAAGTAATACGAGTATTTGTATCAATAAAAAATAATGAAATGCAAAATGCAATAATCGTACTGTTTTGCTTCTTTTAAAACTGACAACAAATATACTACCACGGGCGTTACGAAACTCAAAATGAATCTCGGAACAGGCGTTAAAAAACCCCTGTGCGTCACTAGAAACCCTCAAAACATAATATCAAAAAACCCATTATTTCCTATATACACTACTCCTTCACCCACGATTTCTAGGACGACTTGCCTGGTAACGTCGGTAACACTGACAGGAGGTTGCAGTATGTCGAAACTTCTATCAGACAGCATACATCAAAATATTGTCCCCAAGACCACTTAATATACACCCCCGAAATATGCCATATCCTATGTGTGAACTAAGTACAAACTCAAGTATTATATTTACTGACTTATAGGATCTACTTATTTATGTTCCTATTTGACCCTACTAAACACCAGATATAGAAGGATATATGATAAAATCTAATATTGGTAGTTCAATTGTACAATGGTACACAACTTGTACCACCATCGTATCTGCAATCAAAACTCAAAGCCCTCTGGAACCATATCCTACTCCTAGCTATTTCAAGTACACACCCCTTTTACATGCATCCAACGAAGCTACATGTAATTACACTTTGTGCAATATATTATCCTAGGTCAAAAGGAGGCCAAAATGTTTTAGTATTGTCTAAATACCACAGCTGATGAAATTGTAGGTATCATGAATCTAACGTCGCAGTTAGACACGACCAGAACACCCCAGAATTCCCCCTTTCTGAAAGGAAAACATTGATTAATACGCAAATGAATATAACTATAGCGTGTCATTCTAAAGAATGAGGGGATCTGAACCAGTTGTTTATGCAATTAATTGCTGGGGTGATGTAAACTACTCATCATTCATCCTCTTGATGAGACCACTAGTCATTGGCATGACGAGTTAATGCTTGGCAATGCGAAAGGTACAAAATCACACTAGGGAACTAGACTACAGAAAAGACACTCGTTGGGCTTTGTGAACCGTTGAACCTGAATCATGGCTGGGTGTAGGATAATTACCTGTCTATCTGAAGTCTTTAGCTGAATCAAATAAGCGAAGTCCTCTGTAAGCTTCTAAAATTCGTCGACCAGAGCGTCGTTCCACTTCTGACCTACTGCCTTGCTGACCACCTCGTATCTCTCAACTCAATAACAAAAGTCAGTCCCCTCTCAGCTTGTCTCACCTCTATATTACTAGGCCATCGAGCTCCACCTCTATGCCGAATCGTGTTATTTAATTGCTACCATGCAAACTGCTGACTGTATAACCAGAAGTATTACCTGTTTCCTGAATGCTCAGGAGGTTTGCATGGCACAACACAATGCATTGTAAACATGCCTCAGAGGTTGAGACAACTGAGAAAAACAAGTGAATGCCCTGGTCAACGTGAAGCGTTCAGAGAGACTTTAATAAAAATAAATATACAATCTTAGGGATTGATACGTTCGCCCGCGCGGAGAAAAAATTTCCCTGTTGAAAATTTAAAAGTCAAATCGCAAAGCTTGACATGACCCAGGTTCGCCAATTCCATGTATTTTCTTAGAAAAAAAAACAAACAAAATATAAAACCAACAAAACATAACTTTCTCTTGTTGTCCTAATCTCTAAAAAAATTTCATTCCCTAAAACCTTATAATGAATAAACATTATAATGAATATAAAAACCTTATAAGGAATAATAACAAATTCGTATGTTTATACGATGTAAAAACAATATTATATACCATTATATGACTAGAAATTATAAGAGTTCATGTCATTAAAATGATATTACTCTCAATGTACCACACTTGTGCATACGTAAAATTTTATTATGTAGAGTTGCTCATCCGCGAGCGCTTAGTCAATAGTCTGTGATGCCTCGCCAAGCGATTTCTACTCTGTGTCGCCAAGCGAGGCAAATGGCTGGAGCGTCTTCACACAAGAAACCCATAGCTCCCACTGTTTCTAAGAATTTGGAGCCCAAAATGGACCCTTCAAATAAGCTACAAAACCGTAAAGTCTTCACAAGTAAGTACAGACGTAAGTTCAATCGGAAATAAGCATGTAGAACACAGGTGTTCGCTGTAACCTTATCACAATATACACTGTTTCACATCGCACTGTTTTGCCTGTAAAAAGCCTGGGTACACCAACATGTACTATGTTTTGCTAAATGTGTAGCCACTTCACTCATGACTACTTCAAATATATGAACTTTCACTGGCTATCTTACATATTACACATATCCGATGTTTGATTAAAAATACTTGATGCACACAAATAATAACACAAAAACTGTTTGTATTTTATATGGCCTTGTACATATTCGTGTGTAACTGCACACAAAATCTGGCACGTACCCACCAACTGTCTACTCTGTTGATATATATCCGAAAATGTTCTGCGAACAAATGTGTCGCTTTCGATGTTCCATGTAAGTGAACTAAAAATTACTGCTTGGGATAAACATATGCATGCATGGTACGAAACTGAAGATTTGTAGAAGGGCTATGGAAAAGTATTGTTTTCCATAATGCATGGTAAATGTTCACATGAATACACATGATATAAACTTGCATGTGTATGTGTGGAAAAACACTGTAGCACAATTGGATCAACAATTCTGTACTTATTGTTGTGACCGAAACTGCTGCTTGTCGAATATATGTTCTCTCTACGTTTCCTCTTCTTTGTATTGCTTCTCGTCTTGACTTAATTTGGGTAATGTAAAAGGTGTGATAAATGACCCGTAAAACTTGGGAGATGGGGAAAATTGTTCCAAAAAGGAAACAATGTGGAGGGAAATTTATCTGGTTCCTTCACTAGGTGTCATTGATAGTCTGTGACACTAAACTGGAACGTTCCTGGTTGAATATAGGCTTTCCAGGAAAAATGTAGTCGTCTTGTAGAAGAAAATGTCTGCATGCTTCCTTGTAATATGGTGATGAGTATTTCCTGCATGGTAACTTCTGCGGAAGTCCTTCATACAAAATGCCCAAGATTGATGTAGGCATTGCTTGTCCACGTTGTTCCGTATAGACAGGTTAGGTTAAACAAGGGAAAATTATAATAAAGAAAGGAAATTGCAAAGGATGGGTAAATATAATTCACGTTCACACAAAACCAAACTAATTTCCATTGCTTTTCTTAAAATTAAATTAAATTGCCTCATCAAAATAAAATAAAATTAAAATAAATTGATTAAACAATTGCCATAACTCTTTGAAAATACATAAGGAAAATGTCAATAAAAATATACAACCAAAATTAAAACATTAATGTCCATGATTGATGTATTGCCTTAATTATTAATTATTACTGTGCTGCTCTGATTGAACCTGTCTCGTAAGTTGATAGTGCTTATACAAATAATACACCAGTGTTATAGTTAGCAATAAATTCCAAATAATAAATACTAATATAGACATGGGCAAAGGGTTTAAAATTAATTCCTGAAATGAAATGCCCTTACTAATAGATTGATTAAGTTGCTTTAAGGCAAGTTCAAGCGGAGTCCATTGGGGAATAGTGAAATCAGATAAATTCTTGGGAATATTAAGTAATAATTCAACTTCCTTCATTTTTACATGTTCGAAAGCTAAAATTCTTGTATGTAACATTTGTTGATCCACAATAATCTGAGAAAAATCCTGATAGTTAAAAAATGTAGATTGCTCCTCGTTAATCTGAATTGTTGTGTGGGTGTTCAAATTATTATTTAAATTCTGAATGACAATGAATTGACCTGAGCCTGATATTAAAATACCATTACGTGTTCTGATAAACTGAAATAATTTATTGTCAGTAATAGATTTCACTTCAATAGTACAAAATGTAGATTTAATAAACAAAAGTAAGTGTTGCAAGCATGTTCTAAATTCTGTTTAAATGTAAAAAATTATTATGTTGTGAACCCTTAAAATAAATATATAAAATTTGTGTTGCGCAAAGCAAGCTATTAGTGTTCTAAAATGTTGCTTTGGCAAGCCTCTAATGGCCTCCTAATAAATTATAGGCCGGTGCAATTTGCCGTGGTTCGTTATTATGCAATGTAAGACAAAAATTTCAGTAAATGCTACTTCTGACTTTCGTTGAAATTCCAGGCGGTAACAATTATAGCATCAGGGAATTAAAAAGGTGAACTTCAAATTTTAAACACAATAAAGATAATAAAAAACTTTCTAAATTTCAAATTTTCTTCAAACAAAAGAAATTTAACAACTCGGTGCGTCAATCCCTTAGGTTTGTCCAAAAAAATTAGATCGAGAATAGTTATACAATATATTAAAATATAAATACAAATTACTAATTATTACCTACTGTACTAAAATTAGCACGAAGCTAATCAGTAAGAAGTAATGAATTTCATTGCTGCATCCTATTAATAAATATTAATAATAATAATAAATTCTCAAATTCTAACATTTGTGGTAAACCACACTGTTTAAATTTGGAAAGGCTACGGTGCCGTGGCGACTTTTGCTGCACATGCCTGTGCCAATCACCGAGGCTTAGCCTGGGCATGTTGCTGACAATTTTGATTACTCTATGTGCATAAAGTGCTAAAATTGCCCTTTGTAAAATTTCCCTGATTTATCAAAATTTCGTTTATCTATATCCTGATTCTAATGAATAATGCGTCAATTTCCCAACAATTTACTTACTATAAATATCTCTATAAAAAACTCACAAATTTTGCGAGAAAAACAAAAAAAATCGTCTTGTTGTTCCTTTGCAACAACGACGTTATATGGCAAAATTTATCTATGTAACAAAAAATATCCCTAACATTGTTTACATGAACTTCTGTCGTGAAAATCACATTCTAATGGCTATATGAGTAACTAAACTGGTACCCTAAAAATTTTAATGAGCGAACGCCACTGGTTCGAGAAAATAAGCAAAGTCTATGCTAAGTTTTTCTGAGCTACGAGCGTGCTCTGGAAGGCGTAAACGCGGAGAACGGAATTTGCTGACATCAGATATTCTAAGTTGTGCAACGTTGCATTTTGTGGCCGTTGTATGGAACTTAAATTTCTCCACAGCGAGAGAAATCGGGAGGCTTGCTGCCGGCGTGTTCGGGCGACACCTTCGGTTACGTTCGGGTGCCGTCGGAATAGCAAACAAAAAAAAATCGTTGCTTCGAGCAGCAAGCACATGAACGGAGGAAAAAAATGCAAGCTCTGATTCGCCGATACGCTGAATGACGCGTAAATGTTTACAAAATTTTAACTTACTACGAAAAAGGTTTAGTAAGAGCTGCGAGAATTCGAAATGAAGTAAAGGACTTTTGAAATTACGTCATAAATGGGATGGAAAGAGAGAAAACTTCGTGGCGCTTGCGAAAGTGTGTTTATTAAACTCGACCACTTGCGTGATGATACAATAACAAGACTTGGGAAGGTCTTGTAAGGTCTAATAAACCTTGCATAAAGTACAATCAAACCTAAAAAATGGATTATAACTTATAATTTTAAAACGCAGTGAATAATAAAATTCTAGGCAAAGGTATAGTCGTAAAAAATATGACCCGTGAAAGATACAAAAGGTTCGGAAACCTGAGAACTTGGCTTACTTTCTGCTTTTAAAGTGACATTTGGAACTTTCTCGACTTTTGCTGTAGACTGATTTACAAATAAATCTTTAACTTTTACAACTGGCTGAACACAGGGTGAAATAATCAATTCACTTTCGATTTTGCGACTGTTTTGAACAAAACTTGGACCCTTGCTTACGGCAAATTCCTGAACTCTATCTTTAACAGATACAATATTCTTCGGCAAATCTAAAATGTCGTCTTTGGTGACTAAAATATTTCGGGATACATCCTGAACTCTTTTTTGTGTACTGGATTGAATAATAACAGATTGGGGCAGTGGAGGAAGGGGTGGGGGAATTGGCGGGTGACTCGTTTTCAATGGTACCACTTCAACAATCGGTGCAACATCATCGTAAATCTGGTCAATGGACGGTGAATCATTATTAAGTTTGCTTAACGGTAATTCGTTGGTACACTCATGGTCATAAATAATAGATTTCTTGCGTTGACATTGACAGTAACAAATTATGAAAATTATAAAAATACTAATAATAAATGTTGTTAATAATAAAATTGTAATTATAATATAAGGATAGTCAAAGGACTTGTTCAACAGATAAATAAAATTAGAAGCTTTTACGTATGGAAGAAATCCGTTTAAAATAACTAAAATCGCAATGATTTTCATGTTGCTTAGGCAATCAAAACAAACAGTTCCTCAAAACTAACACGTACTTTAAAAGCCTGCCTAGTCTAATTTAGTAGGTATTGTAACTCAACTTTAATTATTCCTGACTCTAGGCTCAATTTATCTGCGCAATTTATTTATTTGATATATTTTATTTATTCTCTAAATTTATTAGCACTGATTAACTTATCTTATTTTAAATTTTACTGCAAACTTATCTTATTTTAAATTTTACTGCAAACTTATCTTATTTAATTTAAGGTGTTATCTTTATTTTTAAATACTTAAAATCAATCGAACCGTACTGAGGTACAAGGTAAGGGAAAAATTGGGAGTGATTTACTCCTGACTGCCTGAAATAAAATAATTATTATTATTATTTATGCGATCTTTAAATGCATTGAAATACTAACATCACTAAAACTTGAAGAATCTTTAATTCTCACAACTCATTCTAAAATATGCTTAGCATATTATTGTGGCAAAGTTAGAAACTAAAACCGTTTTGGTTTAATCATTATCATTCTGCCATGGCAGAATGGATTTCCAGGCTTTTGGTCTAGATCCAAATCCGAAGGAAAATACTTGTTATTGGGGCGCAAAAAAATCTTCACGTCGACGTCTACATATCCATATAATATAAATATTCTCATAACTGGCGCTTAAAATAAACTTTGTTAATATAACTATATACCTTCTTCTGAAGAGTAATTATAAAATTCTAGTGATGTTCTTGCTGAGCTAGTATTATTACATACTGCAAAAAAAAAATTTTGTGCCTAAAGCACATTATTAAATAATAAGTCTGCTTTTAATCTTTAATATTATTAGTGCCTTTTTATGATAAATTATTATTAAGTCATGCAAGTGAAATTTAAAATGTTAACCCTGTTACTTATATAAATTTTCATTTTAGTGACCATTAACCATGTGTGAGTCCGCGTTGTCTTCTTGATGATCTTCATCTTCATCTTGACCTGCCAAGTTCTCTTTCCCTTCACCGTCATCTGGCGCATAGTATTTTTTGAGTCTCTGTACGGCAATAGAGTCCACTAATGTCTTTCCGCGCTTGTTCTGGAATTCCACCAGGTATGTGTTAGGATTCTCTTCTCGGATAACTGTGGCTGGGCCTTTATAAATACCTGAAAAGCACCGTGCGGTTCCAATTTTCTGGGTGCTGTCAAAAATTAATACTTTATCACCTGGTTGAAATTTGATCTGTTTCCTCTTCCGATCATAATACTTCTTTACTTCAACATGTCGCTTCGCCAGGTTATCCGTAGCATTGGTTCTTGCTGTTTCCAACACTCGGAACCGTACATCATTCTCCACATTTTCACAGCTTGGTGTGTGTAACGCAAGCTCCCAAGGCAAAGTAGGTTGGAATCCATGTACTAAAAAGAATGGGCTATACCGCAAATTCTGATTCCTTGTAGTGTTATAACTGAATACACTTGGTTGTAAATATTGGACCTAATCAGTGTGTTTTGAATTAACATAACACTTCATGATACTCTGTAGTACGCCGTGGTTACGTTCGGAAAGCCCTATCGAATTGTGTAAACCTACTGGTGAAAACTTGATGGTTATTCCCAATTTATTGCCAAGTTCCTGAAAAAGCTTAGATTTGAATGCCGATCCACGGTCGGTGTAAATATCATGTAGGGTTCCATAGCGTAACACTATTTCCTCATACACAAATTCAGCTGCTGTACTGGCCGTACAATCCGCAACTGGTTTGGCTATTAAATACCGTGTCCCAAAATCTGTTGCGGCATTTATATATCGGTGAAGAAGATTGGATGAAGGAGGATATGGACCTGAAAAATCTAGGCAGATCCGCTGGAATGACTTCTGTGTGGGAAAAGTACACAATTCTCCTGATGGTAGACCTGGACGGCGTTTATTCTGCTGACATGTAATACATTCCCTAATTTTCCTTTGAATAAATAATTTCATATTTGGAAAATAAATCCGTGATAATGCAACATTGTAACATTTGGTAAATCCAAGATGAGAACCTCCTATGGGTGAAGCGTGGAGTGTCTCAATCACAGAATCACGTAACGTCATTGGAATGCATAACAATTTCCTGGTAGTGGCTCCTAATTTCTCTTGTCTATATAATACACCATCTTCCAACACATGATGATAAACCTGCCTTTGGATGGATAAAGGTAGTGTTCCATGGTCCCTGTCTGGTCCTCCAAAACTTTAATAATTGGTCCAAAAAATGAATCCTGTCTCTGATGTTCCGCGACATCTGTGGTTGCATCAAATAATGTAAGTGTCCTAGGTTCGGGAATGTTCTCTTCATTGTTGCCATCCTCTACATTTTCTCTACATTTAATCCATCGAAGAAGCTTTGAGCTTAAATTACGAGATGTCCTAATATACGTAATTGTTTTATTGTCCGTGTGTAAATCGAAATGGTGCCCCACAAGATAAAATCTAAATGATTTGAAGGCATATAAAATTGCTGTTAGTTCTTGTTCAATGACGCTCAATCTTTTTTCAGTGTCCGTCAACGTTCTATTGCAGTACGCACATGGCAAGTACTCTCCTTCTGCATTGGGCTGCAACAATACGCCACTGACCGCATGAGATGAAGCATCGGTAAAAACCTTGGTATTCTTCGCTGGATCGTAAGGTAACAATACAGGTGCAGTAATTAGTGCTTCCTTTAATTTCTCAAATGCTGATTGTTGTTCAGGACCCCATGTAAATTTCTTGCCTTTACGAATTAAACCTTGTAATGGTGATGCAATGTCAGAAAAATTTTTGACGTACTTCCTCACGTAGCTGCAAAGACCTAAAAACATTTTAACCTTTTTTGTGGTGGTGGGAACCTTATAATTCTTAATGGATGACAGGATTCTATCGCTGATACGGTACCCATATCTGCCCACATTGTGGCCTAAGGCAATTGTCTCGTAGTATCCAAATGAACATTTAGGTACAGCCAATTTCAATCCGGCAGATCGTAAACATTGAAACATTTTCTCTAAATTCACCAACATATCCTTAAATGTATTAGCAAATACAAACATGTCATCAATATAAAAGGCAAAGTTATTGTCATTCATACCCGCTGGACACATCGGGTCATCGCCGCGGGAGATGTCACATGTCCCATAGGTGTAAAATTCATGGCAAATTGTCCCCTGGCTGGTATAGTAAAGGCAGTGTACTTTTTCGATTCTTCCGCTAATGGTATTTGAAAAAATCCTTGTTTCAGGTCGGCACTACAGTAGTAGCTCTTACCGGCCATATTATGCAGTATCTCTGAAATGTTTGCTATCAAAACTGCATCGAAAACAGACCTAGCATTAAGGAATCGACAATCCTGCACCATGCGATAAGCTCCTGATTTCTTCTTAACAAGAAAAACTGGTGAATTGTAGGGTGATGTTGTAGGACTGATGACCCCTGCTTCTAGAAAGTTGTCAATTTGCTGATTAATTTCCTTACGCAGGTGTACAGGTATAGGGTAGGCTGGGACGTGAAATTCAGAATCGTCCTTTAACTTTATACGATGCGTACAGTTAGTGGCACAACCAATGTCCTGCTCGGACCAAGAAAACACATCTACATACCTCTCTAGTAATTGTCTAAGCTGCAACTTCTGATCGGGCTCTAGTGCTGGATTAATGTCAAATTTATTAATGTCGTGCACTGGTTTTGTCACGGTGCCAGTCTTCTTGGTCACCATAACGTTAGGTCCTTCGTCATCTGCAATATGACGCGAAGCTGGTACTGGATTTTGCCATGCCTCTGCGGTACCTAAGCGTGCCCCTTTCCCAATTTTAATTTTGTAAGAATTTGGGTTGGTAATCCAAATTAAAAATGACTCCAGATTTACAATGGCTCGAGGCACCATTAAGCCTGTGTCCATTTGAAACTGTAAATCTGGTTCTAAATAAGTTAAATTCTGATTACTAGAATTTGTCAATTTGACAGGAATACACAAATGAGATCTAGGTTTAATTCTAATTTGTCTGGAAGTTACAAATTCTGGCACGTATAAATCCCTGAGCAGACTAGCATCTTTTATGGATACGTCAAAGGTTTTTCTGTGTTCCGTCCTTAAATGGTTCCGCGGAGGAGTACCAAATCTCCTCAATGTGAGTCGATTTTGATCAAAATCCAAATTTGCTTTATGAGCTCTTAAAAAATCATTTCCCAAGATTGTCCAATGTTCAAAATTTGGAATCATCCGAAAAGGATGGGTAAAATTGCGGCCGTTTATTGCAAATGTTAACAGGACAATCTCTTTAATTTCAATTTGTTCTTTTGCTACTCCCCTTATGGCCGTATGAATTTTAAAACGTTTGGCGGTTGAAGGAATACCTCGATCACAGGTAACTGATACTTGGCTTCCGGAATCCACAAGAAACCTCTGACGTTGTCCCCCTAACACTGCGTTAATGTAAATTAATTCCTCATAGGGGAAAGTAGAGACTGTAATTTGTTTTCCAAAAAAGTCTGCGCATACGTCTCTTCTATGGGCAGTCACTGTTCGTTTAAAGCCTCCTTGTTCTGAAAACAAGTGGCCGCCGAGTGATTAGGGTAGTTACAAATCGAGCATCGTGATCTCCCCCGTTGCTCTTCCCTGTCTTCCTGGCCTCGCCCTGCTGAAGACGAGGAACCCCGCGAGTTCTGTCCGCGGAAGTTCCCACGTCCTCGCCATTGTTGGGTATTGCCATATCACCTATTGCGATCTGAATTGTTGTTATTATTTGGGCGTCCATTCCTATACCCCCTATTGTACTGTCGTCTATTATTGTTACCCCTGCAGGAACCTCTATAATTATTTCCTGTCTGATGATGCTCTCTATAACATGGGTCTCTAAATTGTTTCTGACTAGATGAATCGGTGCCATGGTGCTGTTTCTGATCCTCAATGCTATCCAGTCTAAAAGTAAGACTCGCTAATCTTGTTCCAGACCAGTTTCCTGAGCCTGGACTTGAGCTTTATTACTTGGAGGATTGTTAGCTGATTTCAATTGCTCGACCTCCTTTTGCAAGGCATTGAATCTTGCTTCGATCCCAGAAGTAGGTCGCGATCGTGCAGACTCAGCAGTAGCCAGATTGTTATTCTGCAATAAAATCTGCTGCTGTTGCGAAAGTGTTGGTGCACTATGCAAAGGAAGGAATAAACTGTCCCTTTGATCTTCGCACCTCAGCTCTTTCAGCTTGCGCTGCCTCATCAAAAACTGAAGCTTTTCGAAGGATTTTAATTCTTTAAGCAACGCATGCACTGATTCATACTCTTTATGATGGATATCCTTCATGTAATCCACCTGCAGTCCTAATATAATCTGTTTAATCTGCTGTTGAACATTCATTTTGGGGTCTGCCTTAAGTAAAAGTAGCTGCTTGTGCCTTACATAATTTGTAACTGGCTCAGTTTCCTTACGCAACCTATATCGAATTTGTTCCTCGATCTGGAGTTGATCCAAGGACCCTGTAAATTCATCCTTAAATTTTTGTTGTATATCCTCGTAGGACCTATCTTGATTTTTTGGAGCATCTTTCCAAGTTTGGCCATCGTAAAGCTGGTCCGGCCATGAGAGCTGGGAATAATTCCTGCTTTCTGGCACTGTTCCAACCATTTAAGATGGCAAGGCTATCTACTTTGTCTAAAAATTTTGAAACGTCTTCCCCGGCTATCCCCTGAAATGGGATACTCTCTAAAATAGTTGGGGGAACAAACTGAGACTGAGCCATAGTTACAAATTGTGTTGGGCCTAAATCTCTAATTTCCTGACCTTGGTACTGTAATTGCTTTTCCTTTTCCTGTTGTTCTAATAACTGTCGCTTAAGGCGTCTAGTTAATATTGGGCTACGTTTAAATTTGGGGGTGGAACTTGCAGTTGGACCGCTGACATCTAAATTAAAACTTGTAGTTCCTCGTGCTATCTCTAATAATTTATCTAATGTTTCATTGAGTTCATCAGCAAGGTGAAAGCTCGACATCTATCATGGCATATATGAATTCTTCTCCCCCCATTAATGTTAAAAACCTTTAAGCCCTATGTATTTTCAAAATCAATTGTGGCAAGGACATACCAAAAAAACTAAACAAATGAGCAAAATTTTGGGTTGGGATTGAA
The DNA here is from genome assembly GCF_977018435.1 of Lepisma saccharinum. NCBI lineage: Eukaryota > Metazoa > Arthropoda > Insecta > Zygentoma > Lepismatidae > Lepisma > Lepisma saccharinum. Next base: position 106,002,908 of record NC_139230.1, read on the forward strand.
TTGAAAACTGGTTAAAATTTAACTGCAATTCCTTTCATTTTCTGAAAAAAATGAAAAGGCCTCAAGCACTCCACCACGTGTCAATATTTGGGGTGGGGTTGAATTAAACTGGTTATAAAAACTAATCTTTCAATTTTCATTTAGTTCATGGTGAAATAAATGAAAATCCTAGCACCTCGACCAGCCATGATTCAGGTTCAACGGTTCATAAAACCCAACGAGTGACCATTGTCTTTTCTATAGTCTAGTTCCTTAGTGTGATTTTGTACCTTTCGCATTGCCAAGCGTTAACTCGTCATGCCAATGACGAGTGGTCTCATCAAGAGGATGAATGATGAGTAGTTTACATCACCCCAGCAATTAATTGCATAAACAACTGGTTCAGATCCCCTCATTTTTTAGGATGACACGATAGCATGTACCTTTGGATATATTCACCCAATGGAAAGAAACTCGTTGAGTTAATGATCACATTATTTAAGCTGAAACAAATACAAATCCGTTGCCTCCATGCAACGTAAACTATTGCCCATGTTTAATGACAATACCAGAAAGACGTGTAGCTTGTCCTATTACTTCAGAACAGCTGTTATTTATGATAAATTGATCTATCGCTCCATAGGAGCCTAGTGAACTGACTTACATCACAATTTAGATCTGCTTAAATTTATTTCACAAATATGCAACCGTTCTTTTTACGACCGTGTTTCTCACACACAAATCAAGATTTTTTATTAATAACCTCATTGACTCTTTTACTAAGGTTTTATAGCACCAATACTTCAAACTACTTTAATGCAATGATCGACGTCTTTCGAGTCATATGTATGCACCCTGAAATTCCACTGGTGCGAAATCTTTATGTCAATCCTATGCACTCTCATATAAGGGTATATGACATTGATCAACTATTGATACGTGAAAATTGACCTTCCTACTATGCACAACTGAGAAAAGAACAACGTCCGTTCATGCTCAATCTCAAACTCAATTTTTACATGTGGATTCAACCTGTTTCATGTTCAAATTACAGAAAATTAAATTTTTCATGGCAATGGCGTCCGCCGCCATCGAGCTCAAACCACGTTGAAAGAATCGAAGATTTCGGATTTTCCTCCCTGCACACGATACACATGCCAGCATGCTATGATATTTAACTATCTTTGAAGTAGATCTACTATTCTAGTATACTACATTAGCTCATGTGAGACGAAATGTGGAAAGCCCGCTTACCTCCAATGCGGAATGGGGGGAAATGAGAATCGGTCACTGCCCTACCTCGCTCGTTCCTCTACCTCAAGTCCAGCTGACTAAACACATAGTTCGCTTCCGACCAGCTGTTCTTCTGGCATTCCTGGACGAGAAGTAGTCAACCAAAACTGTCCATCTGATCCGCGGACACCAAAATTCAAAGGTTTTTTACCTCCGAATATCCCGAACGAAGCACCATCATTACCGACATTTTTGCGGGAACCTTCATCACTCTTCACCTTTTAAAACTTTTACAACGCGTTTGTCCAAGGTTAGCATGACGTTTCAACGAATGCTTTAGTGAGCACTATGAACATTCGTGCGTGTATCAAGGATCTCAGTGCCTTTTTATCCAGAATACTTTCAATGATCTCCTTTTGTGATTGCATGTAATAAAACACGCTGTATACTTTGCTGCACAATTCATACGGGACAAATTGTTGAACCCGGTCAAATCAAGATCCGATTGCATACGCCAATACAATGTTTTGTGGATTTATACTTTTGATAATGAAAATTCGATAAGCTCAAGATGAAATATATGCTACTGTGAAGATTATTTGATAATTAATTTGATCTCATCATATTGATACCAGACAGGTAAGACGCAGTTCGTAAGCTTTCTGTTAATTACGCCGAATGGCCAGTGCCATCTAGCGAACTTTTCCATCATTAACGTATGCAAAGGCGACTTCATTCAGTCGTTGCGCACCACCTATCGTGACTACTCTTAACTACATGGAAGTATGCCATATGGACGTGAAATTTTTATTCTAATTTACCGACAAACATGTAAAAACAATAGTATAAATAGCCCTTATGACATTACTCGTCATAATAGTAATTAATATTTGTTTACTTAACCTAGGAAATTTAACATTTTCATATATGAACGACCTAACACTCAGTGTTTTTAATATATTTTTTTTAATATCCGGGAGAAGGCCTCCGAACCCCTTATAAACTATAGGATATTCAATAACCCTCAGGTACATCATATGCTTCTCCCAGAGTCTGGCGCCCCAAAGCAAAAGCTCAAACTCCGCCCATGAGTAGACTCATCTACAATTGGCATTGAAGCAGCTTAACCAATCGTTAAGTAAAAGCATTCCGTTTCATGAATTAGTTTTAACTCCTTTGCCCATGTCTATCATCATATTATTTATTGTATGGAACTTGTTGATAACTGTAACACTCGTTTATTATTTTTATAAATACCGTCAACTTACAAGACAGTTAGATCTTGATGAGGAAATTCAATTTAATTTAAAGAAGTGGCAAATAGAACAAATTTAGTTTTGTGTCAATGACCTGAATTAATAAAAACCCATTTCCTACAGAAGTTCCTTCACTTATAAATCACTATTTTTCCCTAACAATTACCTATGAACATGTCTAGACTAGACATCAACTTGGATGAGAAGTGCCTACACCAGTCATGGCCATCTTAGGATAAAGGTATGCACGGGCTCGGGCCATAAATAACCAGAACTTCTCGGGCTCGGGTCGGGCCCGGGCCTCGTGGCTATTTTGTTAGCGAATATTGTCACCGAAAAATAATTTTTAAATATTGAAATTATGGTTTACTTCGAGAATGAGAATAGGAGCATTTTTTAAATGTCTCATCATTTGAAGGACTGCACGACCTCAGCCTTGCCGTCAGGTGTGCACGCGTTTCACTGTCGCCAAGCTTAACCGCCACCCAGCCAGAGCGGCGCCAGGCGAGCAGTCAGCAAAATTTGGGACTTCTTCCCCTTTCCACAGCAAGAGAGTGTGTATCGTTCATTCGTCAGTCAAGTGCCGGTGTTTGTTGTTCTGTTGTACGCGCTCGGGTTTTGTTTTTACTTTCGAAAATGAACACAGAAGAAATTAAAACTAAATTGAAGGATGGGGAATATGTGTTAGTGGAGAATACGCGTGGAAAAAGTGATATTTGGAAAAAGTTTCGAGAGGTAAAGAAGAGGAATAGCGATGAGAAGATTTGTGCTGTGCAGTGTATAAAGTGCAATGTGGTTTTAAGTTATTCTGCTTCGAAAACCGGTAGTTCTCATTTAAGAAGGCATGTTTGTAAAGTAATTTCGAGACAAGGTAAAATTCTATCCTTTTTTCAGTCTTCCTCATCGCGTCTTCCACAAAATGTTAAAGAAGATGAAGTTACAAAAGCATGTGTCTCTTTGTGTTGCAAAGATATTCGACCTTTTGTCATTGTGCAAGGTGAAGGATTCATAGAATACTCTCAGATATTGGTTAAAATAGGTTCCCAACATGGTAATGTGAACATAAAAGAATTGCTCCCCCACCCTACCACAGTGTCACGTAATGTAGTGAAAGACGCTGAAATCCTCCGAAATTCACTGGCTCATACGGTGCAAACAATGATTGATAGGCGGGAGTGTGCTGTTACTACTGATATGTGGAGTGATGATTTTAAACACATTTCTTACATAACTCTTACTGTTCATTTCGTTAATGAGAAATGGGGGTTGTGTAGTAAAGTGCTCTTCACAGCATAATTTACACCTGACCGGAAAACGGGAATGAACATAAAAAGAGAATTAAATCGAAAAGCAGTTTCAGTGGGTCTTGAACAAGGCAACCTTTCTCAAATTGTTTTTGTAACGGACCAGGGAAGTAACATCGTGAGTGCCCTTCAGGCGTACATCAGATTAAACTGTTCTTCCCATCTACTTAACACAATACAGAGGAACTTATTGCAGAAACTCTCGGCGGAAGTTCATTTATCGTGTATAGACGCACTGACAACAGAGGTAAAGGACATAGTGCGGTACATGAAACACACAGGTCTTACACAACATTTGAAAACTACCCTATATCAAGAATGTGAAACTCGATGGTACAGTAGGATTGACATGTACAAATCTTTTGATGTCAACTACAATGACATTGAAAATATTCTTATCGAACGCCAGGAAGAAGGGAGAATGGCACACGTTCAACGAGATATCCTGAGAATGCTTATCGAGTTTCTGGAACCATTCAAAGACGCTTCTCTGCAATTAGAAGCGGATACATACCCCACACTACCACTTGTGCTTCCTTTGCGATTCAATTTAATACATCACCTTAAATAACAGAATCTCTCAGATCCAGAGGATCTGTTGCAGTTAAAACAAATTGCATTAAATTTACTCAGAGAAAAGTTTGTTTTGCACAAATTTCATAAGATTGCTTACTTCTTGTGGCCTAATTTCCGTCAGTTGAGAATGCTTGAAAATACAGAAAAAGAGGAGACAAGACTCGATGTGTGTTCCTTAATACGGGATCTAAAGAGCAAAGAGCCAGAATCCCAATGTAAAGATCATTCTCAGCGAAATAGTTCTTCTGTCCCTTCTCAATCTCAAGTTGCCAAAATACTAAAAATACTGGATTTCACGTGTATCGAAGATGAAAATATTGATGCCCGAAGTGAAAACGAGGCCGAAGAAATTGAAAAATATTTAAATCATACTTATGGTTCGGTTGACATTAAAGACCTCCTGGAATGATGGAAAGATCACGAACAGGAGTTACCGTATTTATCGCGGCTTGCCAGACAATTCCTATGTATACCAGCTTCAAGTGCTAGCAGTGAAAGGAATTTTAGTGCAGCTGGGTTGCTGATCCAACGGAGACGAACCAGCCCCAATTCTCGAAGTGTGGACTCTGTACTTTTTCTGCACAGTAACATGGGACACTAACCAGTAACCAGTTAGTAAGTAGGCCTACATCTTTTTTTTTTTTAAAGTAGCGCATGTTTTGTTAATATTTGTTTCACCAATAGTAGATGTAGCAAAATTAACAGTATTTTTTTTCTCATCGATTGTTTACATTTTTTTATAACAGGTAGTTAACGAAGTACAACAGTGCCCATTTTTTTTTTTCAAATGCTGAGTTGGAAAGTAATTTTAATTATGTTTTCGGGCTCGGGCCGGGCTCATGTTTACTTATTATCGGACTCGGGTCGGGTTTCTTTTCCTCGGGCCGGGCCGGACTCGGGCCTTACAATTTAGGCCCGTGCAGACCTCTATCTTAGGAAGGACTTTCCACACTAAGCAGTCAACTACTATGCGGACAGACTCGTCTAACCAACAACTTGAAAGAGGCATGCAGAAAACTCATTTGCCTAACCACAAAAGATCCACCCTTTCCCAATCAAGGACAGGATTTTATCATGAAGGTTCAAGTTGAGTGGACCACAGACTACAAATTTTCCACCACATCATGTGAGAGGACCAGCTACAACTTCCTCCCACCACATAGTTTACAGTTGACACAATTTTCCCTCTCCCAAGTTCAACGGGCATCTGCACACACATTTTACATTGCCCAAAAGAAAATAAATAAGACAAGTAACGATAACAAGAGAAGAAAGAAGTTGTGTTATAAAAATTGTGCTTCGTCGTTACGCAACACATGCACATGTAAGGCTTTACCATGTGTAAGTACTACGCATGCAGACTTTTACCATTCCCTACGGAGAAGAACACTTTTACAAACGCAAGCCTTTCACCATGTGTCAAGCTTCGTACGATGCATGCCAGCCAGTTTTCTTATAATGCACACAAAGAAGCTAGAAGAAACGAATGCATGTAGCATTTATTAAAATGCACCATACAGATGAAAGCAACATGCAGCAGTTATTCCAATCATCAAGTGCTAGCTAGCTTCAAATACATTTTGTATTTTCCACATTATCATAACAGGAAATTACTTCACGTGTGCTTTTAGACATCTGCCATCATGGGGTTCGTGATGAACTGTTCGGGAGTGTTTTTCATGTGTTTCGCCGGTGAGGCTCGGGAAGACGAAGAAGAAGAAGTTTTGTGTGTCTTCACCATGAACAACAAAATACGATCGCTGAACGCTATCGTGATTCAGCTGTTTAGATTGTGTATATTACGTAAAAATGAGCAATGCTGACCTCAGACCGCTTTTCTTTTTGTTATGTGTTTTGTGCAAGCGATGATAACATTGACATTCATGATCCAAAACTAGTGCTCAGCATTTCATAACACTTATATCATAAAATGAACTCTTGCTATCTCGAGTCATGCAATAATACACTTCATATACTATTCAATATCATGACACGCACTTGCTTGAAATGCGCGTGCAAAGCACTTACATTTATTTTTTTTCTCTCTCATATTTTTCACTTCTATGATGAATTATGTTTAATAAGGTTTCGGTAAGAGGTATATTTTGGTAAGGGCAAAAGAAAATAATATTTATTGGTCTTTCTTTATTTTCCCTTTTTATATATATATATATATACAGGGTGTTTCTAAAGGTCGTTTACAACGCTTGGAGGTGATTCCTCACACGAAAACAAGCAAGAAGTCTAAGTTCCATTTTTACGACTGAGGCTTCGTTTCCGAGATAGGAGCCTCGCAAAAGGTGAAAAAGTGAAATTCACACCTGACTGGGACGAATACTATCACAGATAGAGAGGCGGTTCCAAGGGAATCATAAAGGAATCGTATGTGCTCAGTCTGGAAGTCACTATGAAAAGTTCACTGCACGCATGCGCAATGGAGTCCTCAAAGGAATTGGGGATTTCCAGCAAGAACAATGCATGTAACGCAGCAAGAAGGACCGTGACAATGAGAAATGCGTTAAAGACAACACATCCCGACCTCAAACATCAAAACATGAGCACCGAACACAAAATCCGAAAAGTTGAGCACGGTTGCATACCCCAGTTACACGCGAGGAATGAACGAATCATGTCATGTGGCATACGAGAGACACATTACTCAACCAGGAGGAGGGGAAGAAAAACACAATATCAGATGATTGCGACAACGTGTATTTTTACACGCGACAACTACGTAATATCCCCCCCCACACACACACACACAACAAACAACAAATGCTACAATATCTTACGCACAGACAGTCCGTGTCACTGTACACCAACTGAAGATGTCACTTTCACCACACAAAGGGGGTGGGGAGCAATACCAAAAGTGTTCGCACGCGATCATTGTGACGTAAAAGAGACCACTTTTGGAAGCGCTGCACAGGCAAGTCTGGCTCTCGTAGTCTACGTTTGACCTTCATGACTGCTGTTCCCGCGAGAGGAGCTCGAAGGGTTGGTTCTCTCCGGCAGTCGTTCCAGTCGTGTTGCAGGTGCTGGGATATGATCAGCAGTTCGCTCGAGGTTGTCATACGCATTGAAGAGTACTAGTATGTTGTATTGAAAGAAGTTGACGTGGTGGAGTGGGCAAGTCAAGTATCGCAACAATTGGTCTGTGGTGTTCGTACGATGATACGGCCAATTTGTGCAGTGTGCCAGTGTTAAACAAAAACAATACTTTGCAGTTCCAGCTCCCTATTACACAGATGGCTGCGTATACGACCCAGCAGCTAGCAGACATGCATCTCATGTATGGGGAGGCAAGGCGTCTTTATGGAGAACGCTTTCCACATAGACGTTTACCGTCTCACACCTTCTTTCAGGTAGTGGACAGTCGACTGCGTGAAACAGGGTCAGTGTTACCACCGCGGCAAGAAGTTGGAAGACCCCGAAGTGTACGCACATATCAGTTTGCAGAAGATGTGTTGACAGCGGTAGCAGAACATCCTGGCACCAGTACGCGAGTGCTCGCTCGGGCACGAAACACGTCTCATGTGAATGTTTGGCGAGTGTTGTCAGAGGAAGAAATGCACCCTTTAAAACTGCAGAAAGTACAAGAACTGTTACCTCGTGACTTTCGCCGTCGAATGGTGTTTTGCCAATGGTTGTTGCATCAGCTGGACACAAACCCTCACTTCGGGGCAAACGTATTGTGGACAGATGAAGCCATTTTCACCAGGATGGATGTCTTCAATAGTAGAAACAGTCATGTATGGGACTTTGACAACCCACAAGCACTTTTTGTGGCCCATCACCAGCACAGGTTTTCAGTGAATGTGTTGTGCGGGATAGTACATGATCATTTAATTGGACCATACATTCTCCCTGTTCGCCTGAATGGTCGCACGTATCATGCATGTCTTAGTGAGGTTCTGCCTGAACTGTTGGAGACCGTATCTTTGGCACTGCGGCAAGGAATGTGGTACCAACACGATGGTGCACCAGCTCATTTCGATTGTAATGTACGACATTTCCTGCATGACGTGTTTCGCAATAGGTTCATTGGTAGGGATGAGCCTGTGCCTTGGCCACCGAGGTCGCCAGATCTCAACCCTCTCGATTTTTTCTTCTGGGTAGAAATGAAAACCCTCGTATACGACACACCTGTCACATCAGCTGAGGACCTCGTGGCTCGCATCAACGTCGCCGCCGCGACGGTAGCAGATACACCTGGCTTGTTTGCTCGTACTCGACAATCCTTGATTCGTCGCTGTCATCTCTGCGTAGAAGTAAACGGCAGACATTTTGAAAACCGTCTGTGATTATTGCCCTCGGCAAATACCAGTGAGAACACTCTTGGTATTGCTCCCCCACCTCCTTTGTGTGGTGAAAGTGACATCTTCAGTTGGTGTACAGTGACACGGACTGTCTGTGCGTAAGATATTGTAGCATTTGTTGTTTGTTGTGTGTGTGTGGGGGGGGATATTACGTAGTTGTCGCGTGTAAAAATACACGTTGTCGCAATCATCTGATATTGTGTTTTTCTTCCCCTCCTCCTGGTGGAGTAATGTGTCTCTCGTATGCCACATGACATGATTCGTTCATTCCTCGCGTGTAACTGGGGTATGCAACCGTGCTCAACTTTTCGGATTTTGTGTTCGGTGCTCATGTTTTGATGTTTAAGGTCGGGATGTGTTGTCTTTAACGCATTTCTCATTGTCACGGTCCTTCTTGCTGCGTTACATGCATTGTTCTTGCTGGAAATCCCCAATTCCTTTGAGGACTCCATTGCGCATGCGTGCAGTGAACTTTTCATAGTGACTTCCGGACTGAGCACATACGATTCCTTTATGATTCCCTTGGAACCGCCTCTCTATCTGTGATAGTATTCGTCCCAGTCAGGTGTGACGTTCACTTTGTCACCTTTTGCGAGGCTCCTATCTCGGAAACGAAGCCTCAGTCGTAAAAATGGAACTTAGACTTTTTGCTTGTTTTCGTGTGAGGAATCACCTCCCAAGCGTTGTAAACGACCTTTAGAAACACCCTGTATATATATATATATATATATATATATATATATATATATATATATATATATATATATAGTGTGTGTTCATCTTTTATAAATAAACCGAACCGGAGAATTTGAATCATGATAAGCTTTGAGATCTAAATTTATAACTTTTCAAAATATATATATTTTTTCCGCGTAGGTAGAACGTATCAATCTATAGGATTATTCTTTATTCTTATTTTAAATTTCTCTAAGCTTCATTTCACCTAAGTTCATTCACTTGTTTACACCAGGTCTCCAGTTATTTCAGGTACTTGAATAATGCACAGTCGAGTGTTAAGCAGAATTCCACTTCAGTCGAGTGTTAAGCAGAATTCCACTTCATGGTATATTGAGGCTGCAAGGTTTACAACAGGTAAACACGGAGTAAGCAGCTTGCAATAATAGGAAGGTTAAAACTGAGTGATCACCTTATAGGAAGTCTGCAGAGAGAGGTGTTGAGAGCAACGGACAGACTGTCAAGGGATTTACTTTTGGTTTTGATTAGAGACAGGCGACAGCACTTTTGAAAGGAGAGGAGGAGGTCAGTCTGCCTGAGTTAGGTGAACTACCTACGAAGCCTAGAGAGAGCTTAGTTTTATTTTACTCTACGTGATCAATTTCCTTAGCATTCTTCTAAGTGTAGACAGGTAATTAACCTAACCATAACATGCATGATTTAGGATCAAAGGTTTACAAAATCGAACGAGTGACTATTTGACCTTTCAATGTGTATAGTTAGGTATTCTATTGCAGTTGAGCTTTCGCAGCCAAGCATCCAACTTGTCAAGAGGACAAGTGGTCTAATCATTAACGAGGATGAATGGTGAATAGCTAAATTTTCCATTAATCTATTGGGACTGGTTTGTTCGATACCATCATTTTGTAGAATGATACGATAATAATGTCATTTTTACTATTATTATTATTATTATTGTTGTTATAATTGGCACGTTTATCCTGGTACTTGCTCCGCCCTCGAAAAAATCGTGGTTGCGTCTCTGTCGAATACTAACCATAGCTGGATAAAGAAAGACCATGCAAGCCAAATGAGACAACGCAGATTTACCCAAGTCGCGCCTACTCGAACGCAAATGTAAGCCAAGCATTGGAGGATTACTGACCAAAGCACTACAACTCTCCTGCGTAGGGTTGTATGGTCTGCTATAGCCACCCCAAAATTAAATGGTAGCCAGAAATTCCTAAATCACCACTACGTGCACTTTCTAAACCTCATGTGCCCTGATTATATCCTAGGTCTCCTGATCCGTATGATGCATCTTATCAGTTAATTGCGCCGATAAAGCACGGTAAGTTTAGAATATTCTGAATCTCAGTTCAGTGATCATATGGTTTAGGAAACATACATGACACTACAGATAGTACTCACGATCTTGGAAGGTGATCTTGTCTGTCAATATCTGCAGAAATGTGAATTTATTTCAGGGAAGTAATGTAATTTAAGTGAAATACGAAGGGTAATTTAAAGGAATCATTTATTACATAAATATTAATTTACATTATATTCTTCACAAGGAGATGCTTAAAATGACAAAAATCACGATTTGTCACCATAAGCAAAATTAATTCATTCATTGCTTTCAATTCTGTATTGCCTCACATTGTACCCGATAAGATACTTGAGGAGTCAAGTTGGTTGACTTGTGACTGAAGTTTTGATATACACCTTTGCTGGCTTTCCTCACCATCTGAGCAGCGACATTGCATTTCGAATACACTGAAAATCGATCTATGAAATATATGTATATATATATATATATATATATATATATATAACTGTAGCAGCAGTCCGGATTAGCCTATTTGTGCATGGACTTCAAACAAAAACCCACTGGCTTAGAACACGATACTATTTTTCACATGAAAATTATTTTAGGGTTGAAATTCTGACATTTGCAGAAATTTGCAACCTTGAAATTCATTGTTTCTTCTAATGATTAAGTGCTTTCTTTGCTTTGCATTGCTCTAGGTCACTCAGTCCCTATCTTTATATTAGCCTAGATTCAATGTTTGATGGATTGATTGATTTGCTTTATTTTACTTCGATTTTGTGCCACTTTTGGCTAATTTACGAAGATGGGGATGAGTCATGATATAATGAAATTGCTGAATGGACACTCACAAACATCCATGCCCAGACCTGGTTTCGAAATCATGACCCCTGACATTGTAGCGCAATGTGCTAACCACTCCGCAACGGGCAACGGGCACCGGCTAGATTCAATCTTGAATCCTTCATACAACTTGGATACAGGTTTGACATCTTAACAGAACTTATATGAAATATCAAATATACTTCAAACTTTTAATTTTCACATAGATTTTTATTTTTGTTATTTAGCGTCGCTTTTCTGCCACTTTTGATTAATCGTGGCGATAAAGATAAGTGAAGATATGATAAAGGGACATTGCAATAGAACAGCTATGCCTAAGCCAGTCCAAACGAGCAGTGCTATTCACTCAGTGACGTAGGTCGACAATATCACATAGAAACTTACACTTAACACACATCTTCCTTACATTTTATTAACCTGCTGTACTTCCTACAACTCTCTCTTATAGTGAATTTTTATTTCAGGTTTAACTAATGTTTATAGCTATTGCATTGTAGTGAATGATAACCCTATTAATCCTTGTGAATCTTAGTCTGAATGAAACCCTGTTACAGGATGGAAACGTTACGTGTGTTGACTTACGTGACTTAATTCCTGTTACTCCGCTAAGGAGCAGAAGGCCTCAACGAAAAATCGCCAAAGGACTCTGTTTCCAGCCATCTACCTTATCTCGTTCCAGGTATTTCCTGCTTCCCATATTTCTTGCTCTATTGTCCTTCTCCAACTCATTCTTGGCCTTCCCCTTCTACCTTGTCAATGTGGGTTCCAGCTCAAAGCTTGTCTCTCTATTGCCGATGGATCTTTCCTCAATGTGTGGATAATCCACTTCCACTTTCTTCTTTTGATCTGTATTGCCACCGGTTCCTATTGTGTACGTCTCCATAGATCTTCATTTGAGTAATATCTGGCCAATATATTCCCAGAAGTTCCCTTAGGCATCTATTTATGAATGTCTGTAGGTCTTTAGTAATTTTCTTTGTTACTTTCCAAGTTTTACATTCATAAAGGAGAACTGACTTGACATTAGTTCTAAAAATTCGCAGCTTAGTTCTTATTGAAATTTCTCTGGCTTTCCAAACTTTATATAGCTGAATAAATGCCACATTTGCTTTCCTAACTCTCGATCTAACAACTTCTTCTGTGACCCCTGCATTTGTCAATAAACTCCACAGATATGTAAATTCCTTAAGTGGAAATTTTCCATCTTCTTTACATTTCTTCTTAATAACTTCGTCTTTGCACTATTTATCTTTAAACCAACTATTTTCCCTTCCTTATTCAAATCTCCTAATTTCTTTTCCATAATATGGTATGTTTGAGATAGCAGACAAATATCATCTGCAAAGTTCAAGTCTTCTAGCTGTTGGGTAAGACTCCAATTTATACCTTCCTCTTTCCTTCTGTTATCCTCTTCATTCTTTTATTAATTACCATCAGAAATATTGAAATACATACTTGTCTTACTCCTAAAATAACTTGTATTGGATCCCTAAGTATTCCCTCATGTACAATTTGGCATTTGGAACCATCATTGGAGTTTTTAATAAGATCAATCATATATGCTGGAATGCCTTATTCCTTTACAATTGTCCACATTTTCATTCTATTTACAGAGTCAAATGCTTTCTGGAAGTCCACAAACATAAGGTACAGAATAGAGAAGATTTCCATACTCTGTTCTATAATAATACGCAATGTATTTGTATGATCTATACAGGAAAGTCTGCTTGTTCTCTCCGGATCATTTTCTCAACACATCCTTTAATTCGGTTTGAAATAATTCTACTTAGAACTTTGCTAGGAACCGAAAGTAGTGTTATGCCTCTTCAGTTATTGCAGTTGGTAATATCTCCCTTTTTAGGTATTTTTACTAGTAAACCTCTTTCCCAATCTTCTGGTATTGATTTTGTTTTCCATACTTTTGCAAAAAGTGGTTGTAATATTTCAATTGTCATCTCCATGTCTTCCTTGAGAATATCTGCTGGAATGTTATCAAAGCACCACTCTTTTGTTCTCTCATTGCTTTTTTAAATTTCTTCTATTGTTGGTTCTGTTGTAGTTATTTCATCATCTATTTCATATGTTGGCATTTCTTCCGGTATTTCAAGCAAATCTTCTGTCCCTTCTATGGCTTGGTTTAATACGAGTAGTTCTGAAAAATGTTATTTCCATCTATTAAGCTGATTTTCCTTGTTCGTAAGGAGTATTCCATCTTTATTTCTCACTGGGCGATTCCGTACGGTTTTCTTTTGAGACAAGATCTTTGTAACTTGGTATACGTCCTTCATATTTCCCTCATTTACTGCTTCTTCTGCCTTCCCGGCTAGTTCACTGGTTCATTTTTGCTGGTCCATTTTCTACGGTCAGCTCGCGCACTATATTTCACTTCATGATCATTTTGCCTTTATTCTTCTTGTAATTATGCTCTCTCTTTCCTGGTTTTACACATATTCATCTTCTGCTTAATGTGTTTCCTTTCTTCTATTTTCCACCAAGTTTTCTCTAACATCCAGTTCTTTATCTTAGGGTTTCAATATGCCAAAACATATTTTGATACCGTTTTATTTGTATTTTTCACCTTTTCCCAGTGTTGTTCCACGTCATCACCATCCAGTTCCCCTAGTTCTTGATATTTGTTTTGAAGTTTCAACTTGAAGTCCTCTATTACACTATTGTTCTGAAGTTTTCCAATGTCAAACTTTGTGCTTTGTTTATTAAATTCCTCTTTTGCGGCCATAATTTTTACTCTGAAAAATCATAAGATGATGATCACTGCTCATGTCTGCTCCACGTTTACTTCTCACATCTAATAAGGATGTTCTCCATTTCCTTCTTATATATGGTCAATCTGGTTTTAAGTACTATGATCTAGGGATACCCAAGATTTCTTATGTATATTTTTATGTGCAAATAGTGTACCACCAATAGTCATTTCATTTGAGGCTCACCAATCTACAAATGCTTCCCCATTTTAATTTCTATCACCTAGGCCATGTTTGCCAATCACTGGCTCCAGTCCAACATTTTTGGAGCCAAATTTGGCATTACTATAATAACATCTTTCTTCTTAACCTTACTTATATTGTCATGTAATTCTTTGTAGAACTCTTGTTTATCTTCTATTTCTGCTTGATTTGTAGGTGCATATCATTGTTTGGTGGTAACATTTCGAACCTTTGCCTGTAATCTGACCATAATTATTCGTTCAGATACAGGCTTCCAGTCCAATATACTTCGAGCAGTCTTCTTGCATATGAGTATGCCTACTCCATTACGATGTTCATCATCCTCATTTGGTCTACAAGAATAGAGGAATGTTATACCACTAGATGTTTTCATCTCTCTAAATTCATTCCAACGCACTACGCTCATTCCCATGATGTGCAACTTATATTTCTCTATTTCTGCTTCTACTTGTTGCAATTTTCCTGCAACATATAATGTGCTAACATTCCAAAACCACATTACAGTTTTATTTTTAAGTCGAAAGGTCGTCAGCAGTTTGTCCGACCGGCTATTTCCTCCTTCCGTTTCTTTAATAATATATTTTTAATGGTAGTGGGTTATTTATTGGCCCTCTGACCCCAAGTGACATGATGGGGCTGCCATCTTTAGGCCTTGGCACTTGCCACTCCACAATGTTGGACACCGATGCCGATGTTCGCATTTGTCTGTTTGGGACTGGGTATGAATATTAGCATAGGATATACTAGGTAAGGATCGGGACGAGGTCCTCCAGCCTCCTCTCGCCACTCACACTACGCAACCCTCTCTCTTGGTATACTTTTGCGTAGATTGCTTATCATAGCTGTTATTTCGCCAAGAGCGGTAGTGCCCCGTTTAGGATTGGAATACGGAAGAGGATTCGAGTATTCGTAGGGAGAAGTTTCAGACCTTGGTACCTATTAATAAAACCAAGGTGTGTGTATATATATGTTTGTGTTTTCTAAGATTATTGTACTTGAGGAATAAATATAATAAAAGAAAATTATATACAGAATATGAATATAAAATATAACAAACAAAATCATATATATGTTTGACCAGTGTTTCCAAAATTTCTAAATTGACTTGTATATGTTAACGATTTGTTTGGTGCTGATATTCAGCTTGAAAATCTTACGGAAATTTATAATGATAAATATAATAAAATACTAACTTAGAATATATGACATTATCAAGTAAATTTATTGAGTAATATAGGTCCTTAGACCTTGAGCCTCCCAAAGGAAAAGGAGTTGCAAGTATCTGGTCTTCCAGAAGTAGGACGTTCCAAAGGCTTCTTCTTATTTTGCTTTCAAGGAATTTAGGCTATCTTCTTCATTAAGAATACGTAATGAATAAGTAATGAAAGAGAAATTTTATATATATTGAATAATTAGAACATACTAAATTATAACTCCTTAAACCTTGATCCTCATAAAAGAATCAAATGAAATGGACTTCCAGAAGAGAAGGAAGTTCCAAGGCCTTTTTCTTCATTCCATAAGGTTGTGGTCATCTTCTTCATTCTTCTTAATGATTCTCATCATATCAAAGTTCACACTATACCGGTTCCCAAATTTCCATTATTCACTTCGCGTCCATACATAGTCAAATCTTGACACGCACCTTCTGCCTTTCGGGCTTTATATTAGTCTGGTTATAACCCCTTTTATCGAACTTCTCAAAGGCTTCTAAGGGTTAGTAGGACCAAGCCCTTTGCGAGGTCTGTGGTGCAGGATTTATTTTTAATTATCACCTATGTAGGTTTGAAATGAAAGATCATTAAGATCTTTTACTTGAAGATTTATTTATACTTCCGATGATATACAAAACACTTTTCAAACAGACAATTCACCCGATACAACTTGTAGGCCTAAACCTATTAGTTGTATCGAAGTTTATAACCCTGGTCTTTTTGATGATGCAGTAGAACGCCTTATTCAGAGTTGGGTTTGTGGAATATCTGCCAAATGGAGTACAAGTACACCAGCCAATCCGAAGATTGAAGCAAGATATTACCCAACGTCCCCTGAACCATCAGCCTTTCGGCAACGAGGAGAATGTCCCGTAGGCTTACAAAAGTCTAGCTCTTTATATCATAATTTTGTTTACAATTTACCATGGTTACTACATAGTTGTTTAATATTTCCATAGTTTCAGCATTTTTTTATATTTAAGTTAAACAATTCATTACCTATTGTAACATTAACAATAACATTTTTATGGCAAGAAATCAAACAATCTTTAGAGAAAAGATTCAACACTAATTCTTAACAACATAGATTTTTATAACATAAACTGAATAGTTTAGTGCTTAAAAGGCATGTGTTGACAGGGGCGACACAATCTTGATAGAACCACACTTAATTCCACACTATCAATCCGTTTCACAGGAACGTCAATGTCCTCACATTCGCTAATTAGTTTCCACCAATTACCCATACGACTTTGCAAGTCACTAGTTCTTCGAACGTGCACTGCCTCTTAAGGATTTTACATAGAACTTCCTTCGATTCAAGGCGGTTGGGCCCTACTCACAATACCTTGGTTCATTTTGAGTCTGTCCATTTTCTTCGGTCTTCTGTTTTGACGATGGGGTCTTCTTTTGTCTGATTCGGCTACTTCTTCTTATTCCAACTTGTCGGATGGTACCTAATGTTGAAGTCTCATTTCCAGAACTAACTCGAGATGCTGATTTGTAGTCCATTTCTTCTAATGACGAAATTAGTCCAGCCAGTCTGTTAATCCTGCCGAAGGTCTTGATGCTATGGATTTCCTGTGCCAGTGTGACCTCATCTAGACCCTGCCTTAATCGTGGTATCAGAATGTCAGAATACTTTTTACAGCTGACTATTGCATGTTCCGGTGTTCCTTTCACCCTACATGTTAAGCACTGATCATCATCGCTAAGATTAAATCTTAGAAGATAAGTCCTATTTGGGCCATGGCCCGTCATGAAATGGACCATACCCCTACTTGGTTTGAAGAAAGAAAGTTTCATCCTATCCCGTACGTCCGGTATGTACTTTCTAGTCTGGGCAGATTCTTGGAGTTGACTCCACTCTTCTTGCCAAGAGTTCTATAAGTGTTGTTTAATTTCTTGGATGGAATGGACCCGATTTCCCAGCAGGTCATGTGCCAGTAACAAGTCTAAGGGGAGTACCCCAGCAACAGCTATTATCGAAGTCTTGAATGTTGTACTTAACGCTCCAAGGATCCTTAACAGGACATTCCGTTGTACAGATCTGAGACTATCTCTGATTTGTTTTTGCGCTGTGAGATACGCCCAGACTGACCCAGCATAGCATATCACTGGCAGGAAGTTTGATCTATAATAGATCATCGAAACATCAGAAGGAAGTTTATATGCCGAGTTCCCCATATTCAAGATATTGTGTAGTAGGGCTTTCGCCTTAGAGGACACCTCCTCTATATGTTGTCTCAATCTCAATTGCGCTTCCAGGAACATGCCAAGGTATTTAATTTTAGTAGATTTTTAATAGTTATATTTGTACCCTTTATAATTTGGGATCTTAATAGCTTCCCTTTAAGTAACATATGTTAAGATTTTTCTTTGGCAACTTTAATTTTTGATGTCTTAGTCCAGTCTTCTACCAGACTTTTTTTCGGTTAGTTATTCTTTCCAATTTAGTTCTACTATTGGCGATAATCATAATAAGTATGTCGTCTGCATACGCTATCACATCAGCAACTTCCGTAGACTGATGTAACTCCATCAGCAGAGGCTCCAAAGTAAGGTTTCACAGGGTTGGGCCTAACACTGAGCCCTGCGGACAAAGCTTGTTTACATCCTTTGTTACGACCTTTTGTGATCCTTTATACTGTACGCTTCTATTGCCTAAATAAGCCTTTATGATATTATAGAGAAGGCCTGATATATAATTGTCCCTCAGTACTTTCAGGATGTATGGCCACCACGCATTATCGAAAGCGCCACATATATCTAGAGTGATGGCCAGTACATATTTGTGTTAATTTCCATGGACGAAATTCATAACATAGTTAAGTGCATTCTCAGCTGATCTTCCATGAATGAAACCAAACTGTTTTCCTGAATGTTCGGTTAAAAGTCTCCTTTCATTAAGTCTTGATACTATAAGTTTCTCGAGTATCTTACCAAAACCATTTAATAAACATATCGGCCTATACGATTTTGGTTCTTCAGGATCTATTTTCTTATCTCTAAGAAGTATAGTAAGATTTGCATGTTTCCATTTCCTTTGGAACCTACCAAGAGCCAAGCTCTGGCTGTACACCACTTGCAGAGCACTCCTACATTTCATTTTCTAATATATTAATGACCTCATTAGTGATGCCATCAGGTCCAGGGGCTTTCTTGCACTCCAGTCCATCTATTATTAAGGCAATATCTTCCTTGGCAAATGGATAAACCAGTGTGTCATCCTCATAGGGCTCCCGTGATTGTTGTCTTCATATTGATGTATTTCGAGTCCTCTCAAGTAGTTGTATAGGAGTTTTCCATCTTTTTCAATGTGATAGGAGTGAAGATCTCTTTTAATTTGCCTGTTGCGGCTTTATATGGAATGCCCCATGGGTCCTTCGTAATTTTACTTTGTACCAGTCTAGCCCACATCCTGACTTTGTATTGTTTAATCAGATCTGCGTAAATCCACTTAGACTTCCTGTACTTCTCTAAATATTGCTGTTTAAGTCTGGGATCTACTGCTTTTTGGAATAATGTCCTTAGCCGTTTTGTAGTGGTTCTTCTTTTCAACAGATAGATTGGCCAAGTTTGTTTCCTTTTTTCATGTTGCGGTACCCGAAAAAAGGCTACAGATGTTTTTAAAGCAGATGTAATGATCTCAATATTATTTTCTATATTATTATCCAGAGATACAGGTTTGCTTGTGAGTAGACTTGTAACCTTAGATCTTAATGGGTTCTGCTCCACTTTATTTCCAATTCCTTTTTTGAGATTGACTTGGTATCTGTTGTAAACTTTCTTTTTCAAGACTAATGGCCGCGGTGGCTCAGTCGGTAACGCGTCTGACTACCATGCTAAAGGTCCCGGGTTCGATACCCGGCCGGTTCAAATCCGGGAACTTTCCTAACGTTGGAAGCGGCCCCGGCGCCCACCCAGCGTCGAATAACATGGGTACCTGGGGGAAACCCTGGGGGGTAAAGGCGATCAGGGGCGTGATGCTGATCACATCACCCCCACTCACGACCGAATTAAGAAAGTGTGGGGCGTTATCCCCACACCCCCTATACGCCTTCATGGCGTGGTGCTATGCATAGGGGAGCACTTTACTTTTTTTTGTTGACCGTGCAAAATCTTCCACTTGAAAGGAAGTCTCCCATTAACTTCCTCTATTATCCAATTCGCAACTTTACCAAAGGGGAGATTAGGCATTGGCATCTGTAGTAATTATTGCATTGGCCTTACGGTCCACCAATCCATGAACTGCTCTCTCTATCATTCGTATGTAAGGTGATATCAGGTCATTAAACTGGCAATATACATTTACTAAAGTCCATGGGCCAGTGCCCATATCCACATCTAGAACAATACAATCTGACGTTGAGAGTGTCTTGTTCCGCATGACCTGAATATCCTTATTCATTACTAGAGTAGCTACCTTTGGTACCTCAGTGCAGGTGAATGCACGGACTGATTGAGGTAGACCCAGGAGCTTACCTGAATCATAGCAATGTCTATACTATTGTTTAAGATATAATGTATAATTTCTTGCATTGCAATTTTAGCCCCTTTCGGATTATTTTGTATTAGTCTTACCTGTCTTATGGAGTTACCAGATGTAATCTTGTGTACATTATTCATAATTAGCTTTTGAAATTACTCTATCCAATAAATCCTGACAGGTAGGACGGGCATTATTATTGCAATCTCTTTTCCGAATTTTACACGAAATACAGATACGAACATAAGCCGAATTGCAATTTTCTACAGTATGTTGCTCACCACATTTTCTGTAAGTTCTTTCATTTTACCAGTATTTACTTACATGTCCAATTTCGTTACAATTATAACATTTAGCAATGGAGATAAAGTCCATCACTCTAATCACTTTATATGGCAAGTACAGTCTTTCTTTGTTTACGAATATATTTCTCATTGCGGGAGACGTTTCTAACACAACGTTTACAGACGAAACCTCACGTCTTCCAGTCTGAAAGCTGATTTTGAGATTTGCTTTCATTTGTTCTCCAGTCATCAAGTCATTCAAGTTCAGATGATATAGGTCTTCCAATATATACTAGGTAAGATGGGACCTTTCAGAACGCCATAGTCTGGCATCTCATCTGAGACCTGTCCAGCATGGATTACCCTGCTGGGTGGAAAAATCTACCGCTGGCATAGCTCTCAGCCTCAACAAAGCACGCAAACACATCCGCCCGCAAATTCAGTGCTACTTTAAGGCGGCGCTCCTTGGAGGGGAAATTCTATCAAATATAAAATATACTTCACCTTTCAGCTCTTCAATTAACTTTTAATTTTCACTCATATTATTATTTTTGTTATTTAGCGTTGCTTTTCTGCCACTTTTGGGTAATCGCGAAGATAAAGTTGATTGAAGATATGATAAAGGGACATTGAAAAGAACACCAATGCTCAGGCCAGTGAAAACGTGCAGTTTTAACCACTCAGTCACGTAGGACAAGAATAACACATAGACACTTACACATAACACACCTCTTCCTTACATTTTGTTTACTTACCTGCTGCACATCCTAACACTCCCTCTTATAGCGAATATTTATTTCAGGTCTAACTAATGTTTATAGCTTTTGCTTTGTAGTGAATGGGACCCTATTCAGCCTTGTGAATATTAGTCTGAATGGAACCCTGTTAGAGGATGGAAACGTTACGTGTGTTACTATGTAATGAAGCCTGTTCTGGTCATCATTTCTAGTGTATTGAATGCATATTGCATTTTCATTTCGGGTGATTCACAAATCCCGTCACTCAGATTTTGCATTTAAAAAATGTAGGTCCAGTATAGATTAGTTACGGTGAATTCGCGTAAATCAAAACCATTTTGCATTGTTGCGAGATTATCCATCAGGATAAAATTTGGACATATCATTCTAATTAGAGGAAAATTCAACTTGCATATCAAAAATGTCATGTCCAACCGATCTCCGAAAGTAGTGTTTTTGCAGGTCACATTTCGAATATAGATCATGAGTGTACCAAAAAAAACTTGAATTGTCGCCGCCGAACGAATTGTAGATCTAATGCCACTTATAAATTAAGTGCCCGAAAGCAGCTATTAGGCATGAACAGAACAAAAAATACTCCTGAGCAATGAAAAATAATTATTAGCCAGTTCGTGGCCGAGAGTTATTGACGATCTTCCCAAACCTCTGCACTTTAGGTTCCGGTTTGGAGTCTTATGTCCTTTTTGAGTGCCCCTTCATCAATTTAATCTAAGTATCATCCATCCTCATAGTTGCGATGATATGTTATAAAATCGACATAAATGCCAAGCGAAACAAGAGCAAATAATAATTATTTGAAAATGACTAAAATGTCAGACCTACATTTGAAAAATAAAATAAGAGCATGGGATTCATCTTAAAACAGGCATTTGGAGAGAATTGTGTAGACAAACAACGTGCTCCCGAAAGTTCCCTATCGACATGTAGCATGATCTTCGGTACTGGGAGTCGAGCGAGTCAGGAGAATGTGGACGACGTTCCTCGAGCGCCCTATCAAGAATGCCTCGGTGTGCGCAGCATTTCCAACTTATTTTCCGTCAGACAATTGAGGGGTCTAGTGAGAGAGGGAGCTACGCCACTTTGACAAGAAATGGAAATAAATTGAGTTTTCTAAAGCATTGCGTTGAGTCATAATTTGTATAACAATGGGTAATTTTTTTTCTGAACATATTTTTAGGTAAATTATTCAAAAGGAAAGATATGAATTTCAATATAAATACCATTATTCATGAACACGCATGGTACATTGTTGTAGTTTACCCACGTGGAAAAATCCATATAGCACATCAATATTTTGAACAAGGCTTAAATACTTTTGCCTGAGTGTAAATCTTGTTCACAGGGTTACATATGATCTACATAAAGACAACTTCATATGTCTTCTGGAGGATCTTCACTGTCCATTGTTTCTGTGGATTTTAGTTTTTGGTAAACACCATGAAAAACTGGATAAATATAAGGCATTATTGCCATGAGATCTTTTAACTTCAGGGCTGATATTAAATCTAGCACCGGTTACTGCAACACAACCTCTGCCACTCCTACTGCAGACACCATCAGTACGTGACATAGCTCTTTCTTTAACTCACTCAAAATGTTGATGAGGACGTATTCAAGAACTCAGAAAATCTGCTATTGAACAAGCGGGGGCTATGTAACATGGTTGTAGTTCACATGATAGATGGCAGATGGTATGAGAAGACTGAAAATGGCAAAAAATAAAATTTTCAAGATTTGTGGCATAGCTCCCTCTCTCACTAGACCCCTCAATTGCATTTCCTTCTGCTTAATCTGCTGTTGGTTGTACAAAAAGGATTATAATCTTCAAGATGCATTTTCTGTCTTTGAAAAATACAGTTTTTATGCTTGTTTTTCATTATTAGATAATGCGCAACTGATCATGTTGAAAAAATATTTCAAATCGTTTGTTCCAACACAAATGCTTTAGCGCTGACTTCTACCACACTTAATTAGTAATTTACCAGGATAGGTGATACTACTACTACTAATAATAATAATAATGTTATTTTATTATTATTATTATTATTTTGAATGTTGTGGCATAGCTCCCTCTCTCACTAGACCCCTCAATTGCATTTCCTTCTGCTTAATCTGCTGTTGGTTGTACAGAAAGAATTATATTCTTCAAGATGCATTTTCTGTCTTTGCAAAATACAGCTTTTATGCTTGTTCCCCATTATAAGATAATGCGCAACTGAGAGTGTTGAAAAAAATATTTCAAATCGTTTGTTGCAACACAAATGCTTTAGCGCTGACTTCTACCACACTTAGTTCATAATTTAAAAGGATAATATCGTACGTGATACTACTACTACTATTAATAATAATGTTATTTTATTATTATTATTATTATTATTATTATTATTTTGACGTCTATCCTGGTACTTGCCCTCCGCTCGAAAAAAATCGTGTTTGCGCCTCTGTCGAATACTAACCACAGCTGGTACAGAAAGACTATGCAAGTCAAATGAGACAATGCAGATTTACCCAAGTCACGCTTACTCGAACGGAAATGTAAGCGAAGCACCGTATTGTAGGCAAGGCACTATAACTCTCGTGCGTAGGGTAGATTGATCTGCTAGAGCAACCCCAAAATTAAATGGTAGCCAGAAATTCCTAAAGCACCGCTACGTGCACTTTCTAAACCTCATGTGCCCTGATTATATCCTAGGTTTCCTGATCCGTATGCTGCATCTTATCAGTTATGTGCTCCGATAAAACACGGCAAGTGTAGAATATTCTGAATCTCAGTTCCGTGATCATATGGTTTAGGAAACATACATGGCACTACAGAAAGTACTCACGATCTTGGAAGGTGATCTTGTCTGTCAATATCTGCCAATTAAATACTAGCTGCAGAAATGTGAATTTATTTCAGGGAAGTAATGTAATTTAAGTGAAATACGAAGGGTAATTTAAAGGAATCATTTATTACATAAATATTAATTTACATTATATTCTTCACAAGGAGATGCTTAAAATGACATATATTACGAAATGTCAACGTAAGCAAAATTAATCATTCCTTGCATTCAATTCTGTATTGCCTCACATTGTACTCGATAAGATACTTGAGGAGTCAAGTTGGTTGACTTGTGACTGAAGTTTTGATATACACCTTTGCTGGCTATCCTCACCATCTGAGCAGCGACATTGCCCTTCTCGATATAGTGGAAATCGATCTATGAAAAATAAATTTGTAGGTATATATGTAGCCGCAGTCCCGATTAGCCTATCTGTGCATGGACTTCAAACAATAACCCAAACTCATTAAGAACTTATTGAATTTATTCTGTTATATCAGAATAGTAACATTCCTCGCGACGAAAATGGTTTCGAAAAGCATCAATACGCAAAGCAACTCATATCCCACTGGCTTACAACACGATACTATTTGTCACATGAGAATTATGATTTTTGGGTTGAAATTCTTACATTTGCAGAAATTTGCAGCCTTGAAATTCATTGTTTCTCCCAACGATTAAGTGCTTTCTTTTCTTTGCATTGCTCTAGGTCACTCAGTCGCTATTTTTGTGTGAGCCTGGATTGAATGTTTGATGGATTGATTGATTTGCTTCATTTTACTTCGCTTTTTGTGCCACTTTTGGCTAATTTGCGAAGATGGGGATGAGTGATGATATGATGAAATTGATGAATTGACACTCACAAACATCCATGCTCAGGCCGGGATACGAACCCAGGATGTAGCGCAATGTGCATAATGGGCTGACTAGATTCAATCTTCAATCCTTCATACAACTTGGATACTGGTTTGACATCTTAAAATAACTTCTATAAAACATCAAATATACAGAGTGTCCAAAAAGTCACGCAACCCTTGTCAACTTTCTCCTTTGTCGTTAAAAGTGCCTTAGTGTGATAGCCTGAGGTGAAACATGTCTGTTAGTGACACGTGACACCAACAGTGTTGCCAGTGTCCCTCGTAATATTGTGAAGACATCGATTTTTGGAACTGCCCATTTATACCCTTCTGCAATGTTTTTGAAACTTCGTCAAAGTTCTTTTTCTGTCAAATTCATTAGATGGCCATCCAAATTGTTCGTTGGTATTGTGAAATGTTGCAATAATTTACCTCAGTGAGTTCTGTGCATCAATATACATGATTTGCAAATATTTTTTTTCCGCCTTTGGCAACACTTTGCTTATTTGTTATTAGAACATGCATGTTCTTACATATGTTTGTCTCTCTAAATTTTCCCAATATACAGGGCATTCTCTTGGCAGAAAGCGTTTTATCTCATTCCGTTTCGCTATTCCGTTATACGGTCGTAAACACCGGGTTGCGTGACTTTTCGGACACTCTGTACTTCACCTTTCAGCTCTTAAATTAACTTATAATGTTCACTTACATTGACGTTTTTGTTTTCTTGCGTCGCTTTTTTGAAACATTTGGGTAATCGCGACGATAAGGATGAGTAAAAAAAATGTTAAAAGGACATTTAAAAAGGACACCAATGCTCAAGCCAGTCAAAACGTTAGGTGCTAACCACTCAGTCACTTAGGTCAACAATTTCACATAGAAACTTACACTTAACACACATCATACTTACATTTTGTTTACTGGCTCCACTTCCTACCACTCCCTTTTATAATGAATATTTATTTCAGGTTTAACTAATGTTTAAAGCTTTTGTTTGTAGTGAATGGGACCCTATTCAGCCTTGTGAATATTAGTCTGAATGGAACCCTGTTAGAGGATGGAAACGTTACGTGTGTTACTATGTAATGAAGCCTCCTCTGGTCATCATTTCTAGTGTATTGAATGCATATTGCATTTTCATTTCGGGTGATTCACAAATCCCGTCACTCAGATTTTGCATTTAAAAAATGTAGGTCCAGTATACATTAGTTTTGGTGAATTCCCGTAAATCAAAACCATTTTGCATTGTTGCGAGATTATCCATCAGGATAAAATTTGGACATAATCATTCTAATTAGAGGAAAATTCAACTTGCATATCAAAAATGCCATGTCCAACCGATATCCGAAAGTAGTGTTTTTGCAGGTCACATTTCGAATATAGATCATTAGTGTTTCGGTGATATGAACGAGATCTGCCCGTCGTACCAAAAAAAACAACTTGAATTGTCAACGCCGAACGAATTGTAGATCTAATGCCACTTATGTGCCCAAAAGCAGCTGTTAGGCATGAACAGAACAAAAAATACTCCTGAGCAATGAAAAATAATTATTAGCCAGTTCGTGGCCGAGAGTTATTGACGATCTTCCCAAACCTCTGCACTTTAGGTTCCGGTTTGGAGTCTTATGTCCTTTTTGAGTGCCCCTTCATCAATTTAATCTAAGTATCATCCATCCTCATAGTTGCGATGATATGTTATAAAATCGACATAAATGCCAAGCGAAACAAGAGCAAATAATAATTATTTGAAAATGACTAAAATGTCAGACCTACATTTGAAAAATAAAATAAGAGCATGGGATTCATCTTAAAACAGGCATTTGGAGAGAATTGTGTAGACAAACAACGTGCTCCCGAAAGTTCCCCATCGAGATGTAGCATGACCTTTGGTACTGCAGTCGAGGAATTCAGGGAAGTTTGGTCTCCTCGAGCGCCTTATCAAGAATGCTTCGGTGTGCGCTGCATTTCCAACTTATTTTCCGTCAGACAATTGCATTTCCTCCGGCTTAATCTGCTGTTGGTTGTACAAAAATAATTATATTCTTCATGATGCATTTTCTGTCTTTGCAAAATACAGCTTTTATGCTTGTTCCCCATTATAAGATAATGCGCAACTGAGAGTGTTGAAAAAAATATTTCAAATCGTTTGTTGCAACACAAATGCTTTAGCGCTGACTTCTACCACACTTAGTTCATAATTTAAAAGGATAATATCGTGCGTGATACTACTACTACTATTAATAATAATGTCATTTTATTATTATTATTATTATTATTATTATTATTATTATTATTATTATTATTATTTTCACTTTTATCCTGGTACTTGCCCTCCGCTCGAAAAATATCGTGTTTGCGCCTCTGTCGAATACTAATCACAGCTGGTACAGAAAGACTATGCAAGCCAAATGAGACAATGCAGATTTACCAAAGTCGCGCTTACTCGAACGGAAATGTAAGCGAAGCACCGTATTGTAGGCAAGGCACTACAACTCTCGTGCGTAGGGTAGATTGATCTGCTAGAGCAACCCCAAAATTAAATGGTAGCCAGAAATTCCTAAAGCACAGTTACGCACAGTTACTGTTATATCGGAAAGGTAACATTCCTCGCGACGAAAATGGTTTCGAAAAGCATGAATACGCAAAGCAACTCATATCCCACTGGCTTACAACACGATACTATTTGTCACATGAGAATTATTATTTTAGGGTTGAAATGCTTACATTTGCAGAAATTTGCAGCTCTAGGTCACTCAGTCGCTCTATTTGTGTGAGCCTAGATTGCATGTTTGATGGATTGATTGATTTGCTTCTTATTACTTCGCTTTTTGTGCCACTTTCGGCAAATTTTTGAAGATGGGGATGAGTGATTATATGATGAAATTGATGAATGGACACTCACAAACATCCATGCCCAGGCCGGTATTCGAACCCAGGATGTAGCGCAATGTGCTAACCAGCACGCCACGGGAGCTGACTAGATTCAATCTTCAATATTCTTCACAAGGAGATGCTTAAAATGATACACATTACGAATTGTCAACATAAGCAAAATTAATCATTCCTTGCATGCAATTCTGTATTGCCTCACATTGTACTGGGTAAGATACTTGAGGAGTCAAGTTGGTTGACTTGTGACTGAAGTTTTTATATACACCTTTGCTGGCTATCCTCACCATCTGAGCAGCGACATTGCCCTTCTCGGTATAGTGGAAATCGATCTGTGAAAAGGAAATGTATATATATAACTGTAGGCGCAGTTCCTATTAGCCTATATGTGCATGGACTTCAAACAAAAACCCAAACTGATTAAAAACTTATCGAAATATTCTGTTATATCAGAATGGTAACATTCCTTGCGACGAAAACGATTTCGAAAAGCATCAATACAAAAAGCACCTCATATCCCACTGGCTTACATCATGAGAATTATTATTTTAGGGTTGAAATTCTTAGATTTGCAGAAATTTGCAGCCTTGATATTCCTTGTTTCTCCCAACGATTAAGTGCTTTCTTTTCTTTGCATTTCTCTAGGTCACTTAGTCGCTATATTTGTGTGACCCTAGATTGAATGTTTGATGGATTGATTTGCTTTATTTTACTTCGCTTCTTGTGCCACTTTTGGCTAATTTGCGAAGATGGGAATGAGTGATGATATGATGAAATTGATGAATTGACACTCACAAACATCCATGATAGGCCGGGATTCGAACCCAGGATGTAGCGAAATGTGCTAACCACACCGCCATGGGGGCTGGCTAGATTCAATCTTCAATCCTTCGTACAACTTGGATACAGGTTAGACATCTTAAAAGAACTTCTATAAAACATCAAATATAATTCACCTTTCAGCTCTTACAGTAACTTTTAATTTTCACATAGATTTTTTAGCGTCTCTTTTCTGCCACGTTTGGGTAATCCCGACGATAAATATGACCGAAAATATGAAAAAAGGACATTGAAAAAGAACACCAATGTCCAGGCCAGTCGAAACGTTTAGTGCTAACCACTCAGTCACGTTGGTTGACAATTTCACATAGAAACTTACACTTAACACACCTCTTCCTTACATTTTGTTTACCTGCTCCACTTTCTACCACTCCATTTTATAGTGAATTTTTATATCAGGTTTAACTAATGTTTATAGCTATTGCTTTGTAGCGAATGATAACCCTATTAAGCCTTGTGAATATTAGTCTGAATGGAACCTTGTTAGAGGATGGAAACGTTACGTGAGTTACTATGTAATAAATCGTGCTCTTGTCAGCATTTTAGTGTATTGAATGCATATTGCATTTTCATTTCGTGTGATTTAAAAATCTCGTCTCTCAGATTTTGCATTTAAAAATGCAGGTCCATTATAGATTTGTTATAATGAATTCGCGTAAATCAAAACTATTTTGCGTTGTTGCGAGTTTATCCATCAGGATAAAATTTGGGCATAATGAATCTGAGTAGAGAAAAATGCACCTTGCATATCAGAATTGCCAAGTCCAACCGATTTCCGAAAGTACTTTCTTAGCACGTTACATTTCGAATATAGATCATGGTTGTTTCTGTGATATGAACGAGAACTGTCCCTCGTCCCAAATAAAACTTTAATTTGTCCCAGCCGAACGAATTGTAGATATAATGCCACTTATAAATTAAGTGCCCGAAAGCAACTATTAAGCATGAACCGAACAAAAAATACTCCATAGCAATTAAAAATAATTAAAAACCAGATCGTAGATGAGAGTTGTTGACGGTCTTCGCAAACCTCTATACTTTAGATTCCGCGTTCGATTCCTTTTTGATTGTCCCTTCTTCAATTTAATCTAAGTATCATCCGTCCTCATAGTTGAGATCATTAGTTATAAAAGTGACGTAAATGCAAAGCGAAACAAAAACAAATAAAATAATTTCAAAATGACCACAATGTCAGACCTACATTTGAAAAAAAAAATATGACCAAAAGATTCATCTTCAAACAGGCATTTGGAGAGAATTGTGAAGACAAACAACATGCTCCCGAAAGTTGCCCATCGACATGTAGCTTGACCTTCGGTACTGGAGTCGACCGTTTCAGGAAAGTTTGGTCGACGCTCCTCGAGCGCCTTATCAAGATTTCCTCGGTGTGCGCAGCATTGCCAACTTTTTTTCCGTCAGACAATTGCATTTCCTCCTGCTGAATCTGCTGTTGGTTGTACAAGAAGAATTATATTCTTGATGAAGCATTTTCTGTCTTTGAAAAATACAGTTTTTATGCTTGTTTTCCATTATTAGATAATGTGCAATTGTAAAAATATTTCAAGTCGTTCGTTTCAACACAAATTCTTTAGCAGCCACTTCTGACCTCTTAATTCGAAATTGACGAGGATAGTAACGTCTGTGATACTACTACTACTAATAATAATGTCATTTTATTATTATTATTATTTTGACGTTGATCCTCTTACTTGCCCCCCCCCCCCTTCCGAAAATAAAATCGTGGTTTGGGTCTCTGTCGTATACTAACCACAGCTGGTACAGAAAGACTATGCAAGCCAAATGAGACAATGCAGATTTACCCAAGTCGCGCCTACTCGAACGGAAATGTGAGCCAAGCACCGCATTGGACGATTATTTGAACAGGGCACTACAACTCTCGTGCGTAGGGTTGATTGATCTGCTAGAGCAACCCCAATATTAAATGGTAGCCAGAAATTCCTAAAGCACAGCTACGTGCACTTTCTAAACCTCATGTGCCCTGAATGTCCTGGGTCTCCTGATTCGTATGCTGCATCTTATCAGCAAGTGTAGAATATTCTGAATATTCATTGATCACATGGTTTAGGAAACATACGTGAAACTACAGAAAGTACGCACGATCTTGGAAGGTGATCTTGTCTGTCAATATCTGCCAATTAAATACTAGCTGGATAAATGTGAAATTATTAGGTTAGTCAAAAAGTAAATGCAATGTTTTTCTTTTCTTCCGTAGGTTGGCTGTACAGCTTTCTGCGCTCGTAAACCGATAGATAGTATCGTTGTCTTCGCCTGTGGCAGGTTACAGCGTCATCACTTCAGTTCGCTCTGCAGTGTTGCCAAGCAAACATGGCTGCGCCACTCTCCGTGTGCACCACAGAAGAACAGCTTTCTGTAATCCGTTTTTTGTGGTCTGTAGGTGTACCAGGAGCTGAAATCCATAGAAGACTTTCAGCACAATACCGTATCGTACCCAAGGTATTGGGTAAGAGGTATAAAGTCTTAGCATAGCAGGTAGCAGAGAAAGGAATGCAGAATAAGCAATTAGGCAAACGTTAGGGGAGTGACTCAGGAGGTGTGATCAGTTGGCGAGAATAGGAGAGAGAGTAAGGTCTGCGGATTGTGAGAGAAAAGCAAAGTGGAGAACGATTATTGGACGATGGTGTGTAATAGATTCGATGCCTGACAGGGAGGTCAGACAGTGATAGTTGAGAGGACAAGTGTAGGAACAATCTTCATATATTTGTAAGGCAAGTAATATCCTTTTCTTAACCAATCCATATCGGTTCAGTCATGGAGAGTATAAAATCCATATCTAATCTAAGTTAATTTCTATCGCCGTTCCTTTAAAAGGTAACCTCTTGCATTTATCACATTTAGGCCAAGCGAGTGATAACCATCTGAGAGATGAATGAGAAATAACTACATCACCCAATTCAATCTAGAGATTCTTGGTTCGATCCCAAACGCAGCATGGGAGTTGCGTTACGATACGGTGACAATGTTTTACCGCTGCGAAGTGTTTACCAGTGGATTGAAATGTTCAAAAGCGGTCGAACAAGTATTGGAAAGCTTGTGGAACGTTGGACCAAGTGTATTGAAGTGCAGGGGGACTATGTTGGAAAATGATATCATTGTAACTTTTCTATTGTTGCTGTGAAAAATAAAAAAAAATGATTGCATTTACTTTTTGATTGACCTAATATTTCAGGGAAGTAATGTAATTTAAGTGAAATACGTAGGATAATTTAAAAGAATCATTTATTACATAAATATTAATTTACATTATATTCTTCACAAGGAGATGCTTAAAATGACACACATTTCGAATTGTCAACATAAGCAAAATTAATTCATTCCTTGCATTCAATTCTGTATTGCCTCACATTGTACTGGATATGAAACTTGACGAGTCACGCTGGTTGATTTGTGACTGAGGTTTTGATTTACACCTTTGCTGGCTTTCCTCACCATCTGAGCAGCGACATTTCCCTTCTCGATACAGTGGAAATCGATCTATGAAAAATTTAATTTTATATTTATAAATGTATATAGAAAGTCAATATGTATGTGAAGAGTCATGTCTATTTTCTGTTATAAGCGAAGTAGTGGTGTCATTCATTTCCTGTCATATGCATGCTGTACTGGACTTTATAACACGTTTGACTCCTCCATTCATCAAGGCAAATGTTTTTTGTACCTTTTCATTTACATGTTCAGTAATGTTTTGCAATTAAAGTTCTTTGTTATAGATTTAGACGAAAGCTGACTTGCCTGTTTTTTCCCCTGATCCTTCTCATATTCATATAAAAACTCACCACAAATAACGTTTCTTTCATTCTAACAATGTGCAACCGAATATTCACAGTCTCATGGAAGAACACGGGGATGATGCGGCGTGAAGACACGGCACACCAGACACCGAGTTTCTGGGCGTGCAGTGGAACCTCCATGAACATGTGTGGATTGTCACCTGACCATTGTCGCGTGTTCTGGGAGTTTATGTAGCCTGACAGATGGAACCATGCTTCATCGGAAATGAACAAGTAATCATCCTGCAACACCTCCGGAGCAATATTGGACAGAAACCACTCACAAAACTGCACGCGACCTGCCTTGTCCACATCCCGCACCTGATGCATCACAGTAACTTTGAATGCGTGCAAGTTCAAGTCCTGCTTCAGGATCCGCATAGCGGTTGACTGGGTCACCTGCAACTGTTGTGCCAAACGCCGAGATGATTTTCGTGGACTGCGTATCATTAGCTGCGCTGCGTCGCCCACCTTTGGGGGAAGAAAGTGTCCAAAGGTGACCTTGAGGCAGGCAGCGTGCAGGTCAGTTGAGTTTAGTTGAGCGGCGAGGAAAGTTGTGAGTGTGGTTCCGTGGGTCAGCATGGTGTTAACGGTGCAGCAGCGTATCTTTGTTGTCGAGACTTATGCACGCCTCGGTTCTTGGAAAGAGTGTGCAGATTAGTTTACGACGGAGTTCGCGGTGAATGGAGTTCCAGCGAAGGCCCCAACCAAATCAGTAATGCAAAATGGCGGGAAACCGGATCCGTGCTGAATAGGCCAAAAGTGCGTCCAAAGACACTTTCTTTTCAATCCCCCTCTATGTCATGTTGTCGAAACTACTTGGCACCGATATCCTGGACTGTTCTCTACCCCGCTCTTCTCTTCGGTGTACCAGGGTTGCCTACATGCAAGCAGCACATTTTCCACGGGGCCTCTTTTAAAAGACTCACCCAGTATAAGTACAATATGCATAATGTTACGTGAGTTAGCTATACCACTTCACGAATATCCTTTTTCAAGAGATTATTGAAACTGATGCTTAAATGATGCTTATACCAATTCACGATTGCTTGTATCCTAAAAGAACGAATTGTCGTTGATAGGAAAGAAATGCAACCCTGCAAGTGATAAATATATATCTACTAGAAACAATCAAATCAATTTTATGTATTTTTTTCAGCTTGAAATCTTATTACATAGTTCTATGGAGCTCAGCATGGCAACTTTCCTGTAGCAAAATATTTCATATTTTGAAATGTTACTGTCTTTATTATTATCATTATAGATATTTCGAGTTCCACATAATACCTGGTTAAAAGTTTCTCCCTTGCAGTTTCGGGTATTTGTAATGACAGCTTTTTAAGAGATTTGTTAAATCTCTTTGAAACATTTGTTTGAGGCATTATATTTAAACAATAATTTTGCAATGCACTCACTGTAGAGCAAACCGTGTTGCCCGATCATACCAAATGTTATAATGTTAATTGATCCACACAATAATATATTATAACCCTCAATGTAAGAAATATAGAATAGAAACTATTATCCTTACCTGTCTTTGAGTAGTCTCTGTAGGTTGGCAATCTGATCTGCACACAGGAATAATTTCCTTTGAGAAACATACTTCATCTCCCTGCTCTATTACTTGAACCTGGTGCCTAGAACATTTATCCGAGGACAACCGAGAAGACTGGGAAGATCTAACACCAGGTGTAAAATCGTAAGAGCCAGATTGATATAGTGCCCTAGCACTGGTGTAGATAGTTTCTCTTTTAATGCATCTTTCGTTGCTGCGTTGATTATTTTGGGGACCTCTTGAGCAAACTCCGTCTGGAATCACGTAGGAATCTACTAATTCCTGTGGGTTTCTCTCTATACATTCTTCCGGATTGGTGAAATCGGTTGATGGTTCATCATCAAATGTTCCGCAAAGACCCAAAACATTGCCTCTATAATTGTTGCTTGGCTGAAAAAAATGATCCAAGATGTACTAAATAAAACTTTATTCCATAAATATATTTGTTCTGTGGAGAAATCACATATTAATGTTATTTTTTCTTAAGAGAAATTATGTATGGGGAAATTGCACTTGACCTATAAAATGTGTGTAAACGTATCAAGTGCTGGTTTGTATTTGTTAACTATAATGTATGCTTTTGTACGAATTTAAATGAAAATGAAGAAAATTTCAATTTCTTATTATTTGGACTTTTATAATAATGTTTTAGATCTTCCAATCTAATCGTATTTTGAACAATATATTTATTGTTTCATGTTCGAAGCTCTTCTTGAAATCTGGCAAGTATGAGATTAATATTTTACAATACGAATTACTTGGCATATTAAATATTATATAATTATTATGACGCAAGAAATCGCAGAATATTAGAATTGTTGTGCATGTTCCACGTAATTATTTGTCACTATTAGTGACGCATTGAATATTTATACATTTGAGTATGCATATCTTTCAGGCGTTTATATTCTAAGCTAGCTAGGCTGTGTACGAAGGCTAGTCCAAGTACAGGAAATAATCGATTAGGAAATGTGAGCGATGCTTCAGTCTCACATAACGACGGCAGAAAATAAAGTTAGCTTATGAGCGTCTTTAGTTTAATACTGAAGTGGTCGCGCGGATGCCAATAGTGATCAACTCGTATATTTTCACGTGCTACTGTAATTTGACAAGACTTTTGATCTTGGCTGCCAGTCTGTCCTCTTGGAACAGTCCAGGGACTATGTTCGTGCAGACGTTATTTCAAATTCATCAATCGTTGACTTGTTATTAGAGCTCATATTTAAATAGAGTACAATAGTAATCCACGCGACCATTCATGGGAGTGTTTTCGGATACATAGTAAGTACTTGTTTCTAGAATATGTTATAAATATAAGCAGTTGGTGTGTTTAAACCACCAAAAACCTGTTTGTAATTTTTTGGGGAAAGAAAATAACAAAAGCAAATTCTAAGATATGTATTTTTGTTTAGTTTCATCTCATCCAAATTTAATGCACTAGATTTTGAATTTCCTGCCAAATGTGTTGAGTGAAATAACTTAACCAGAATACTTCAAGAAGGACATTCTCGCTATAAAACCAGAGAAATTTTGAAAAATAATTAGTAAAAACAATAATATTCTATGGATCGCAATAGTGATCCGCGTTACCAATGCAGTGTTAAACTTCACAACTTCAGCATGAAATCTTACTCAAGCGAAGCACTTCATGACCGGCGACCTATTTGATGACAGAGATTAACACAGCTAGGGAATTTTTACTCTCCTTAACGCTTCTTACTAACCAAGCTTGTAGATGGTTTCAATTGTTTGTAGTGCAAACATTCGATGGAGCAACTGATATGGTGGTCATGTATCTGAACTTCATGTGTTTGTAAAGAATAATCATCCCTCAGTAATGTGTATTCATTGCTATCGTCGCAGGTTGTTAAACTTGCTATTGCCAAAATCTAGAAATAGTATAACAGAACGTAGATGCTTTTTCAGCACTTTGTCAGGATTTTCTCCATTTTTCACATTCTACGTTCGGCACAAGTGCTCTAAAAAACTGTATGGAAAAGAAAAAGAAGAGTGGCACAAAGAAGGTGGAATAGACATGATAAGGAATAGAGAGGGTACCTTATCAAGTTATTTTCATCAGTACAAGATACACTTTGTGACTGGTCAAGTATAAATTCGACACTAGATTTCTTCTCATCATATTCAGCAAAGTATTTGAGGACTAAAAGTGGTAAACGTTGTAAGTGCCAAAAGCGAAAGTGTTGGGAAATCGCATTGTTCCGCACATCAGCCCGTAAGAACGTCCACACTAGTGACCTCTTTACACGCCCTTTGAACTACTTAGAGGGCTACAGAGAATGTGATTACAATTGAACGAAGCTCAAAAATTTTGATACAGTGTTTAGCAGTAACTAGCAGAATTAATTTTGACATTTTCATCTACAACTGCAACTGTTGAAAAAAGTTCCTCTGCTCTATAGAGGATGAAGATATATCTCAGAGCCATAAGAAAACAAGCCCGGTTGAGCAATTTTGCTGTTATGTCAATTGAGAAAAACATTATTCAGCATTTAAAAAGAAACTCACCTGAGGAAACATTTTGTGAAAACGTAACCGAGAAATTCAATCAAGAGGAGAATGGAGTGATGTTCAAGTAAATGATTTAAGGTAAGAAGTCAATTACAAATTATCTTATATTCGCAGGCGTAATTTTTCATATCATGTGTTGCATATTATAGGCTGCTATTTTTTTTACAATAACCCTTAAATAGTTTATGTCCGGTGCTTAATTTTGTTGTTTTATTAATGATGAGATTTCGATGTAATCACTCCAAAAAAAATCTCCCCCCCCCCCGCCCTGGACCGCTTTCCTTCTTATCTTCAGCACTGCTGTACAGTGAGATAGTGCTAGTCTTCGACTAAGCACTGATACCTTATATGATATTGTTGAATATATACACTAAAACTTTACACATTAGGAATGTTGCTACGTTTAAATATGTTGCAATTCAATGGCATATCAGTTGTTTTTTTAAATATGTTATTAGAAGCATCTATGGTCAACAAATTTGGTGCGTAATGTCACTAAGTTGTCATATATTCAACAAAAAAGAAAATTGACTGCATATTTACAAGGCTTTACTTGTACAGACATGGAAAGTTGTAACTCACCCTAATCTTCACGAGTTGTCCGTTAGAAATAACTTCCAACATCTGTTGTTGCAGTTGCACAACCACAGCTCCTTCGGGGGTGGCGTATGCCTTGATCCATTTCTCACCATTCCTTCTCTTAGAGTACACCTTTTGACTGGAGACGTGGATTTGCTGACCATTAACGAATACGTTGACGTTGGATTCGCTGGTTGACTGCTCTGATTGCTTAGGCTTCAATTCAACAATAGTATGCTTTGCTACATAAACTCTTACTGCCTGGGAAATTGTTAAAACACTGCAATTAATTTTATGAAGTGCATTTTTAAAGGTGCTACCTCGAAGTAGTTCATGTCGACACATTAATTTTGTAAGCAGAAACTATTCAATATTTGTCAAAAATAGCTGTAACATAAACTCCGTCCCTGGAATATGTAGAGCAATGCCGCAAATAACGATAAAGAAGGCGAGAAAGCGAGTGGACGGAACAAAGCAGTGCGCGCTGCTCACTTCCTCTCTCACGCGTTCATTGGTTGAGCCCTCTCGAGTTCTACTTGCGTACAGGACTTGTTTTTGATGACTTGCTCGAGAGATTCCCGGGACAGAGTGTAGATTTAAAATGTTCATTATCTTTATTTGTATTATCCCAAATACGGTGTGGCCCGAAAGTCCCTTTACACTGCACCTTACCTTGTTGTACTAATACATATGCCACGAATATTAAACTGGCCTGTTCGAGGTGCGACTAGCTGCTGCCCTTTGTGAAAAAAAAGATACGCTAATATTCCGTCCGTGTCGTGATGGCAGACACAAATGCTTCTTTTACTGTGGAATAGCCTTTGTGTGTGTGTCCACGGACGCCTAATCACTGGAAAACAATGATGGACATCATGAATGATTTATCGCAGCTAACGCAACAGCAATGTCATTTTCTGGGCGAAAGAAAACCCTTTATTTTTTAGGAAATCGAGCACAATCTGCCTCATGTTTGGGCAGGGATGACGGCGGAACACCTGCTTGGTACTTGTTTTCTGGATGTCTCTGTTAATTAGCGCAGTTATCTGAGTGGTTGCTTCCACAATTGGCGGCAAATGGAATTGCCAACACCGTATGGCTTCAACAAATTTTCGAAATTGACGAAATTTTTGCAAATCACTGGATCGGATGAGGGTCAAGATACCGTCTAGCTCCATTGCCTTGGCCTGCAAGAAACCCTGATATCAGCGCACCTGACAATGCGCTGTGGGGTCTTTTCAAAGAAGAGGTGCGGAAACGCTGATACTCCGACAACGAGCAGCTGGAATACGCAGTTTCTGAAGCGTTTCAAAATGTCACCCTACATATGCCGTTGCGGATGAACAATCCAACATGGAGGTGCATAAGATTATGCTACGAACAATGGAACCCATACGGACGTTTGGGATTCATAGGAGGCAAGCTGTCTACGTAAGCACATGATTGAAATTCAGTGTAAAGGGACTTTTCGGTCACCCTGTATTTATTTCCTGTTCGATGGTCTGAGGATATCATGCCCAACAAGCATCATGTCAGAACAAATATCTACGTAGCCACATGGGAAAATAATATGTCTCCGCATATTGAGGGCTGAATGACATGATATTTTCCTTCCCTTTGAGATCGTACCTTTTGACTTCTGCCTTCATTCTTTCCTAGAACAGCAATCTCCTCGGCATAGTAGCCCTTGTCACTGTGCATCAGCAGGTGCCAGCAGGTGCCCAAATTGGCTTTGTATTCCTTATTATCGAAAGTAATCACTTTTCCACTCCTTGGATCTATCGTGCATTCGGCTTAAATAAGAGAAATTCAAAGTGAAATCATTTTAACAGAGTATTTAACATTCAGAAGGAACATTTTGCAAAATTAAAAATACATAAAGGAACAAAAATAAAAAATAGAGTTCGAAAGACGAAGAGAGAAACACAATCGATGATGAAATCATTACAATTGTTACTGGAATATTAAATTCATGAGAGAATTAACACATTCCTTAAACGAAACTAACATTACTTTATGTTCTCAATATAATGTTACATTTCGAAATAGACTTCATTGTGAATGCACAGATAAAAAGTTCCAGATAGCCTGGAACTTTTGTTGAAAATCTCATATCTGTAAGTAATAATAATAATATGTAAATTACGTGTTTTCCATTTCTCTATTTCCTCCGGCTCCCGTGGCAGCGTGGTTAGAAAATCGCGCTACAACGCCAGAGGTCCCGGGTTCGAATCACGGCCTGGACATGAATGTTTATGAGTGTCCATTCATCAATTTCATCATATCATTCCTATTTACGAAAATTAGCCAAAAGTGGCACCAAAGGCGAAGTAAAATAAATCAAATCAATCAACCAACCTTTCCTCCATTTCCATATTAGTTCTAAAAATATGATTCAAGATACAAACAACGTATCCATTTTGTCTGCATTGCATTTGAAATAATGAAGTCATGTTAGAATACAATTTTTTCTCTGAGGGAAAGAAATGTCTACTAAGCAAACAGCAAGTATTTTAAGTATGGATGATTATCTTAATTAATTTAAGCCAACTTTACTTCTTCCTCTTCTACTACTTACGTGCAAACTCCATGACCAATTTATCCAACACAGTCGGTTCATTTTCGCTGGTGGTCTCGGACTGAGAAGCTGGGCTTGTATCGCTCCATAAAAATTGACTGTTCATTTTTGGCGATTTCAATAAAACGGCAATATCTTTCCAGTATGGTGAAATCTTTACTGTGCCTCTGATCTGGCCGTCGGGATTATTGATATTCTGAACTTCCTTTTCCATAGAGGGGAATGCCAAGTAGGAAACAAATTCAAATGCCTTGTGCGTGTAGTTTAGTACGGAGCTGGGAAGCTACATAAAAGAAAATGTTTCATCTTCAATTAGTATTCTATCGCTAAAACTGCAAAAATTCAGAATTAATTGACAAAACTGCCACAACGAAACCTCTTGAAATTCATTGAAAAATCTTGTGTAGGTAAGAACAGCGCACATAGCTATATATTAACAACATTATTTCAGAAAGATGATGATTTCCCATATGTTGATCAATCCCTATACCTATTTTTTAATACATTATTTGCTACTGGCCATTACATTACATTGCTGTCACTGGTGAATAATTTGGAATTGAATCTTACAAACACACACACATATGTATATAATGTGTGTTTGCTGTACATTATTGAACTTGACTGTTTGTTGTGAAATCTAATATATTTTCTGTTTTGCATTTTTAATTAAAATAAAATTTTACTGTAAAAGCTTTGTAAAGTTTGGTATCAATCTATTTGTATGCATGAATGCTATTATTGGCTAGAACATTCCATTTTGTCGATTATTCGAACGAATGCTCAAGCAAATGCAATCAAATTCATTTGAGGAACTAACTAGAGATTCAGTCCTGAATTATAATTGTACACAAAATTGAC
This sequence comes from Lepisma saccharinum, assembly GCF_977018435.1. NCBI lineage: Eukaryota > Metazoa > Arthropoda > Insecta > Zygentoma > Lepismatidae > Lepisma > Lepisma saccharinum. The sequence goes on from NC_139230.1 coordinate 106,043,456, forward strand.
ATTTCTAACAATAAGCCCTACGATACTCAGTACACATTTGAAATTCAACAGGAATCTTTATGAACGTACTTCATTATATTGGATGTCGAATTCACCAGTTTTAGCTAATGGTAGAACGTATTGACACGACGGTGATGGTAAGGTGCCTTGTTGCTGTTGCTCCCTGCATTCTTCATACTTCGGCGACTGGCGAGGATTTACATTGCCTGCTTGCGCTTGTTTGTAATTAGCCTTGAAATAAAGAGAAACATTGTTTTTTATATAAAATTTATCGTAACATTTTATCGCATAATAATTACAATGAAACATTTGTTTCCAAATGTTCTCACCATACACTCTTTTAGGTATGAGCAACATTTCAGTCCATAACACCTGAGTTTCAAGTCTTTACGGAAAAAGATGTTCACAAGATATTTTTCATTTGCCTGATACGAAGTGGATCTTTATAGAATAGGAACGTTAAATGTTGAACGAGGCTGCAAATATTAAATTACTCGTTTCTAAGTGGGCTCTCTATAATGAGGGCACCATAGTCTTCAAATGACGATGCATTAAGGTCCTATTGATGTTTTTTGTTTCTTTTTTTACAGGGTTTCACATCCTGTGTATCATACGTAGGTGCTGGTGTCCTGTAAGTGCCCCTTGCACTCGAACTGGATTCCAGGGTAAGCCTTGCATGAACTTTACTCTACTTTCGATTATTCATGTAATATACCAATCCTTACAGCCGATTACTAGTGTTAAAACCAAAATGGACGTTACCTTAATGCATTAGTGGTGATTGATCTAAGCTCTAGAGATTTAAGAATATAATTTAGTAATAATATCTCAATTAATGTTTAATCTATTTGTACTAATGTTCATTTTGTAATTTAGTGCAATTTCTGATATCCTTTTCCTTTTTCTTCTCCTTTCATCCTGTTTCTATGCACAGTATATCTGCTGACTGTTTGTTATTCACCACACCCCAGTAACCTATGAAAGCAACTGTAACCGTAGCTAAGTTTACTCAGATATGTAGAGAACATTAATACTCTAATATTAATTATTGTAATAATCCATTAATCATATTTGAAACTGAATGTAACTATGCATGTTTCTGCATGCAATAACTCAGGCTTTTGTTAACAGTACATAACCGTAGCTTTGCAAGTGTTCACCAATCAATTACGAAACTGTAAATAAAAGATACTAATCTCGAGAGAATGATACACACAGAGAACAGAATAATTGGAAACCACTTCAGAGGAAATTACGTCCTGATTGAATTAAAGGCACCAGGGCAAAAGAGTATGCCCACGAAAGTATGCGGTTGGAGGTGGGTATCTCTGAGGGTTCTCCATTTTTTTTAAAAAAATGAAAACGTAACTAAAAGGGCAATTGCACATAGGCCAGTACTAAATGTAATTTGCAAAAGGATAAAAGAAAACTAAACACAAAATTTGTAACCCTAGACAAAGATATGTACTGTAATACATTATCATTTGAAAGAATAGAAGTAAGCTAAATACACCGCTTTAATGGAAAATGTGTTTCACATGATTTTAGGTGTATATTCTCATCGTATTACAATGAACTCTGTGACTGACTTAGTATTTTTTACAGGGCATTACGTCAAGTATCAATAAACATTTATCTCACAGATAATTGATAGAATTTTACATACAAATCAATTGATGCTACTTACATTTATCTTTACATGTGCTCCTGACTCGCAGCTTTCTCCAAATCTTAAGTTAGCCTTCAGTGATGATCGACTGTTGGCAACTGCGAACACTTCTCTCCAGAGAAGAGGCTCAGAAGGAATATTCGTTTGTGCAGACAAGCAAACCTGTGCAAAAATAAAGCAAAATGTACAAATTCACTTTCCATTGATTAACAATAGGTTAAATTGAATTTACATTCGATCTATTGCCGACCTCTGTGGCGAAGTGGTTATCACAGCGCCCTTCGACGCCAGGGTTCGAATCCCGGCCTGGGCATGGGTGTTGTTTGTGAATGTCCCTTCATAAATTTCATCATATTATCTCTCATCACCATATTCGCGATTAACCATAAGTTGATCAATAAACATTCGAATATTTGCTTATCGTGCCATCAACAATAATATTATGGTCTAGGAATTAATTCGTGCGCCTGGACAAGAGATGGCGTAACGAGCGTATCGTTCCACAGTTCCGTGTATCCACACATGCGTTGAAAACTCCTGTCAGCGCGCATCGTTCGTAGTATAGGGCAGTTGATTGACGCGTCAACAACAGCATTTTGTAGTCAACTGAACATGGCGCAGTTCGTGCCAGATTAAGTGTTTTTGCGGGGTGTTCTGCTTCATTACTTTAACATGCAGAAAAGTGCTACCGAAAGTCATCGTATTTTGGTGGAAGTGTATGGTGATTGGTGACCATGCGGTAGCTGAGCGAACGTGTCAGAAGTGGTTTGCACGGTTTAGAACTGGTGATTTCGGCCTGGAAGACCAAGATCGACCTGGACAGCCAAAAAAATTAGAAGACGAAGAATTGAGAGCATTGCTCGATCAGGATTCGTGAAGAACGCAGGAAGAACTTGCAGAAGCATTAGGCGTTGATCAAACAACAGTTTCCAAACGCCTCAAAGCCATGGGAATGATTCAAAAGATGTCACATTGGGTTCCCCATGAATTGAAAGACAGAGACGTTGAAAGACGAAAAACCATTTGCGAATTGCTGCTTCAAAGACAGAAAAGAAAGGGGTTTTTGCATCGCATTGTTACTGGCGATGAGAAGTGGATCCATTACGAGAACCCGAAACGAAAAAAGGCCTGGGTGAAGCCAGGTGAACCAGATCCATCACAACCGAAACGAGATATTCACTGTGCAAAGGTTATGCTGTGCATATGGTGGGATATGAAAGGTGTGGTGTACTATGAGCTGCTGCAACCGGGTGAAACTATTAATGGAGAACGTTATCGACGACAATTAATGCGTTTGAAGCAAGCTCTGGCCAAGAAACGACCAGAATGGGAGAACAGACATGATAAACTTATTTTTCAACATGATAACGCTCGCCCACATGTCGCAAAACCGGTCAAAACCTATTTAGAAAATGTCGCATGGGAAGTTTTACCCCACCCGCCGTATTCACCATACGTTGCTCCTTCGGACTACTACTTGTTCGATTGCATGAATAACGATTTGATTGGACAGCGGTTCACTTCTTCAGAAGATATCGAAAAATGGGTCTCTGACTGGATCGCTTCAAAGGATGAGGACTTCTTTCGCCACGGAATCCGTAACTTGCCTGACAGATGGGCGAAAGTGGTAGCTCGAGATGGACAATATTTTTCTTAAGGTATTTATGTATTTTGTGTTTGAACTACAGCTTAAATGTGTGCGTAACAACCGCACGAATTAATTCCTAGACCATACTATTAGCACCTACACATAATAACTGAGTTTCTTGCACTACAAAAGTTGATTCGCTTCCAGCTGGATAATTTTAAGTGTTCTTTCGGTCCCGAAACTGATACAATTGAAAGTTCGATTCAAGTCGATTCTATACTAGGAATACTAGGAATACTATACAATACTAGGAAGAGATTTTATTGTTGTTAAAAAAATCAATTCCGGTCCAGGCGTTTGGCGAACGCTATGCTAGCTTCGTCTTGAGCAAGTGTGGTTTGCACGTTCGTAAAAAACGTGACTGGGACAATTTTTGTTCACGACACATTGAATATCATGACGGGCCTGACGAATAAAATTACTCTTAAACATGAAAGACTAATCCAGCTACTGGCTGAGGAGAAACACAAAGTATAACATTTTGCAATATGCTCTAAAACTGATTTTTCTTTTCTACAACAAAGACGTGACAATAAAAAGAATTAATTATAAAATAATATAAATATACTACAGTACTTCTTACAACACAAAGAAATGGCACAATATTTCTATAAGTCTGAAATGTATTTAATGTTCTCTCTGTTGTCTGTCGAACACTTTGTTAGATAAGTTTCTCATTGTTTCTTCATTCGTGTTTTTAACATCGTGAAGCTTGTATTCCTAATACCAGTTTATTTTGTAGTTGTTCGAATTATATTAAAAATTCCAGATCTCACCTGAGGTGACCTTGAGCCCTGCTCGGTTTTCTTAGCCAAAAATACCAATAAGTTGCTCTTCTCATCCACTTTACTGTCAGCATAGGCAACAGTTGCAACGAAAGACTTCTCCTCATGTCCATTAAACATTACAGCCATATCAATAGCAGATGCTTCTGGGCCTGGAACCATTAGCAAATATAACAATACTAATTAGAAAAATATTCTACAGGCGTATGCGTGACAATGTATACATGTACATATATTATATGTCATTTTCTGAACTTAAATATTTTTAATTTCTCAACCCTTAACTTTGTTTCAATCCATGTAAATGTACTGTACATAAAATTTCAGTTCAATCAGTTAATATTAAAGTCCCTAAAATTTAGACTTGAACTAAATCAATATTTCTATTTAAACTGTTTTTATCTTATTGATCATGTTTATTCCGCCCGAATATCATTGAAAGATAATTTAATTTGCAATAAAAATGGTTCTGGAAGGTTATAGAATCTTTCACAAGGTTCTAGAACTATCTAGAAAGTTCCGTGGCCTTTATGTAGATAGCATCACTCAATAACTCTCAGTCAGTCCAATTGAAATCTTTTAGAGCGAATAAGGCAGTTTTCTAACTTCAGACACAGATTTCAAGTTACAACAGGTATATTTGTTAAAATTTTAATGAGTTCTCGTACAACCCCCAGAAAATACAACGTACAATGTCGACGGAAAGAATTCAGGAACAGAGACAAGCAGAAATTAAGGGAAAATTCAACCAGCAGATTCCAACACTTTGGTGTTACACTGGGTTAGCAAGCTACTTCCAGCTTTATCTTGCATATAAAAGGTTGATAGATTAGCCGTAATTGTTAATTTTCACGGCAAAGAACAATTATTAGGTATATCTGAAATTTCAACATCTACAGAAGATCAATCTGTAGATATTTACCATGCAGTAGAAAATGGGGCATAGAAGAAAAAGTGCAGACGCTTTGTTTTGATACAACTGCAAGCAACACTGGTCAAATAGGTGGTTACTGTACAAATCTTGAGAAATGTTTGATCTTCATTTACTCTACCTTCTATGTTGGCATAACATTTTCGAATTAGTATTGAAATAAAAAAAAATATATAACTATAAAATGAACAAAAATAATAAATAGTTTTGATGCAGTAATGGGTGCAACTTCTGGATCAGATGTGAACTTGCTTAAAATATTTAGGGAGATCAGATCGAGCATAGACACTAAAAAGTACGGTAGTGGGATAGAGCATGTCACCGAAGATATCCGTGTCAGTATGCTGGAATGTCTACAAGAACAGTTGAGTTATGTCTTGTTAGAATTGGTTATGATATTCTTCCGTGCTTGTCCCCCAAAGGAGTCTCATTTCGCTTATTTGGAGCTCTGAGCTATGCTTGCTGTATGTTAAAGGCTATTTACAACTATAACATATATTTATTCCAAGATCAATTTAACAAAACAAAACAAACCAAACAAAATAGAGATTGATGTAATCCCGTGAATATGCATTTATCTTATCAGATTCTATTTACAATTTTGATTCCTAGCACCGCTGGCTGTGAAATCTCTTCACCTAGATTAAATTATTTTTCAAATTATTCGAGTATAAGGCAGTAGGTCCAGAATTTAGATGTGCTGCCGTGAAAAAAATTGCAAACTATTTATGGTCTCTCTCACCAGAAAAGGTGGCATTCGCATTCTTTGGTGATTAAGTTCCACTAGTCATTAAGCAACAAATGGCTATTGCAAAGATGACTACAGAGGACAACGATGCAGAAAATCAAATTAAACGGTACATTGTTGGAAGAGAAGACCTCAACCGGTGGATAGAAAAACACCTCTATGATTTTATTTCTGCTGGATCGAAGAAGATGATCTCAAGATTTTCAATCCACACAAATTTTCTACTGAACTGCCCATCTACTTGAAATGATGATGTCAGCTTCCAACATGGGTTGGAAACACTGAAAAACATTGTAGTAGTTTATGACATGGCAGAGAGAGAAGTGAAGCGAATTCAAGAATATCAGAACATTCTGGCCAAGAATGAAAAACGAGAGCAATACATTGTTCAGATGGTTAGAAAACAGAAACAAATACCCAGATGCTACCAAAAGTGGCCTATTGAAGCAGTAAAATCTAGTTTACTTTAATTGTTATTATTTCCATTTTACACTTTATTTTGTAAAGTATATATTTCTCTGTTGGTTTCAATCTTTGCTCAATATATTGGCTACATTTTCTTGTACATAACTAACTGTATGCAGAAAACAGTTGTATTTAAAATTGTCTCTCGATTACGTTTGACTATTATTTTGGTAAAATATTGAAACTTTAATGCCTTTGAGGGTCACCTTAAAATAATTCACTTGAGCTGAAACTTTGCAAGGCTCACTTTTTTATATATTGGAACAAGAGTAGGGGTTGGAAGCAGAGATTTCAAAAGTTGAAAAATATGGGCCACCCTAATGTACATATATAAAAACAATTGCAATGAAATAATGTTTAAGTTTATATTTTAGAAAATACATTAAATAACTGAATGGCTTATTGCAGAAAGGGACCTGAGTCACATTTTTGAGGTATCGGAGTCACAACTTTTTCATCTCCTCTGTCTCTAGCAGCATACTGCAGGAGGGCGCATTGAGGGTTGCAAAATTAACTATTCATTATGCTAAAAATTTGAGCCAACAACAGCACATTTCTTTCTTACACTCTCAATATTATACGATTTTTCTTGTTTTTCTTAGAATTGTGCAAAAGTGACTCAGGTCCCTTTCTGCAATAAGCCATTCAACTCTTTTTAATAGTTCTGACATACAACTCTAAAGTTACCTGAACTTCACCACGCGATAATGATAAATTAACCAAATCAGTATACAAGTATACTCTATCCCAGGTATCTCTGGAGTGTGCTAACGAAAACATGTCTCCGTGCAAGTAGTGACTCGAGAGAGATTGCCAAAAGAACTCGTGAGAGAGGAAGTGAATGCGGTGACCAGCCATTTGAAGAAGCGCGCACTCCCTCGCTTCACCAGCTCTCAGTCTCCCCTTCTTTGCCTTGCTCCACAGATTTCCGGGACAGAGTATAGACTTAACACAAATTTATAAACAATTTCCTGCTTTCTTTTTCTGTATTGTGTTTGTAATTCAAATAAATCTTATGTTGCCTGCGAGCGATATTTGTGTAATATGGAAATTTGCCATTTAATTGATACAATTTCGAAGAATAATATTGCTCAAATTGCTTGCAAATGCCCAACCTGAAATACTTAACAAAACAATGTAAATCCCGTCACTTTTTCCTCTTGATTGATTTAGTGTTTTAAGTCCACTTTATGCAGAGTAAGGCTAATCGGGACTGGACCTACAGTTTATAGTGGGATCGGAACCACTTGTGCCTCCACCAGGTATCGACCCCGGAACCCCTCGATTACAAGGCGACGACGCTACCACTGCGCCATCGGAGAGGCGCTACTTTTTTCTCTTGCCTTGTTGTAGTGTATGTATATTTAATGAGAAGCAAATGTTGTAAACATAATGTGAGCATTTATATTGTTTAATATGTTGTGGAAGTAAACTTTAAAACAGTTTCAGTGTGCTTCATTCACCATGAATTTCTTCTACTACAAATCATGGTTGTTAAAGATCCAGAAACCCATAAATTCTAATAGGTTCTATTGGGTTCCGCTACAGGACCAGAACCTTTTTTCTCGCACAATTTAAATTCGGTCCAAGTTCCGTATTGTTACATTCAAAAAAGTTTCCTGGACCGTATTGTAATTGTTCCTGAAAAAGGTTCCTGGACCGTATTTAAATTAGTGCTGGAAAAAAGGTTCCTGGACCGAATTGAAATTCTTCTGGAAAAAAGGTGCCTGGGCCGAATTTAAATTCATCCGGAAAGACGGTTCCTGCCTGGACAACATTTAAATTCATCCGGAAAAAAGGTTCCTGGACCGAATTGAAATGCTTTAAATATGAAAAGGTTATGCACTGTCTAGAACTCATTTACGTTTACTGATTTTCTTTCCCAGCCCGGGATTGAATTTATTTACAATTCCTGGACCAGGGATGACCGATCAAAAGTTGCCTTCTAAAAATGTCTGCGAGTAAGTTTTACATTGGAATGTCACACTGCGGTTGCAGAAAACGTAGCGCAGGGAATAAATCAAAACACTCTTGTTCTCTCGTTGGCCAGGTTCAAAAACTCCTTTGAAGAAGAGTTACTGCACATAACGCAATGGACTATATTAGTGTGGCGTCACATTCAGTTCAAACAAACCCGTCACGTGTTGCTCTGGCATCCGATCCAGGAGCAGTGACGGCGACAGCCTAAATAAGTATGGGGCTACGAATTTCTGAGTCAAATTCTCAGGGGGCTAACTAATATCGGCTAAAATGTAATTACGTAATACTTTGCTAGGTATAATTTTACCATGCTTTACTATATTAATCAAATTGGCTCGACACATGGGATGAATTTTTTTAGCCGATAAATCATGCATCTTTATTCTCAATCAAAATTTCTGCTCACGGCAGCAGTGTACAAAACCATCTACGTCTTTTGGTGAATTCATTTCCCCCACATATAATATAACTTCTCTGGTCCGTCTTATGTTTTTACAGATTTTTACTTTCTTGAAAGCAGACATTTCAGCTGTAATAACTAATAACGAGTATACACGTATGCTATGATGTTCTTCTGAACACTCCCAAATGTTAACCTCATTTCCACGTAATTCACCTCAGCAATTGCAGTCTTGGAGACAAACGAGGCTCTGGCGTCTGAACCTACGGCCAGCACAATCCTTTGTAGTGTTGCTTGAGTTGAGGTTTTCTTTTTAAGTACATTTTATGCACAGATAATAAAATCCGGAGTGGATCTACAGTTTAAAGTGGGATCCGAACAACTTTGTGCCTCCACAGGGTATCGAACCCTGGTCCCCTTGATCAGAAGCCGACGACGTTACACTAAGCCATCGGGGAGGCTACCTTTGTGTGGTTGTATGCATGGTCTCCTATGTATTGCTCATAGGAATATATGTGCTGAGTGCTCCAGTACCGCCTCGGTTTTTACCCTGGGTAACACGATTTTAGAAACACGCATGGTGAATTTTTATACATTGTAAGGTGCTTGGCCTCATATAATATGACGGGTGAAAATAGCCTAAGTGCTGACGCATACAAAATTTTAATTTCAATCAATCAATAACATTCTTCCATGAACATCGGTAACAATTAAACAAAATTACTGGAACAGCAAAAACAACTATTATTATTATTATTATTATTATTATTAATAATAATAATAATAATAATAATATCACTTATTATGATTATTATTATATGTGATTGTATGTATATAACAATAATATACTATTCAATAGTCAATACCAATTACAATACGTGTAATTAAATAGGACTAAGGACACATGCTGCTGGAAGAATTCGATGCACACACTACATAAATCATTTGTTTTATGTAAATTCGAAGGTGAAACCCAACAAATGTAATATGTCAAATTAAAGATAAGCGTTTACGCTACAATGTTTGTTTGGAACATTTTCTTCTCAGATGCCTAGATTATTAATAAATTAATGATAAATATAAAACTAATTGTAAAAAATGTGATTATTTCTTACTAATACGTGATTAACTACTTAACGGTTGCTTCTATCGAAACACTAAAGATAACATTAAATATAGAGCATATATTAGGCTTTCATTGAAAAAAAAAGTCGGTTGAGATCGGGCCGTTGGTTTCAGAGATATAGTCATTTTTTCAAATGTCAACATCCGCCATTTTGGATTGGCCGCCATTTCTATTAGCTACCACTTTGAGATGGCAATCATGGATTTTTGGCATCCATTCATAACCATGTAACTGTGGTATAAAGGAAAATTAGTACCCCCAAATTAGACCAACATCTTGGCTGGCCCATAGACTACAGCAAGGAACTACGATAAGCAGCTACAACATTGTTTAAATCCAAAGATTTTGCAAGCTCTTTCTCACAGGACAGAATAGATATAGCGCTCAACCTCTTATTACCATTTTGATTACGAAGGCAACACTTGATTTGCCGTAAGCATCCTTGGATGGGGGTGTGCACATTTCAATAACACAAAACTTTTAAAGTTCGTAAAAGGCAATTTTAAATATTTCAACCATTGCAAGCAGCTGCTGAAGGGTCTTTATTTTGAGTTCCTTTCTGCCTCAGTGTGCCATAACTCTAAACTGTTAAAATTTCAACAGTAGGGAGAGGCGAAATATTGTAGCTTTTCGTGCTTCAGAAAAGCGGCACTAACTTAATAAAGTAGGCATCAAATAAACAATACCACCCTTGAATAGAACGTATATTAATCGTACAATTTTCTCTGCCGTGATGAAATATCTTACCTTTTTTGTTCAACAACTGGAATTCAGAACTTAGGGCTAGAAATGGGGAGGATGCGAGAAATACCGTCCACTTACGAGGCACCACTCTCAAGGAACAAACATATTTTCACTACAAATTCACCTCCTCTAGGAGACAAATACATTGACATAAAACCAATGAATATAGTTCGAACTCTTGCACTGGATTAGTGAAAATAACTGCTGAAGATTTTAATTAAATTTCAGAATATATTATGCATAATTACTGAACACAATTGGATCAATAGATTTAGATTTGCTTCAAAGATTGATTCTTCCGTACAGAATTAAGTTTGGCCACTATGGTGGTATTGCAGAAATTATTTCCTAATCTAACAAATTATAATTAATTTGCATGTAGGACTAGCCTGCTGATATTCGCACCGTATTTCAATTATTACTTCATTAAATTTGTATTAAGGTCCATTATATGCAAAGATAGTTTAATCGGGACTAGACCTACAGTTTAAAGTGGGATCCGAACCACTGTGCAATATGCCTCCACAGGGTATCGAACTCGAGACCCCTTGATTACAAGTCGACGACGTTGCCATTACGTCATAGGGAAGCCTTTTTGTGGAATCTGAATAACATAATGAAATATTTCCTCCACCGGGGATCGAACCTGGGACCCCTTGATATTAAAGTAGCAATTATATAGCTAGACTATGGGGGCTGGGAGGCCAAATTTAATATTTGCAATGTTTAGCTTTTAGAAATTAGGTAGTTTGTAACATTTGATTCTTTAACTTCGTATTTCTCCCTCTCGAAGATTATCCGTCATAAGAATAGGAAGGCTTGTGTTGCTGCAGCCATAAACCTTCGTGTTTAAGAATGCTGGAGAATTAGTTACTTAGAAATAGATATAACGATGAAACCAATAAGAGAACATCTCTCACTCTCATACAATTGTCGGAACTCCAATGCGGAACTAACAAACAGAAAGGAAACATATCGATTCTTTAGATTTTGAACGTCGTCCTACTTTTAAAAATAATTTGTCACACTTGTTAGACCTTTTACAATGTATAGTGATAAGATTTACAAAGGATGCCAACGACAATCAAAGAACAATCTCACAGCCACTGAATACGTCCATCTTTCGGGCAGGCAGCAGATTTCGTAGCATTTTTGACGACTCATGATTGGCAAATTACTTGTTAGTATCGAATGTACAGTGGCCAATTGATTTCAGAACACATCGTAATAAAGTAATTGCGATCTACCCCAACTAGAAAATGTACCTGAACATTGTACTTGACCAAATGGAAGTCTCATAATGGAAAATAAAATTTTACTTTTTAAGTTTTCGGTTGGAATGCGTCTACCGAACTACAAAAATCTAGGAGGCTACAAGGGAGGCTGAGGCGCTGTTTTGGGGGGCTTCAGCCCCCCTATGACCCCCTGTAGCGCCGTCCCTGTCCAGGAGCCGTCGATGAGGAAACGTGAGGCTGCTGTGTTCCCAGCAGATATCGCAACAGGGACGGGCAGTGCTGCTACAACCAAGTGAAAGAACGCGCGCGAGAGAATGGGGCTACATGGAGAGGAGCAACGTGGCTGCAGCGTTTGCGTTTTACACATTTCTACCTTGTCCGTACCTTAGATTCTCGAGATTAGTCTTTCATGCTCACAAGTGGATAATTGTTTATCATCGATCCAAGTTGCGTATTGTTTCATTTCAATACGGAACTTGGACCCTATTTAAACTGATTCGGAAAAAAAGGTTCCTGGACCGTATTTAAATTGATCCTGGAATATAAGTTCCCGGACGGCATTTAAATTGGTTAGGAAAAAAGGTTCCCGGACGGCATTTAAATTGGTTAGGAAAAAAGGTTCCCGGACCGTATTGAAATTCATCCGGAATAAAGGTTCCTGGACCGTATTTAAATTCATTCAGAAAAAGAGTTCCTGGACCGTATTTAAATTCATTCAGAAAAAAAGTTCCTGGACCGTATTAAAATTGATCGGGGAAAAAGGTTCCTAGACGGAATTGAAATACTTTACAGATAAAAAGGTTCTTTACGGTCCAGAACACATTTACGCTTGCTGATTTTCTCTCCTGGACCGGAAAAGGATTTATTTAAATTTCTAGACCTTTAAGAACCTTGCTACAAATATCACGAACCCACACTTAACAACAGAACCCAAAACGTGTCAACTAACACAGATACGTTGACCCAGAAACATATTAATCTTCATGAATTACTAATGAAAATCTTTGCACTCTTTGGTGCATCAAAATCACAGGGCAATATATCAAAGGTAACCTTATATGGCTACTGGCCCCTGTGATGCACTAAAAATGCATCAATTGTGAAGATCAGACACGATCATTTCATAGAAACCAAAATAATAAATTTGACCGTTTCAACTGACGCACCAAAGTGATGCTTTTCCAGTTCTGTGTGTACATAACAGAACTGCCAGGACATGTACAGGGTGTATCAGAAGCCCCTTACCACCCCTTGTAAAATCCGTAGTGATGTATTTTAATGGAATTTGATATGGCGATACAAAATAGGCCTAAGAAGACACATATTGGAGTATGTCACGGAGACGCCCGCCATCTTGGTTCCGCCATCTTGAATTCAACTTTTTAATTAAAATGATAAATGGGTCATGAGGTACGTGACCATAGGCTAGAATTTCGTCAGGATGTTAAATCTGAAATCAGATTTCATGTAACTTTATTTGGTGAAAAGTTATTGCCAACTGAAAGTGATGTATATCTTTTTGTTGCAGGTGCTGAACCATGCCGTTAACAACTGAAGAACGCACCCAGATCGTCAAACTGTGGGGTGGGAGAAATACCCATGCAGTGGCTGCCGATTTCAACCTGCGTCATCCAGAACGTCACCCTGTGTTACATGTTGCAGTGGCACAGTAGTGGACGACCGCGGACAGTCAGGGATGAAGGAGCAGCTAGCGCAGTGCTGGCCTCATTCTCGACGTCACCGCAGCGAAGCACACGTCGTATAGCAATGCAATGTGCTATGAGTCACAGTTCAGTGTACAGGGTACTACAGAGGCACAAGTGGCATCCGTATAAGGTGCAAATGCAGCAACACCTCTCCGAGGACGATCCAGATCGCCGCGTGCGATTTTGCGAGTGGGCTATCGCGCAATTACGGCTAAATCCAAACGTCATTATGGAGATACTCCATTCCGATAAAGCGAACTTCTATATAAATGGGGACGTGAATAGGCAAAACATGCACTATTGGTCGCATGACAACCCCGCATGGACAGACCCCTCCAAAATGCCGTGCAAACAAAAGTATGGTGTTGGCAGCCATATGGGGAACACGGATAATCAGTCCTTTTTTCATTCAAGGAAATTTAAATTCGGAACAATACCTGGGGATGCTACAGAAACAGATACTGCCAGCTCTGATGTCGGATGATGGTACATTTCATAGGTTTTTTTTAACAAGATGGTGCGTCCCTATTATGGCGTCCAGGTGCGTCAGTACCTGGATGAACAATTTTCTGGGGCATGGATTGGTCAATGTGGGCCAGTTGAATGGCCTACCCGATCACCAGACCTAACTCCAATGGACTTCTACCTTTGGGGACACGTTAAGGCTATGGTATATGGTGTGAAAATTCATCTTCGTCATCTGGAACAACGTATCATGGTTGCAAATTTCACCAGATACCTTGCTCGGTGTCCACAGACATTGGGAGAAGCGTCTGCACACGTGCATTGCCCAGCACGGACAACATGTCGAGCACATTCTGTAACGGGTAAACATCACTTTCAGTTGCCAATAACTTTTCACCAAATAAAGTTACAAGAAATCTGATTTGAGATTTAACATCCTGACGAAATTCTAACCTATTGTACACATGACCCACTTATAACTTTAAATAAAAAAGTTGAATTCAAGATGGCAGAACCAAGATGCCGACCGTCCCCGTGACATACTCCAAAGGGTGTCTGTCCCCTTAGGCCTATTTTGTATCGCCCATATCAAATTTCATGAAAATACATCACTGCGGATTTTACATTAGGTGGTGAGGGACTTCTGATATATTTTTGTTTTAAGTCAAATAGTTTTATAGTCCAGGGGAATTAGTAATCCCGTGGGTTTTTGGATGAAGGGAATATATGACTACAGCTAATATGTTGCTAGTGTGGTACACAATAACGTACTACCAGGTGTTTTGCCCGCAATTGTGGCAGAAAGCCTGTGTGAAGTCATAAATCCAATATGGCTACCGCTTCACGCACTAACTTAGAAAATCCATCATAACTTCTTTAATAGTGGTTTTGTAAAACATTTTACACATACATGTTTTGTTCAGAATTAAAAAAGGAATAAAATTGATTCTTACAGGATTTTTTTCATATCTCGCACTGTTATGGAGATATATCTAGTGAAACTATTTCGTGTCCTTTTCTGCAAGGATTCTATGCATATTTTACACTTTACTTGACATTCTGACATATAAATGGAGAAAATTACTGCCTGTGATATTTTGTTCATGCCTACTATTGTGACATATTGCCTGCGTGATATCATAAATCCAAGATTGCTGTCTCTGCAGACATTAACAAACAAAAACGACCATATCTCCTTAAATCCTTTAGGAGTAATTTTGACCATTTGTAAGTTCGTTAGGATTTTACACGTAGGGAAGACATGTGTATGGAGGATGCTTTCATTTGGAGGTATGCAATCATGTATTACTACAGGTGTTTTGCTGGATAATGTGTCAGAGACTATACATGACTTCCCAAATCCAATATGGCCACCTTGGATGTTCTGCACATGAAATACTGTCCATAATCTGATTTAGAGTTCGATTATCAGATATTTCCAGAGGCATTTTGTGTTATCAAATAACAAGTGAAAAATATTAATTATTATTATTATCATTATCATTACTATTATTATAAATATTATAGTAAATGAGTAATAACGTCGCCTGTGAATTTCGCGTTGTCTTTTGAAATTTAAGAAGCTCGCCTGTCATAATGATTGAGAGTGGTTATAATCATTTGGGAAATATAATGTCATCAATATAGTAACTTTATTCAAATTCCTCGTCACTCTGATCTGAGTCTCTGTCCTCTAAGTCGCAGGGACTGATCCCGGCATATGCATGAACATTTCCTCTTTCCGCAACCACACGTCAACTGTAATCTTCTCTGAAGTTCTAGGTAGTGTGAATATGACAAGAATTATCTTTTGTCGTCCTCATTTTCTTTTTTCTCCATTCAACAGCCAATTGGGCTGAATAGATTTAGATGTTTTTATTTTTCTGCTTTTATTTCACTCCAATACTTGAAAGTAACTCCTCCTGGTGAAAGGTGTTAGGGTCACTTTGGCGGCAGCGTTCACACAATCTATTAATTGTATCCCAGTTTGTGTTTGTACTTGCAAAGAAGGCAAAATGTGGTTGTTGAACGCATTTGATGGCGCAGAAGATGATGTGCTTGAATCTCTTGCAAATCTTGGTTCTCCTGGATTTGATGAACAAGATGACAGGATGAACAAGATGACAGAATGAAAGAATTAATTGATTTATTTGACTTTTCGTTTATGCTACTTTGGCTAATTTCATGGATGAAAATGAATTATAAGATGAAATAGATGAAAGGACAATCACTGGGCAGCACACAACTCAAGTCCCATGAGTCCAGAGCATTGATTCATTGATTGAGTTTGTGTTTTATTTAAGTCTACTTTATGCACAGTAATGCTAATTGGGACTAGACCTACAATGTAAAGTGGGATCTGAACCGCTATATGTGCCTCCACCGGGTAACGAACTCGGGACACCTTGATTTCAAGGCGACGACGATACCACTGTGCCATCGGGGAGGCCCTAGACGTCAGAGCACTGTTAGTCTGCAAAATGCTGTCCAGGGTGTACTTCATGGAAGTGAGGTTGATATTTGGGTGTCTCTTACACCCCGAATATGATAACAGGATTTTTAAGATGACAGGATTTTCCATGACACCAAAATCAAATATTTCGGCAAATTACGATGATATCTGTTCGCAAAAAGGGATGTTCAAGGCTCACGTCTTGCTCAAACCAAAGTTCCCCTCACACTTCTTATCAGAAGGAGTTATTTCCAAGTATTGGAGTCAATTACAAGCAGAAAAGGATCATCCAAATATACCCATCTCAATAGGCTGTTGATGGGAAAAGAGAAAATGAGAATGACAAGAAGATAATTCCTGTCATATTGACACTGCCTAGAGCTGCAGAGAATGTTGAATGAGGAAGTCACAGGCGACGTCATTACTCCTTTACCATAATACGGTAGTGTCCAAACAGTAGAAAAATGGAAGGGGGAGATCTGCACGATTTCCATAAATAAGCATCAACGAATGTAACTCACCATACGTGTATAGACAACAATACTGATAGTGTCAAATAGGCCCGTGATTGAAAGGTAAACAAAACACAACATATCAGAACAAGAGTGCCTCATTCTGTATCGAACGCTCATTGTGATCAAAGGACAATCTCTTGGTAAAGTCTGCAATGTACAGTAAGAACATGCCACAAAGACGTCAGCGAAGAATCATTGGACGTCTGGAAGTAGCTCAATCACAGACTGAAGTCACGGCAGCGTTGACAGTGCCACAGTCATTTCCAGGCTTAGGCGAAGGCTCCAAGACAAAGTAGATGTTCATGGTAGGCCAGAATAAGGTTGTCAACGAGTAGCAACGCCACACCAGGGCCGATATCTGGCTTTAACTGCACGACGAAACTGTCCTCAAAGCTTGCAGCCACCTCAGGGGTTAGAGTTTCTCTCTCCAAACTGTGTACCGGAGACTCAGGACAGCTGGTCTCTATGTGTGTCCCGCTTGATCCAGTGCACAGAAGGGCCCGCTTACAGTGGAGTCAGCATAATCGAAATTGAACCCTAAACGAACGGAGGAACGTGCTTTTTCACAGATCAGTTCAGATTCAGTTTGCAAAATGATTCCCATCGCACATTCATATGGAGAGAACCTCGATCACGATTTAATCCAAGGAATATCGTGGAAAGGGATCAGTTTGGTCAAGATGAAATATTGGTAAGGGAAGACATCATTCTCAATGGACGTACAGAGCTGCACGTCGCTACTCTTACTGCCCAGAGGCACAGAAACGAGGTACTCCAACAACATGTGCGACTTTTCAGGGGCACAGTCGGCTCAGACTTCAACTTCAAGGATAAATATATATGATAATACATGCGTGCATCGAACCAAATTGGTGGATGACTTTCTTGAAGGTCAATAAATTCACCGCATGGACTGGCCACCAAGGTCCCCAGGCATAAATCTGTAGTGTCTTAAAGAGACGAGTTAGCTCGCGATCCTCCACCAAAGACATTTCCAGAGCTCCGCACTCCTCTTCATGGGAAATGGAACCAGCTCCCTGTATAACTCTTGAACCACCTTGTAAATAGCATGCTACGTCGTTGCAAGGTTGTGTAGCTGTTAGGGGTAACTTCACCACATAAAAGACTCTTTTTTTCGTCAAGGAAGTATCTTCTATTTTCCTATTTTTTGCATGTGAGTCTTTTCAATACCACAGACTGTATACCACATAACGTTTTGATTAATTTTCACTATGTTTTATGCAGTTCTGTCACTTTATTATTAAAACATTTTCTCATATCTTAGTTATGCTTAACTTTTGAAAACTAATATAGTTATAAAAATTATAATAATAATTTTCACTTTTTAATTATTAATAGAAAGTGCCTGTGGAAAAATCTGATAATCGAACTCTAAATCAGGATATGGACAGTATAAAAGGTGCAGAACATCCAAGGCGGCAATCTTGGATTTCAGACGTCACGTATGGTTTCTGACACCTTGTAATACATGATTGCATGCCCCTAAATGAAAGCATCCTCCATACACATGTCTTCCCAACAATCTTACAAATGGTCAAAATTACTCCTAAAGAAGTTAAGAAGATTGGGGTCGTTTTTGTTTGTTAATGTCTGCAGAGGCAGCCATCTTGGATGTACGACGTCACACAGGAAATACGCCACAATAGTAGGCATAAACAAAATATCACAGGCAGTAATTTCCCCCCTTTATATGTCAGAATGTCAAGTAAAGTGTAAAATATTCATAGAATCCTTGCAGAAAAGGAAAGGAAATAGTTTCACTAGATATATCTCGATAACAGTGCGAGATATGAAAAAACCCTGTAAGAATTCATTTTGTTCCTTTCTAAATTCTGATCAAAACATGTATGTGTAAAATGTTTTGCAAAACCACTATTAAAGAAGTTATGATGGATTTTCTAAGTCAGTGCATGAAGTGGTAGCCATATTGGATTTATGACGTCACACAGGCCTTCTGCCACAATTGCATGCAAAACGCCTAGTAGTACGTTATTGTGTACCACACTAGCAACATATTAGCTGTAGTCATATATTCCCTTCATTAAAAAACCCAAGGACAAATATTTACATATGCCCCTGGACTATAATTTCCGATGCAAACATACCTAATTTGTTCAAATTGCACGTTACATATTGTAGAGATATGGAGATTATTAAACCGAGAAAACCTCGTCATGTTAATATTCACACTTGCTTATTTCCTGGACTTGTCCGACCAGCGAGCGATCCCAAGAATGCGCTAACTTGTAACTTTCGTAAAACAATGAACTGGAAAGGCAAACGCGTGGATCTAAACAGGATCTACCGCGTTTGAAAGGTTTAACAACCTTTCGACGCCTAGAATGATAAAAGCAAGCTCCTACCCGGAGCTCGCTCTCTTTTGATCCTGACACTCATCGACGCTACATGGATAACTAGTCCGATTACTTTACAACACGTTACACTGCTAACTACGACGATGGAACACGGAGTTACCGCTGCCTAGCATGCTACAAGGCGCAAGGGATCGCCCGGTTTGGTGAGCTGAGGGTCGCTGGATAGAACCTTGGAACTGTCACGATTCGGTCTGCGAGAAGCATTAGGACAAGACATCACACACATCTACCAGGTATGAACAAGCGTGAATAACCTTTTACACCAACTTTCCATATCTCTACCCTCCTACGGAGCAGGTTTAGCCAACAGACATTATTAAGCTCTACCTAAATGTTTAAATGAAACTTCCCTGTGACCTCAGAGCCCAGGTAAAACGGGCTTACAACATGGTGGAGGTGCTTCAGGCCCTTTTTGCAATTAAGTACCCTCCTGTACGAATTGCTTTACATTAAATTATTCTCTCCCCCCCCTCCCTCCCACTTTGGGAGCATTTTTAAAGTCAATTTTTAGTAATTCCAACTCATACTCCCACAGTACGCTTAAGATGCGTCAGACCCAGTGACAATTTTGTGCATTACCCTATGGAAAACAACCCCTCTTTTTCTTTTATGCCGAGCCCCCCCCTTTTTCAACAAAATCTAGTTCTCCTGCATAACATGTATTCAAGCATCATTCACACAGGAATGAGAACACTTGCTTATACTTATTTGACCAGCGATATATTCATGACATAAATAACTGTATGCCCATACTTTCATTTGTTCTTTGGTCAGCACGACGAACCTTCGTTTATGAATACGTCACAGATAGCGTTGCACGAACACCTAGATTCCTCCCTCGACCAAATCATAGAGTGAGCAACTGCAATCACGGCAAATCCAATAAATTCACGACCTTTATCCCCAATTCCCTCCCCTCCACTAACACGGTTAAGGTCTGCTAATAGAAATTACCCTCAATTTGTCCTTGGACTAGCAACACCCGACAGAAACCGACCCCAACCCTTAGCAAGTACCCCAGCTCCCGTTTCAACTTCCTCTAACACTGTTAATAGTTCTGGTAACGTAGCTGTACAAATTTCCACCACTAACATGGCCACCCCAATCCCCACTGCATTATACCCGGCACCATTTAACGGAAATGACCCTAAGCACATTGACTCATTTTTCCTCAAGTTCCAAAATGTAGCACACGCCGCAGGATGGTCGGAAGCTAAGCGTAAAGAGATGTTACCTTTATTTTTGACGGACACCGCTTTAACTTATTTTCATGACATACAGAAACGACCCAATTTTGTAGACTTGACATACACCCATATCAAAGACGAGCTAAGTTCGCTATTCAAGGGATCATACCTGTCAGCAGATCCCGTACAGATAATACTCCAAAGAAAACAAATGATAACCGAACCCATCCACACCTACGTTATTGCTAAAAAGGCATTAGTCCAGCAATACTTCCCGAACGCCACTGAAGAACAAACTCTCTCTTACATCATCACGGGACTGCGAGCCAAATACATTGGCTGTTTAACCAACAAGCATTTTGCCAGAACAGAAGAATTAATTGCCCACCTACAGAATTTCGAACGCCAGCAGTCATTAATTAATTCCCGTATGTTGGAAGAGAAATTGGAAATAGATCAGGCAATTGCTCAGGCAAGCTTGCCCCAGACATTCACCCCGACACCACTTCACAGCTGTTCGCATGCACAGATTTACTCCCCCCTCCCAGTTAATTCTCACAACCCGAGTCAGCAATTTGTACCATACAACCAGTGTCCATCTTCTTTTCTCCCACCATCGGCTCAAGTCCAAAGTCTACAGTCCAATCCGGCTCCCGTAAATAACTCCCACGCAATGTATCAAGGAATGTATCATGTACCGAGTTCTGATAGTGTCCGCTGCGCGGCGACACCAGCCGTAGCAACAGTGGAACACGCTCAAAATGCCGCCTCTGGTGATGAAATAAACAAACTTTCGTCACAAATGTCGAACTTAGCTTTGCACTCAACCGAACAGATGAACGCAACTTCTCTTTTCAATCTTTGCTCAAATGTACTGGAATTTGCGAAAACGGCTAATCAAAACGCACAGAACAGAGATTTCAACAAGGGGAATAATAAGTCCTCTTCCTACAGAAATAATAATAATCATAGAGCTAATCACAGAGGTAACTTTCGGTCGAACTCACGAGGCCAGTTCAGAGGTAATAGTAACAAGAGGTTTCAACGTCGAGATCAGGCTAATCGCGACGATGCAAATACCTCAGCCTGCAGGTTTTGCGGTCGTTATAATCACGAGAGCGACAACTGCTTTTACAAGCCACAACGAGACAGTGGTTTAAACTAAAATCGTCTTCGAGTTGCAGGAACGAAATCGAAGATAATACCAGATTAGATAAAGTTCCTATAATTGAGAGAAATGGCCTATACTTTATTAATAGTAGCATACAAGGAAAACAGGTAGATTTACTTATTGACGTGGGTTCCCAAATCTCAATTTATCCTTCCCACCTTCTCCCTACTGAAAGAAAAACATACAAGGTACAATCCACAATCCAAGGTGTGTCCGGATCGAAACTGAGTGTGTCTGAAATTGTAGTTCTTCCAATCATAATTGGAAAGCGTAAATATTCGCACCCATTTAGAATAGTAGATTCAACTAATGTCCCCCCCCTTTTAGGAAATGACTTTTTACGAACGCAGAGGTGCGAAATGTCGTTAAAAGACAATACAATAACTATTTATCATTTAGGACGTACTCCAATTTATAGTATTTTAAGATCAAAGTACAAGACTCACCAGCTGTCGCATGACATATTTACCCAAATTGAGAATGTAAATGTGTATGAGGGAAAAGCTACCCTTTCAAACACAGTTCAGTTAAGTCCACGATCCAAACCTTATATCAATTTGAACATCACCACTACAACACCTAATACCCATAAGCCTGTACTTTTTACACCATCTGCTTCCCTTATGAGCCAGCATCCAGTAGTCCTTCCCAATGCTGCAGTAAACCCGCAGTCACCTGTCATTCACATACACAACCCTACGGAAACCACAATCACTTTGGAAAGTGACACAATATTAGGCGAAATATCGACCTGTGAAATTTTAAGTGATGTTACTTCCGTTTGGGAACATAAAAGTGAAGATGTCGTATTTTCATACTCTTGTAATGAAAATCAATTTTTTTTTCACCTGAGTATTCGCCATCTACTCTAATTATTCCTACAGGATTATTATATACAATTTTTATTGCATTCAATAATCTTACTGGAACTTTCTTTGCCTCCAATGCTTCCCATACATATTGCCTAGGGACTGAATCAAAAGCAGCTTTTAGGTCTATAAAAGCTAGATATGTGTCCTTGTTCTTGGCAATTCTTTTTTCCATAATCGTTCTTATAGTATATATATGATCTTGTGTTTGCCTTTTAGGGCGGAATGCTGCCTGCTCCTCCTCCATATCTTCCTCCACCACTTTTCTGAGACGTCTTTCTAGTATCCTTGTGTATAATTTATAAGCGACTGATGAGAGGCATATTGCTCTGTAGTTATTACAGTCATAGCTACTGCCCTTCTTATGTAGTGGGATAATGATATTTTTCCTCCATTCATTTGGTATTTTGTTTTCCTTCCATATTCTTTGAAACATCTTGGTTAAATTCTTAACTACTTCCATACATCCATATTTTATTAATTCTGGATTTATTCCATCTGATCCTGCTGCTTTTCCTGTATTCATCAGTTCTATTGCTATTTGTACTTCATCTTCCTTTATTTCCCCTTCTATATCTGAGTTTTGTACCTCCATGTATGGTCCATATATCACCCCTACCTCCTCTGGGTTATTATTTTCTTTCTGGAATTTTTCACCATAATGTTTCCGCCATACATCCAACACATCCTTTTTTTCTGTGATCAATTTATCTCCATTTTTAATGGTTCTTATTGTTTTTCCATATTTTCCTCTCAAGTTCTTTACAACTTTCCAAAATTGCCTTGTATTCTTTTCTCTAGCTTTTTCTTCAACCATATTTCCAAATTTTTCCCAGGATGTTATTTTAGCTTCCTTCACTATTTCCTTGACTTCCTTGACTCAGGTGAATTTGACATTGAGAAAGGCATAAAACAAGGAGATAGCCTCAGTCCAATCCTATTTAACGTCTTTTTAGACGAAATTGCTAAAATATGCAAACGACGAACACACAGAACGAAGATAGGTATGTGGAGATTAAGGCCAGTATATATCCAAGCACTATTATATGCCGATGATATCGTACTGATATCAGATACACCTGAGAGACTTCAGCAAGCAGTGGAAGAATGGTATGAAGAACTTAAAAGGAAAGGCATGAAGATTAATATAGAAAAGAGTAAGATCATGCGGGTGACTAAAGAGGACAAGGAAAATGAAGCCCTGAATATAATATGCGAAGGGAAACAACTAGAGAAAGTAGAAACATATGAATACTTAGGAACTATCATAAGTAACAGTGGGAAAATTGATCAAGAGATAATGAATAGGACAAAGAAGGCAGCATCAGCATATTATCAAATGAGTAATACTTTGGTGGGAAAAAGAGAGATCAGTATAAAAACAAAAATGCAACTCTACAACTCAATTGTAGTTCCCATCATGGGCTATGGCACAGAAAGCTTAGCACTCCAAGACAAACATCTAAGTAAATTTCAAGCAATAGAGATGAAATATCTTAGAAGAACAGTGGGGAAAACTCGAAGAGACAGAATAAGAAATGAAAGAATAAGAGAAGAGGTAAAACAAAAGAAGACAATGACTGACGTAGTAGAGGAACGCCAGCTAAAGTGGTATGGACATGTAAATAGAATGAATGAAGATAGGAAAGCCAAGCAAGTGATGGAGATGAGGGTTGAGGGTAGAGTAGGAAGAGACAGGCCAAGAAATACATGGGAAGATAGAATAGAAAAGATAGGATTAAAATATGGAAAAACTAAGAACGAAATGAGAAGAATGAGTCGAGACCGGACGGAGTGGATGAGATGGACAGAACGAGGTACCCGACGCTTAACGGCATAAGGGAATGGAAGAGAAGAAGAAGAAGTAATGAAAATAGTACAGTAAAGCAACAAATCAGTGAAAGTCAAAAGAAATTTGACCCCTCCCTCCTCACAGTTAACCCTGATATTCCCCGAGAAGAAAGAGAAAAAATCCTAAAGCTCGCATACACGTATGCAGATATTTTTCTCTGGCCAGGGGATAAATTGACTAAAACCAATGTTTTGGAATATGATATCAAACTGACAGATGACACCCCAGTGTATGCCAAGACCTACCCTATTCCTTTTCATTACCGAGAACCCATGAAACAGGAAGTTCAGAAATTACTAGACCAAGGTGTTATAGAGCGCTGTGAAGGGAGTCCCTATCGACACCCAGTTCTATTAGTTAAGAAACCCAATGGGACTTACCGTTTTATCTCTGACCTCCGCGACCTAAACAGGATAATAGCTCCGATTTCCTTACAATCCCCAGACATAAAAACCATCATAACAGAGATGGCTGGAAAGAAATATTACTCAATTCTAGATATGTCCAGTGCATTCTTTCAGGTATCATTAACAGAGCGTTCTAAGGACATTACCGCCTTTTCTATTAACAATCTGGGTAGTTTTAGGTATGCTAGGTTATGCCAGGGATTGAAAACATCCCCCGGTGTAATGAACCGCGTAAGCGAACTTGCCCTTAGCGGAATAGACAGTTCAGAACTTTCTGTTTACACTGATGATATTATTATTTACAGTTCAAATCTCCCCCACATGCTTAACATACTGGACAGAGTGTTTCAAAAGTTACAAACAGCATCCCTTAAATTATCACCCTCTAAGTGTAGGCTAGCTTTTACCGAAGTAAAAGTCCTTGGTAACTTGGTATCTCAAAAGGGAGTTAAGATTTCAGAACACATTCTTAAAGCTATTTTGGAATATCCCACCCCTACCACCAAACGCAAGCTTCGTAGTTTTCTAGGACTTGTCAATTTCATTCGACGATTTGTGCAAGGTTTTGCAGGACCAACAGAATGTTTATTTAAGCTTCTTGAAAAGAATGTTAAGTTTCAATGGACTAATGAACACCAGAAAAGCTTCGAAACACTGAAAGAAATGATCACTTCCGCCCCTATCCTCCGCCCTTATGACCCTAAGCGCCCCTCATATGTATACATTGATGCGAGTGGAATTGGCATCGGAGGATCGCTGTTACAGCCTGATGAAGAAGGGAATTTACATCCATGTGCCTATTGTTCACGAGCCTTAACAGACACAGAGAAAAGAGCTGACACATTTTCACTTGAAATTGCAGGTGCATATTATGTATTGAAAACTTTCAAATTTTTTCTTATGAATCAACATTTTGTGGTTCTCACAGACAACAAGGCCTTATCCTATCTTCGTTCAACTAAACACCATAGTTCTATTCTAGGAAGAAGAGCCCTTTATTTTCAGAATTTTGATTTCGAAATAAGGCATGTCAGCGCTAGTAAAAATGAACTTGCGGATGCACTCTCCCGTGCAAGTTTACCGCTTGACAAGACTAATCATGACAAGAAAGATGATGATGATGATGATGACTTATTCTTTCATCAAGTATTTCATGCACAAGCAGCAGATTTTGATATTAGTTCAGAACAACGTAAAGACCCCTATTTCAGAGACATTATTGACGTATTAGAAAACAAAGATAAAGCTAGTGACCCTAAACTAGAAAAGCTTTCGTATTCTTATGTACTCAAAAATGGAGTCTTATACAGGACTAATAAAATCAAAACTGGTAATCGGGATAGACTTTGTATTCCCCATGCATTAAGAAATCAAGTTTTCGATCTTATTCATGCACACAAAATGAATGGAAGTCACCAAGGTGCACAAAAGACATATAATTTAATGCTTATGCGTTACTTTTTCCCCAATATGAAGAAATTTGTGTACGATAAGGTTAGACATTGCATCCCTTGTCAGATTTAAAAGAAACCACGAGGTTCTAAACCGCATACGCTGCAAACATTTCAACCAGTCCAAATTCCTTTCCAACGAATTCATATTGACGTATGTGGTCCTTTAGTCTCTTCAAAAACGCACAAATACAAATATTTTCTATCGGTAGTTGATAGTTGTACAAGGTACGTAATTACAGCTCCTTTGGCTAATCACGATGCACAAAACATAGCAACAGCCCTAGTTGAGAAAGTCTTTTTAGTCCATGGCATCCCGGAAACGATCTATTTAGATCGTTCAACACCCAATTCAAGTTTACTCTTACGAGAGTTGGCTAATATTACAGGCGTACAACTAAAATATGTAGATACTTGTGCCCATTTCACGAATGGATTAGTTGAAAGTTCATTTAGTTACTTGAAGAAAGCTATGAGAGTTTTTGTGTTAGAAAAGAAGGATTCATGGTGTGACTATTTAGCTAGCGCAGCGTTCAGCCACAACGTTACAATCCATTCTGGATCCCTCCAGAGCCCGTATTTTACTTTGTTTGGCTACAACCCAAGGATCTTAGCAGACGCAGTCCTTCCTTCGAACCCCGACAATGTTTCCCAGACGAACGCACAGAGACTTGAACTCCTGACTTCCATACGTAAGACAGCACATGACAACCTGCATAAGCGTTACGAACAGCAGAAAAAGTACGTAGACCGCACTTCTAGGAAAATGCAGTACTCACCAGGACAACATGTATGAATTCTAGATGCCACTCCAACTCCAGGCGTGTCAAAAGCTTTTGCGTCCTCTTATAAGTACAAAGGAACTATTCTTCGCAAAGTTAATGAGAATTCCTACGAAGTAACTTTCATCGACGGCAGGAGTAAACAAAAGACTGACACTATTACTATTTCTAGACTCAAAGCCCGCTACGACTAGTGCCATAAAAACCCCACTAACATTCATTAACACGCCACTCCGTTGTCACTCGCTTTAGCCTCCTCGTTGCGTACATTGCACATGCTAGCATCCCATGATCCAGCATTTTCTCACGCTCATCGACTCCCCTCCCCCCTCTTTCCACTTCCAGTGCTCGCACTGCATTTCTGCGTTAGAACGAACTCATTTTTATTTTTAATACAACATGGTTATTGTTATTTTTAACAAGATCAGGATTACAGAATGCTATCTCAATCGTCGGAACATTTATAATACATCTCTTGCCTAATAATTTATTTTTACTGATATTTTAATGTTATTTTATAATATGCGATTAAACGCATAGTAATAGTCAGAACATATCACTTAGCTGATTTGACTAATAAGTACTTAGTGTGTTTATGATCCTAACTAGCAAATATTTTTTTCCCCATTTGCTGGTACATATACGCTCAAATGAAGAAAAAAGTACAAAGACATAAAAAGAACGAATGAACTAAGATAGAACAAGATCAATGATTTAAAGAACAAATGAACTGCGTAGAACTTGCTTGAACTTTTGGCTTTTTGGCCATAGCAATTTTTTTTTATTTACGCTTAGGTGTAACGCGAACTGCTTCTTTGAAAGCTGCAATGCACTAAATATGTTAATAAAGCATATAATAAATATAGGCAAATGTTCCCACTCTCTCCTTTAATTTTATAGTTCAAATATTGATAGCATACAACATGGTATAGCTCATATCCCATGAAATTAAAACCTACTCTATTTTTCAATGAACTAATACACAAATCTATTACTTACTCTTTTTCACTTCTTTTTCATTTTTTTTTATTAGCAGCGAATCGAAGGCGCTTAAACCTTTGTCCACAATACACGTAAAATTCTTGCAATTGCTTTTATAAACGACATTTACACATATTACAGAAGGAAATGTCTCGTAATCACTTAGTTCGTTCTATTATCGCTGAATTCTCCTATCTTTTCTCATTTCAGACTCCTACCACAAGATGTCTCCAGCTCATTATGCTATTATTACATCCATCGTGATAGCTCTTCTCGGCATACTTATTTTATTGGCATTATTAATTATATCTTGCTGTTGTTCCCACAAATCACGTGTCACAACACCCCAACAACAATTAAAGAAACTTTCCATCAGTGCCCCGATTGCTTTACAATCACTTTCGCATGCCCCGGAGACACCAGTCATTCCCACACCACCCCCTCTTCCCCCGGCCCCTTTCACTACTGGTACAAAACAAATTAATACTCCAACTCAATGTACCACCATTCTTTCGAAAGGACGCCGACTTCCGGCACCTCAAGTCAAGCCACCGCCGCCCCCGGCCCCTATCCCGGCTAAGCCGACTATTCTACCTATTCCCCCCCATTCCCCCCCGGCGAACTTCCCTCATGTAAACCTGTTAATCATAAACAGGTCCCCTTAAAAACTCTACGTCATATAAGCAACAACGCCCCTTCGCCGTCATTCAAATTAGATATTACCTCCCATCCCCCCCAAAATAATTCACCAGTTTTAACTGAAAGTCCATTTTCAATTGATTTTATAACCCGTCATCATTTATTGTAAATCTGCTCCACTACCTTTTGCTTTTTCCTAATTTTTCCCTTTTTTGCGCTTGTTTCATTCTCATCGCCACGGACGTTACCGGACCCATGACGACCACCGGCTTGTACCATCGAGCGAGAGACCTAGGCTCATCGCAGAGACCGACGACGATTTTGTGGAGTTCCAGCCCCAACAAGGACCCGTTCCCGTCTGGACCCCATGGCTGATTTTTCCATCTTCCAAGCCGCGATGCAGAACTGGAGCTTTTTACCCAGGACGTTTCTTGCCCCGAAGCGCCATCGCAAATTTGACTTCCAGAAGGCCCCTCCCACTGAGTGCATCCTGCTCTTGTTTCCTGACGTCATATGATGCATATGTTATTTTTCATCGGCTAAAAGTGTTCCGGTGCTCAGCTACTTCAACTACCGTAAGGCACACGCTATTAGTACGCACGCATGACCATTACAGTGCCAAAGTTTGTGCCCATGGGTACTGCCCATACTGGATTAGAGATACGTCTCTTTCTTTTGTGTTTTTTTTTTTTTTTATCGTCAGCTGCACAGAACGTCCAGCCTATGGCGGCATGCAGTTTACAGAGTTGCCATAGGTAACATACCTCAAGGCTCCGCCCAGCATCGTGTATGTTCCACCGAGTGTACTTTGAACTCAGCAAACAGTAAATACAACCGCTTGCGGTTCCCGGCGTTTCTTCACACTGTGCTGACATGTGTTTTTTTTTTTTATTATTATTGTGCTGTCATCACTCAATCAAAACTAGTTCAGTGTCACACTTATGTAATTATTTTTATCCATGCCTCAAGACTTAGTTAATTGTGCTCGTACCTTTTGAGTTTATAAGAGGCTATGACATACAATTTAATATTTTTTTTATTATTCTACGTGTTTTTATATTTTTTTTTCTCAACGGTGTTTGGTGCCACGATATGATATGACTCTTCTGGTGATTTCAATTTTTTTTTACGGTGATGTGAATCTTCTGGTGATTGACTTGCTGTATTGGTTTTCTACGAGTTTGATATGTTAATAAATCATAATTTTTAAATATAACCTACTCCGGACGAGGTAGTCGACCATCACAGAGTGGTTCGATTATTTCAACAAGGGGAATGTAGAGATATGGAGATTATTAAACCGAGAAAACCTCGTCATGTTAATATTCACACTTGCTTATTTCCTGGACTTGTCCGACCAGCGAGCGATCCCAAGAATGCGCTAACTTGTAACTTTCGTAAAACAATGAACTGGAAAGGCAAACGCGTGGATCTAAACAGGATCTACCGCGTTTGAAAGGTTTAACAACCTTTCGACGCCTAGAATGATAAAAGCAAGCTCCTGCCCGGAGCTCGCTCTCTTTTGATTCTGGCACTCATCGACGCTACATGGATAACTAGTCCGATTACTTTACAACACGTTACACTGCTAACTACGACGATGGAACACGGAGTTACCGCTGCTTACAAGGCGCAAGGGATCGCCCGGTTTGGTGAGCTGAGGGTCGCTGGATAGAACCTTGGAACTGTCACGATTCGGTCTGCGAGAAGCATTAGGACAAGACATCACACACATCTACCAGGTATGAACAAGCGTGAATAACCTTTTACACCAACTTTCCATATCTCTACCCTCCTACGGAGCAGGTTTAGCCAACAGACATTATTAAGCTCTACCTAAATGTTTAAATGAAACTTCCCTGTGACCTCAGAGCCCAGGTAAAACGGGCTTACAACAATATAGATGTCTTCCCAGTTAGCACTATCTCTGAAATATGGAACCTTGGACACTGAGAGAAAAGAGAATATTCACAAAAGAGAATATTGATTAATGAAAGCAAACGTTGTTTTTCGTCGGTGGTTTTCTTTTTTGGCAAAACGATGTGTGATAAAAAAAATTATGTTCGTTTGGAAGTATAATATTTACGTGGAAGTTGCAAGGCCTGCTGCTTCCCTTTGGTTTGAATGAGCATAATAATTATACGTTCATTCCAAATCACAAGTAAAGGCAAATGAGGAAAAATAGTGAAGAGCAAATAAAATAAAGGAAGGAAGCACCCGTGTCGCATTAAAATGGACGAATTTTGCCTCCGCTAATGCGTTCGGCTCTTAAATTTTGACTTTTGCTGATTATGGAACATAGAATTAAGTAATGCAGAAAAATAATTGTCTCCATCACTGAACAATACTGACATGCGTGGCGTGGCTTTCGGCTGCTTGCAGGTATTGTTCATGTTATGCAAGTCGTTGCTCTGAAGGCAATGACTGAATGTCGGCATGACAAATACCTGTCAATCTAAGCGGTTATTTAGACCAATTCTTAAAGCAATAAAGTAGTACTCTGTCCTGGTTTTGTCATTGATGAAAGAAGAGTATAATTTACAATAAAATTAATAGAATAAGACACTCCTCGCTTGCAGAGTAATAGTAACAGGGAAGTCCACTACCATGCCTTAGTATGATGTTTCCATTGAGTATACGGACGGACTCCACCTTACCGCTTTTTTATTCATCATCTTACTTGGTAATTAATTTTCTTTGCACACCTAGAAAATGGAAAATTCTACTGAAATAAAGCCGTATACAAAAGCTTGATAATCGAACATTTCTTTCACAGTGAATGGAAGTTACATCTTTGTTAAAATGTACTTATCAAAATGAAATACATAGCAATACTTACTTCTAATGTTCATTTGAACCCTATTAAGGAATTCTCTCTGCCTCTCTGCGCTTGCCGGAAGAGTTGTCGGTGGGGCTGCAGAAGGCAATTCAGCGTCGGCACTCTCTGAGCTGAGGTTGCTCTCAGTTGATGTCTGTTGGTCTCTTCGGATTGTTAAGTATCTTGCCCTGCGACCAAGGGCTTCATTCGAACCTTCCTGGTTAATCTCCTCATTTTCTCTAGAGTCTCCTTTCAGAGTATTAGTGTCTGAGAATGAGTGGAAATATCAACTAAACAATAACTTTTCCTTTAATGTTTAAACTTTTTAAATTTCAAAAGTACTGAGGTCTTTCTTTCTTCGTCTTCTTGCTTTAATTTTCTCATACAGCATATTTGTTTTGCATGCATAAAAACACCAATGATAAAATGTATGTGACTAACTTTTAAAAATATGTGTCATTAGATAGTTTAAATATAATAGACGTGTTGAAATTTTAAAATACACACGAAACATTAAATATTAAGTTTGTCATGTAGGAGATGTTACAGCCCAGTTCTCTTAAAATATGTTAATATTATTATTTCGTTTTCTCTTTCATTTGTTTAACGCAATTATTTGTAGGTTTGTGAGGACTCATTATATCAAAATTTCTATGAAGTAGACGTTGAGAAAGAAAATCAGAGCCACTGGTTTAACAGTACGCCCTGATAACTTCAGTCATGAGACATTCACACTATTGATTTTAAAATGTACCTTTGTGTAATGTTTAGTTGTATGTTTAATGTTGCCTAAACACGTTGAACTCAGCAGAAATAAATGTACAAACTAGTTTTACTTTCATTCAAATAATAACATATTTATTCATAGAGCATCTATTATTTAGACGAAGTGTCTGCATTCGATTTGCGATTGACATATACCCCAACTGATTCAATCTGGCGACATCCATTTGAAACAGGCGGTGGCTAGATGCCTCTTCGGCTCACGGAACCTGTATGGTACTGATATCAATTTCCCGACTGTCTATAGAGGAAGGGGGCTTGTATCTACCAAATTAATATTTAAAACAACTTGCTCCTGCCCTCTGTCTTGGTTTAATATTTTAAACTAAACCTAGAGGTTTTCCTTATTTCTTCACACTTCTTGAATGGAGGGGGGATCTGCAAGGAAATTTATATTAATGTTATGTTACGAAAGTAAATATATTTAATGTCTACAGACCTCAGTACTTTATATAATAATAATAATCAATTGCGCAACAGCCCATGAAGGTCCTAGGCATACCTACCGACTGCCGATCTCCCTCCCACGCTTTCCTTCGTCACCTCTAAGCGTGGAGATCTTCAACCAGTATTGGAATAGTCGGGGGGTCAGCCCGACGTATTCCCAGCCGTTATAGTAGGTCTTCTCGACCGGATTACGCTCACTCACTCGGAGCTCCTCAATTTTCTCACGATGGTGGGTTGCCACCGGCCCTATACGTAGGCCGAATAAATTCCGACCAGAGCCGGATTCGAAACTTCGCCGTCCCGCAGCGAACGATTTCAAGACGAGTGAACGCCTTAACCCGCTCGACTACGGAGGAGGACTCAGTACTTTAAAACTGTTAAATCATTCTAGTTTGTATGCAGGTACTTTGGCATGCTGGTCATAATTAACACTGAATGGAATAGAACGTACCCAAGGAAGCATAAAATGTTGCCGACTTGGAAGATGATTTCTGTCCATCATAGTAGACACTAATGTTGCTGCTGTGAATGCTATTCTCAGCCCAGAAAAAGTTCAGAAGAGATACAGCATCATGCTCCTGAGCAATGTTCCATGCATACTGGGGTAATGCTTGTCTCTCTTCGGTGCTGTACTCCACTCTAAATGATAAACCAGTTTGAATTTGGCCATAATTCTCTTCCCACTAGAAAATTAGAAGATTGAAAATAATAAATAAAGACTTCAATCTAAATTGCAAATTTTGAAAATATTATTTCTAGCATCATTGATGCCTACAACCTACAACTAAATGATAATTTCTAACTACATCAAATCAAAATGAAAATAATTAGCTTTTCTTTCAATTTTAGAAATCTACTAACGCTTAATATTATTTTTGTGCAACTAATCGAGTAAATTATAGATATAAAGTTGAGACAAGAAAAAATGAACCTAGGAATTACATTAATATTCGTAAAATATATGTACGTCCATATTAAAGTAGACTTCAGACTGTCATATTTGTATACTGTAACATTTATTACAGGAAAATGTTTATTATTATTATTAACTATTAGTATTCTATTCCGTAGAATGTTTTCGTAAGTTTATTCAACTAATTTGTGCTACACCGAAGGGTAGAATTTAAAACATAATTACATAACAATTTTTTTCACGTTAAGGTCAATTAGAAAATTCTACGTGAAATCATGTTTACGAATCAGGAAGTCGTTAAACTCTTTATTACTAGTACTAGTTCCCAGTACAGGG
This sequence comes from Lepisma saccharinum, assembly GCF_977018435.1. Classification (NCBI taxonomy): domain Eukaryota; kingdom Metazoa; phylum Arthropoda; class Insecta; order Zygentoma; family Lepismatidae; genus Lepisma; species Lepisma saccharinum. The sequence continues at coordinate 106,077,357 of NC_139230.1, forward strand.
ATAAAATCTCAGATTTATTTTCTAGGATAACATCTTTTGACGTATTCAGCTATTCAGTGAGTACAATTTGTACTGCCTATGCTGAGAACTAAACATATAATTGAACTTATTGCGTGAATTTTTTGATTAGTACCATTTTCTCCTGTTTCGATACCATTGTCATCAGAGCCTATTGGAAAAATGACAGATAAGTTAACATACCCATTCAGGCTGTCTAACGTGAACTTCTTGGCTACCGGAATCTAGGCTAGCTGGAGTCATGCTAGAAATTCGGTGCAGAGCAGTGTATGGGTAGCTGCTGGAGTGGTAGACAAGAGCTTCTTGGTTATGTTCAGCTGGTTCTACAGTTGCATTTAAGGAAGCTTCTCTTAAATCAACATCGATTTGAGCCTTAATAGGAAGATGCAATTGACTGAGTCTATCGTATCCAGCAATGTATCGGGCGGCGTTGAAAGGAGTGAAAAAGCTCACTTTGGAAACAGTCTGGGAGGCATAACTGAAAATCAGAATAAGGACACCACGTTAATACGAAGTATATCAAACCATAAAACCTTGGCACCTGAATTTCACCTCAAGTAAAGATAATACTTTGGGCCAGGGGTGCCCATTCCTCCCAAGGCCAATGGCGCAATCCCCCCAAAAATCATGTCATGCTTCCCCCCCAAATCATATCATATGTTCCCTCGACCCCAAAAATCATATCATTCGTGCCCTCAAACCACATCGTAATCCCCACAGAGTACTTAGTTACGACAGCGTGTCTACCGAAAGTAACTTTTCTCTCAGCTTTACTCAATACACTTGATCTGCCCCTCCTCCATAAACAGGAGGTCCATCACTCTAGACCGCCACTAAAATCGTACATCATAAGTCCCACAAAATATTTTTCTTGAATACACACACACACACACACACACATACGTGTAAACGTGGTCTTATAAGGCCCGAGTGAGTGTACATATGTTGTTGGAACCACTATAATTTGATAAATTAGCAAAATCAAATTCATTTTAAAATGTCGAGACCACGCATGTGATTACAAATACTACCGTGGTTTTTGAAAATTATCATTTATGCAGTTTTCCTGACGAAAAAATGGTTAATATTCTTGTTGGAACCTGGTACCAATATCTAATTTACGTGTTGTAATTTTAATACAATTGCATCCGTTGTGGGTACCAATCAATATTGCAAAACCCGTACAACCAATCACAATTCTTGTAGGTCACATGATTTCTTCCTGTGTGTAAGCAGCTACGTACCATACCGAATTGGGCAAAAAGTTGTGAAACGCGCTTTACGGCGTCAATTGAGAGCGCGTAGCTTGTCTGTCTCGGCGCAGAGCATTCGGAAGGGGAGGGGGAAAAAAAGAAGAGTTCCTCTCGCGGCGGAGTTAGGAAGGGATTAACTGCGGCGCAGTCAGTGGCGTACTTAAGCAGTTTATGCCCCACTGTGGAATTGAGAAAATAATCACATTTACCCTAATCGCTGACTCTTAATTTTTACTTTGCATACTTTTATGTGTTGTTTGAAGATTTCAGAAATCAAAGCAGGCTTGTGTGGCCTATCATGCCGCAACTGTGTGAAACGAAGCTCTTTATTGGAACGCTACCAAGCGAAACGCAATAGGTAACAAGCGTCAAGAGATACGTATCGCTTGGAATTGAACCCTCAGTAATCAATTCGACCTTTCGCATTAATGCGACAGGGCAAGCTGCACATGTCGCTTTCGGCTCGGTGCATTAGGTTTTTCGCGCATGAGCGGTGAATTTCTTGCTTTAGATCGAAGTCGCCAGTGTTCATGGGAGTCCGTAAGGGGGGGCAAGGGGGACCCGTGCCCCCTTTGGAAAATGAAAGTCAACCAAAAATTATATATTTCACACATATAATTCCATTTCAGCCACAATAATATGTGTTAATTAATGCACGAACATGATAAATTCAAATGTAAGCAATGTTTTTTTGAAGGAACATTGGGTAAAATGTGGCTTATTTGCTCCCCCTGGAAAAAAAATACCTTCCTTGCCCTTCCCTGGAAAAAAAAACCTGCTGACGTCCATGCCAGTGTTGTCTGTCGATTGTCGCCTGCCACTTGTCGCTTCGATCTGAAGTCTCCTTGAAGGGGTCAGGGGAAGAATTCTGACGGAGGCGACAAGCGACAGTGTGCTTCCACATCGACAAGAGACACGGGTCCCTTTTGTCTTGTAGACTAAAACATTCACCGCCCGTGCACGACAAGTGGAGGCATCACGATGCACAACATTGATAAAGTAGCCAGTTTGAGTGACACAACCAAGCGACATGCAATATTTGCAGCTTACCGTGCTGCATCATTCGAAACGTTGCAATGATTACCGAGGCTTGTCGCTTGTCGCGTTACGCTTCGGTCTGGAATCTGCTTAAACGGCATAAACGGCAGGCGACTAGCGACATGGAGATTTTATACCAAAGCGACAAGCGACAAGCGACATTAGACTATTCAATATAAGGCAAAGCATTCACCGCGCATGCGCGAACAAAAGTACGAAGCGACATGATGCACGGTATTAACAAAACTGGCCACGCAAGCTACAAGCGACACCTGCATCTTGTCGTGTCGCTTCTGTTCGAAAGGTTCAATTCATTACTGCTGGTTCGCTTCCAAGGGACATGTGTTGGTTGGCGCTTTCGTGTGTAATCTCCCTTACAAGGCAAGAAAGCTGCAAACGACAGACGACAAGTGACAGGCGACAAGCGACACGGAGAATTCACACAGAAGCTGCAAGCGGCAAGCGACACTAGCACAGTTAGTCTAAATCCAAACATTCACCGCGCATGAGCTAACAAGAGCACTAGATGACAGGATGCACGGTATTGAGAAAACGGCCTAATCAGAGCTACACGTGCAGATTGACCTGTCTTGATACGAAAGGTTGCATTTATTTCTGAATGCTGGTTTGCAAGTTAAGCGTGTCACGTGCCGCTCCCCTCTGAAAGCTACACCAAGCCATTGTTTTATTGAATTCTCCTCAGGAAAGGAAGAGAATGCTTATACAAATACAGTCTCCGTAGATCATTTGCTAAGCCACTCATTATATTTGAAACTCTACTTTATGTGCACACTCAGCGTGCACTATAATCAACTGAAGCGGCCCTAATAAATTATTCGCTGGAACTAGGATCTCACTTTCCTCATCGTTGTGAAGGGTCACTCGCAATAGAATTGTTACCATTTTATCTCTCTGGTTGAGATCAGAATTTGGAGACTATAGTCGACAAAAAAGTTATTTCTCTTGGAGTTATTAGATTGGGGGAGGAGGGTGGTGCTTCAGATGGCTGTTCCATGTAGACTGTACATTTGAACAAAAGGAGCAAAGGAAAAGTAACTTATTTAATTTCTTTGTAAAATGAATTAAGTGTTAATTTACCAGAAGTCCAGTACAGCAAAACTATCCAAGTTTATAATGGTGTGAGTCTTAATGGACATTTTAATTAAACCTTTCTTAACAAACTGATTCAATATTGAATAGGGTAGTGGTTCCCTAAGGGGGCGCCGCGGCGCCCTGGGGTGCCGCGAAATGTTCCGGAATTTTAACTGAAATGCCACTTACTTGTTAGTCTACACAGGGTTTTAGATATGATTGTTTCAAACATTTGCTTATTTAGTACTTTTTACATAAACAATGTTTCTGAATTTGAAATATGTGCTTATTTTTTAACATAAGGCAAGCAACCTAACAACACTAACTTAGCGTTGCAAGTTTTAGATAGGCCTATGCCTATATTCTGACTTGGGCACCGCGGAAAACTTTTGAAACTACAAAGTTTGGGATCCCCTGAAATAGGGCATAATTGTAATAATGAATGATTGACGTATAAACTCGATGTGAATCGTAGAGAAATGTTTGTTTCGCGAATGGAGCGAACAAGAAAATGTTTTATAAATCTCATTCCTTGCAACCACCCAATCACAGTAACTGTTGATCACCTGACCTCTACTTCCACGTCACCCATGAAGCCTGCTGGTGCTTCTTTGCGTCCTAGCACCTGGATCACAAGCATTTCGTTTTCGCGCCTTTTTTACCGGACGCCCGGTCCTTTCTTATTTCGGTAGTTCTTCTCGCAGTCAAGTAGGAGGGGTACGAGTTCCACTTAAAGCCTCCCCGATGGCCCTGTCGACCTCCGTGACGGTGTGTTTATCACAGAGCGCTACGACGTCAGGGGTTCCGGGTGCGAGTCCCGGGTAAGGCACGGGTATTTGTTTGTCCAAATGAGAAAAACTGAAAATTGAGAATAACCGAGAAATGAAAATCTTGATAATATAGTGAAAAACGGGGGATACTTCCGGTTAGGGGTATTCCTTAAAAAAAATGGCGTATTGGTTGCTTCGTCGCCTTGTAATGAAAGGGTCCCGGGTTCGATACCGGTGGAGGCACTTTGTGGTTTGGATTCCACTTTAAACTGTAGATCCATTCCCAATAAGCCTTACTGTGCATAAAGCGGACTTAACCAAGCACAATATGTACTATTTTGCGAATGTGGGAGTTGTTGGAAAGGTTCCCAATATAGCTATTTTGTTCTTTGATTATTGGGCTGGTTTAAATATAATTAGTGAAGGCAACGAGAGCAAGTGAAATATTCATTCGAGAATTAGACTGCAAGAATCACTAGCAGAGTTGTCTGTTTCCATCCGAATCGTGGCGCGCCAAAAGCAAGTTCCGAGCGACCCAGCTGGCCGCTGGCGCCAAAGTGTCTGGAATCGTCTCAAGCAGACCGACCTGCAGTGAGCACACAGGCAATGAATTCGGTTTCTGGTGAAGTGACACTTATATATATACAAGACCAGGAACGTGACCGGGGATGGAGGGTTGGGACAAGATATACTTTGTTAAATTTGGACCACGTTATCTGTTTTTACCATGTATTTAGTAACTCTATAGTCCAACAGCCTTTTGAAGACCAGAGCTTATCAAATGGGTTCTTTGTTGATCGCATTCAGTCCCAGCGACGCTGTTATCAGACTTTCTCAATAGGAACCAGATCGTCCTTATTAAAAAAAAAAAAGTGAAGGGAAAGTGCTCCCCTGTGCAATGCACCACGCCATGAAGGCGTATAGGGAGCGTGGGGTTAGGGCCTCACACTTTCTTGATTACGGCCGAAGGTGGGGGTGACGTGATCAGCACCACGTCCCTTGCCGCCTTTCCCCCCAGAGTTTCCTCCAGGTACCCACTTTATACGACGATGGGTGGACGCCGGAGCTGCCTGAACAGGTGGAAAAATTTCCGGTTCTCCCCCGCCTGGAGAACCTTATTAAGTCTTTGAATTATATTAATTGTGTTGCGTCATCACCCAAATTTTGGAGCTCTCATCTAAGTTCGAACCCGGGACCGCAGATAATACGCAAGAGACCTTTTCATGGTAAGAGTATGATAATTACAATGGAATGAGAACCCAGGAGCTAGATATTTGGCACCCTAGTAGTAGTTATAATTAAAGTATTATTATTATTTTATTATTTGAAATATGATCTCTCGTTGTCAAAAGCTATTATTTATTATATTCTCGGTGTGACTTACACAGTATTTCTGGTTCCTTTTGATCAACCTTTGATGTTAGCCCTACGCAGAAGTTGGGGAGTGCCAGAAGTATGTATCAGAACAATCAATCTTCTTGAGAGCGGCTTTATTTTTCACCAACCGTTTGTAAATCTCCTCAAAAACCTTACCCCACACATCTGACGCGTGATTTCCCACTTCAGTTTGTGGTTTGTCCCAAGTTCATATTGAAATTGCATATACGTTTCTTGGGCATACTTATGCACTCCCTACAAATAACGGAACACACGCAAAACAATACAACTTTTTTTTTAGCATGAAATGTCTCAACTTTATACTTGGTTTTCAAGCTAACCCCTAGGCTTTTCTAAAACGGTACAAATAGTGTTTTTAAATAATATCGAAGGGACGACCGGGACACGCCTCTCAAACAGGACTGTCTCGTTCAAAACGGGACGTACGGTCACCCTATATAAATGACAACATAACTAAGGACCTAATGAGTGAACTGTTAGAAGGCACTCCAATATCAGCGTTTCCACTTCCATGTAATACGCCTCAGAAACTACGTTCTTGAAGGACATTGATGCTAAGTCCATAGTTAGTACATATTCTGCTAGGTTGTTAGTTATTCTGCGATTTGTCCATTAAGTACCGACGCTCCTCCACAGCCAGTTCTTACTGTTGCCTTAAAACTATAGTAGATATTATTTTCTTCCTCTGTAACTGAATCATCACGTTATCGTATTTACGGCTGGAACAGAAGGGGGAGGGGGTGTTCCTTGGCTCTCTAAATCACTTGCTCGCTCCTTCTGAATTCCAGAGATTTCAAACCATCAACGTGCGCATGTAATTTGATATGATCGAACAGTGGCGTGAAGAAGAAGGGTGGCCAATATTCCGACTGTGCTGCAGCGTTTCTATGTGGAAAGACTCGCGCACTTTAGGCGTGGCCATTGGCCACGACTTGTACGCTCGCATGCTTGACCTTCGGCCACGTTGTGGGCCCAATCATGTTATAGCTGGGGTTCCTCAGTGATCTTAATGATTTTGAAGATGCGTGCATGTTGTATTGGATGAAGGGAAACAAGTGTATAAGTTCGCTTGCGTGTGTATATGCTCTAATGTTTTACAAATATTTAACACATATTATTGTCTAGTTTCATTATAATAAACTGGGTACATATGGTCCGTTTCAAAATATTTAGATATTTCATATAAACGAATTAAATAGCGACATGTCTCGTGCGCTCGCCGACGTGGCTCCCTTATTTGAAAAGTTTTGAACATAACGTTATGTGTGTTCGGCCTCTTGTTTACTTTCTTAATAATAAGCTGGGTAAGTAAAAACAGTTGGATGTTTTCTGTAAACGGATTCAATAGGGACACTAAATTGGAAAAGCAATATTTACGTATTTTGTGATTTTCACAATTTAAAACGTAATTGAAAAATAATTGTTTTCCGTCATTCCCCTCGAATTCCTCTGTAATAAATTATGAGGCTCATATTTTGAAATTCGAACAGTCTAGCATAATTCACTTAGTAGTTTCTGGGGTGAAAATGAAGTTCCCTAGCAACGTCTGTTGCCATGGTCAACAAGAAGCAAGTTAAGCTCTGATATCATAGTAAAAAGCCTGGAATATGAGCAACTTCAAAAGAATTCCATTTCAACAACAACACAACTAAACACCTGGCTAAACAACAACAAGCTTTCCCTGAATGTTAATAAAACAGTTCTAATAAATTTTAATCCAGCAAAACAAATAAAAAACTTAAGAAGTCGTCAAAGAATGCAATGCAATAAAATTCTTAGGAGTATTGACAGACACAAACCTGTCTTGGGACATGCAAATTACTAATTTAATTCAAAAGATAAGCAGGCTCGGCTACATGATGAGAATTTTGAGAAATGTTTTAACTTTGAATGTTTTAAGAACAGTATATTTTTGGACAGATTCAAACTGTACTTACATATGGTATCTCTTTCTGGGGCAGCTCACCCAAAATGCAGAAAATTTTTATTTGGCAAAAACGCAAAACGCATATTAAACATTATGAAGAATGTATCCCTCTCAAACCCTACAAAACAAATTTTCAATGAATTTCAAATATTACCTCTTCCATGTTTGTACATATTAGAAACGTTGTACTTTATTCATACAAATTCTAAAATCTTCTCAAAAAATCTGGACATACACAAGTACAGCACTCGTATGCATAACTCCCTCCACCTTTCTACTGTCCGCACATCCAAAACACATAGTGGTCTAGGATTTCAAGGTGTAAAACTCTATAACAAGCTGCCAGAGGAATTCAAGAATCATAATCCAACCAAATTTAAAATAACAGTAAAAAGCTTGCTTATGAAGTATTTGTTTTATAGCACAGAGGAGTACTTAGATCATATTTTTCATTAATAGACATAACCTTTGATTTTCTTCCATTTTTATGTTCACTAATACCCATAACCTTTGATTTTTCTTCTATTTTTTTAAGTTATTCCATACTCTTTTATACTTTTGATATGCATAAGTATGTGTTAATTCCTTTCTACTCAAAATTACACATGTAATTGACCTATCTCATATCATAGTGCTATTTGTACTCATATGATCAAGTGGATGGAAATAAATCTTATCTTATCTTATCTTAAGAATTGTTTGTCATTATACCTGCAAACATTTAGTTAAAACAAGCACGATGTAGATATTATCGCATTGAGTATACCAATATCTAATTGTATCTGGACTGAAACATCTTCTTATGTATATGTCAACCTTGTTTGAAGCTCCTTCTCAAAACCAAGAGTGTGTGTGATCTGTGAGAAATAATGTAGCTTCACAATAAAGACTTGAATCAAACAAGATAGTTAGTTGGATGCTTTGTATAAACGAATTCAATAGAGACACTAAATCGGAATAGCAATATTTTACGTCTCTTGTCATTTTCGCATTTTTAAACGTAATCGAATTTCTACCTCTCCTCAGTAATAAATTCTGACGCTCATATTTTGAAATTGGAAAAGTCTAGCATTATTCACTTACACTAGATTTCGAGGTTAAAATAAACTTTCATTAAGTTCCCTAGCAACGTCCGTTTCCATGGTCAACAACAAGCACGGCAAGCTCTAAAGAATTGCTTGTCATTATACCTCTAAACATTTAGTTGAAACGAGTACGATGTAGATATTCTCGCATTGAGTATACCAATATACATATACGTAATTGTATCTGGACTGAATCTTCTTCTTATGTAGATGTCATCCTTGTTTGAGGCATATTTTCAAAACCAGGAGTTCATTCATCTGTGTGTGATCTGTGAGAAATATAATGTTAAGAATTAAAGGAAACAATGTGAGCAAAAAGAGAAAGCCATGGAAACGGTTGCTAAGGACGTGAAAAAAGGGCATTTTCACTCATAAGAAAGGGCCAATTTTTTAATTTTCTCGGCTTTTTGGGACAATTTCATGGGGGGTCGTAATCGGGCATTTTTTGCCTCCGGGCCTTCCTTCATGGAGAACATTTATGTCAGTGAGTGGTGGGATTGGGTCTATATAGTATATATTGGACTCGCGTACTTTCGACGTGGCCTCTCTCGCATGCGTGACCTTCGGCCACGTTGTGGGCGAAATCATATTATAGATGGGGTAAAATGTCTGCAAGTTGTATTGGATGAAGGGGAACAAGTGTATAAGTTCGCTAATTTAAAAAGTTTCAAAAGTTACTTTATATGTGTGTGGGCTCTAATAAGGTACAAATATTCAAAAGAGTATTGTCTAATTTCTTAATAATAAATGAGTAAGTAATAACTGTTTCAAGATAATTAGTTGGATGTTTTTGCATCAACGAATTCAATAGCGACACTAAATTGAAAATGCAATATTTACGTCTTTTGTCATTTTCACATTTTTGAACGGAATTGGATAATAACTGTTTTCCGTCATTCCCCCCAAATTCCTACCTTGCGTCTGTAATAAATTCTGACGCTCGTATTTTGAAATACGAAATGTCTAGTATAATTCGCTTACAATAGTTTTTGGGGTGAAAATAAACTTTCTTTAAGTTCCCTAGAAACGTCCGTTTCCATGGTGAACAACAAGCACGGCAAACTCTCTAAATAATTGTTTGTTATTATACCTCTAAACATTAAGTTAAAGCAACCACGGTGTAGATAATATTTTCGCATTGAGTTTACCAATATATATACGTAATTGTATCTGAGTTGAAACTCCTTATTATGTAGATGTCACCCTCGTTTGATCCACCTTTTCAAAGCCAGGAGTTGATTCAGCTGTGTGTTGTAGATCTGTGAGAAATATAATGTATCTCGGCAATTAAGAATTGAAGGAAACAGTGTGTGCTGCAAAAAATGTCCGTGGCAACGGTTGCTAAGGACGTGAAAAAAGAACGGCTATTTGAGCTATTTTTGAATTTTCTCTGCCTTTTGGGACGATTTCATGGGGTGTCGTAATCGGGCATTTCTCGCCTCCGGGGCTTCCTTCATGGAGAACATTTGTGTCAGTGAGTCAGTCAGTGGTGGGATTGGGGCTTTATATATATTGGATAACTCGGCCTTTCATGTACAATTTTCTGAAACTTTGCGTGAAGTTACGAGCTAGGCACATTGTAGCTCTGTTTGTATACTCTGTCCCGAGAGTGACTCGAGAGTGCTCGACCAATTAACGCGTGAGAGGGAACAGGGAAAATGGGAGAAAAAGGAATTTTAAATTCGTCGTTGAAATCTTCAGTGATACTTATTCTAAAGGTAAATGGTAAATATAATCTACGTGCATTGAATCATGCTGTGAAGGTACACAGGGGTCAAAGGTGGAGCTCTCCCACCGTTGAAAGACCACAAGGTGAATGCAACGCGGTCCTGGAAACTCTCCCTTCTGAAGCATGACGTCATATGAGTTGCAGAGGCGGGTCACGTTCCTCTGTAGGCAGGGAAGAAGTGAATTGGTGTTTGCAAAACAACAATATTTCATGAGCTTTAGAATATTAGGAGGGAACATTTAAGAAAGTCAACATCTTCTAAAGTCCAAAATTTAGCACTAAAATATTTCTCTAGAGGATGGTTTACTTTAGTTAGTCGTTAAAGTCACACCTTGGAGTAAAAAGTATTCTTTGACAATTAGGCTATTATCAGTCCTTCTGATTTTTATCAGCCTGGCGTGCAGCATTTTTCATTGCATTGTATGGGTCATACGTAGATAGCTCGGTGGTCGAGCGTGTTCAGTGGTATACTGGTGTCCTAGGTGCCAATGGATCCGGGTTCGATTCCCTGTGTGAGGTGTAAGGCGTGACGTTTGTGAAGAGTACGAATACCACGCAGTAAAACCCTGGACCGCATTCTGCAGAATAATGAGGATCTGGAGCCCAGATGCACGGACAGTATAATCCTCTGCGGTTGCGTGTTGGCGCCCTGCATGCTAAGTTACCCTTCGCAACATCTGTTTTTAACTAGGGTGTACAGACTTGAGTCTTCAGACGACGGCAGTTCTAGTATTTGCCTCGACTGTACGTAATCACTGGCGTAGGCCGAGGGGGGATGGTTGAAGGGGCTACGGTCTACTCCGAAATTTTAAGAAAACCAACATTTTCAAATGAAGGCAGTGAAGAACTGCCAAATTGGGGACCAGAGTGAGTGTTAAATGTGCTGACGTGTCCATAATTTAAATAAATCAATCAAGTATTTTTTAGTTCCGGCCTGCATGAGTCTACCTTTGTAAGTGTAACTCATAAATCATCTTCGTCGTCGCCAATAGTGGCTGAAAAGCGATGTAAATATTAATGAATGCAAACATAAATTCTAGCTCTACGCTGTAGCAATTCTGACCACCTCTCGTACATAAATCAATTTTGTATACTTTTTCTCCTTGTCGATGCTTCTCAACAATATCTGGTTAGTAAAGGTAGAATGAGAATGAGAGAAAGGGAGATGTTTCCAGATGTTTCCAGCTTTGGCTGCAAATCGCTTCTCCCATCTGGCTAGAACTCGAGAAAAACCAAACTGTTAAAATTCCAATTTAGAGGCATTACGGGAAATATAACTTTCATTATTGTAGTGGTTATTTCTACATATTTTATTTTTTGAGGACACATTCCAGGGTGGTCAGGCACCATTGGCACCCCCCGTGCGCAAGACTATGCCCTCACATATCAATTTTCATTTGCTTCATCTGTAGCGATGTTGTTTGAAAGTGTGTTAATATCGGGTGTGTTGTAGAAGAAAAGAAAACATTATTTACACTGTTACTCTTCCTTGCACTCGTATTGTGTTTCGTTTGTTAACTGGGACCTCCCCGTTGGTGTAGTGGTAACGTCGTCGCCTTGTAATCAAGGGGTCCCAGGTTCGATAGCGGATGAAGGCATAGGAATATAGTGTTTCGGGTTCCACCTTCAACTGTAGGTCTAGTCCCGATTAGCCACACTGTGCATAAAGTGTACTTAAAACACAAAGTCAATCAATGAATCGTTTGTTTACTGAACGGTGCTATTCGAATATGAGCAAAGCGCTTTCGTTACTTACGAAAAATGCTTCTACTTTAACAGAATTATAATCGAACCTTTTTATATCTTTCAGCTATGATTGCTTGGAAAAGTTAAAGGACGTTAGTATCGTAAAATCTCGGTGGACTCATTATCTTAGCACCAAAAATTCTGGGTTGGAATTCCTATGTCAGTTTCGTATCTCTAATGAGGCAAATAGGAAATAATTTGGAAATATGCTCTGCCCCAGGTTTCTCTGCAGCGGCCGAACGAAAGCAAGTCTCTGCGCAATCAGTCAATATGGAGGACTGACTAATGAACGCGTTCGAGGGAACGGGATTGTGGTAAAGGTGAACAACGACCACCCTTTCCAGCAGCGCTCCGCTTACTCACTCTTCCCCTTTCTTGCGCAGCCTTGCTCCATAGATACCCGGGACAGAGTATAGAGAGAATTGGAAGAGACAGCAAACGTGCCATTTTGGTGGCAGAAGTCCTCACTACACACAGTATCGGCAGTTTTAAAAAAAACAGTGGCATCTATTTGCGTTGGTAATACATCAAAAGGTGAAGATGTCTGGTTAAGTATTTTCCTATCTCGTTGTTGTTAACTTTATCGAAAGAGATTTTTTTTTTATACTCTGCAAAAGATAAATCGTAAGTTTGTCACGCCTTGCATGTATCATGCAGATAAATATTCACAACAGTAAAAACGCAACAAAACCAGTGTAACAAAGGACTTTGGCCACGTGTGTAGAAATGAACGTTCCTTTCAACGAAACTCGCACGACTCCACCGCTATCTTTTACTGGCGCCTAAGAGTCTGGACTCTGGAGTTGTTTCGCCCAGACATGCGTGCTGGATCTGCTGTGAGAGCTCGAGTTTCGGGTTCACTTCCAAGTGAACGAGAGTAATGTATACACCCAAGTATCAGTGGCGTGTGCAGGGGGATAGTTATAGTTGGGAACGCAATACCCCCAATTGATTCAAGTTCGCTGCACAATTAACGTGAACTGCAAAGAAAGATGGGGAAATACAGGGAGGTTATTGCAGCATGCCACCGCTTCAGCATCGGCCGCTTGCCGGTCCAGTCATGCAACAGGTGCCGGCAAATTGCGTAACAGATAGCCCGTAACAGAAACCGCTTGTTTTGTAATGTTTCCACTTTTCACAATTACAGTTACAATTACAATTGAAATAAGCACGTACCTTGTCGCACGGATGCAGGAAAAGGTGTCCTCCCAAATACAAATATTTCTGGCACCTTATTTCTGACGTCTAATCTTAGATTAGTCATCGCTACTTTATTCTCAGTTGTCGCGACAGCGCCTGCAGCTTATCGGGGGTTGGGTGAGTTGTCAGCCGCGAGATGGCGCTTCATACTGCACGTGTCGGCAGTGATGCCAACCGTAGGGACATGTCCCTACGCATAGGGACTTTTCACTAAATTTCGCCCGCGTAGGAACGTAGGGACAGATTTTGCCAAATGAGGGAAAACGTAGGTACTTTTTTCAATCTTGGTAAATTACATTTTATGAATTAGTTTATCTGGATACTTTAGCGAGGAGGAGAAAAAAGAACTAACTAACAGATCTCCATCAGAATTTTGGAACATGTTATCGGTTACCAAAAACTTTCAAGGCAAGTTCCTTTTTGAAAACATTTCCACTCTCGCGAAAATAGTGCTAACATTGCCGCATTCTAACGCGGAAACGGAAAGAATATTTTCAATGTTAAGTGATACAAAAACAAAAAAGGGAAATAAAATGGGACCAAAATTGTTAAAGAATGCAGGAAATACAGCATCACCAACCAACATCTATCTCTTCACAGCAGCAGCATGTATGACTTCAAATAACATAATCAACAGTAAACGACTCAACGTTATTCATTAGGGGTGTGCTGGATTCTTTACTTTAAAAAGTCGTTAATTCTCGACGTTTTCTGCCTTGTAAGTTTCTGGAACTTATCGAAAGTTGTAAGTTTTTATTCTAGAAATGCAAAAACAATCACTTAAAGTGAAAATGACTTGTAAAATTCGAGATTTCCAGTGCTTCGGGAAATTTCGAACATTTCCCGTCCAGAAAATTTTCCGACTTGGTCGGGAAATTGCAAATTTTTCAGTCCCGAATGTCGGGATTTAAAAAAATTACCGTCCCGATCCCGTCCCGACCCAAAAAATTCTGTCCAGCACACCCCTATTATTCATTAAGGCAAGAATTTACAATACCGGACCCTTCTGTAATTTCTATGCTACGTCTTATACTCACGAAATAATTATTCGTGATTATTTATCTCAAGTTAACATGTTGGGGTGAGGGGGAAAAAATGTTCATTAACGTGTAGAAGTTGTAAAATAAGCTTTTCAATTCTCGCAATGATTCTCCGTATACAAGTATGGTAGCCATATTTGTTGATATGAACAAATTAAAATTAGTTACGCTGTCTACAGCGTTGCCACACTGTTGATTTCATACTTGGAGAGCATGGATCGTGTAAGAATGGCGGAAGAGAACAGTAAAAAAGTTGTTAATGTTGTACAGATTGTTAGGTGGAGTGTGCAGGAGGATGGCTGTGGGCTAATTAATAAACTTATGGATTTCAGTATATTGCCCAAAGAACGTGCTTACATGTGACAGCGACAATCACGATGTAGAAGAACTGATTTGATTACAGGTAAATTTGGCAACAGTACATCAATCATAAAATTGCAGGATACGAAAATGGCCTTCGATGATGAACGTTTGCCGTTAAAGTGCTACGAAAATAATATTTTTTATCGGTTCGTAATCACAATTACCGCAAAACCATTCAGGAATAGCCCCACTGACCATTCTCGGTAAGTTTAGGTTAAGTTAGGTTAGGCAAACATAGTTAAAATTTGGGCTCGAAAAAAACATGCACGGGTAGCCCAACAAACCATTGACGGATAGCCCCACGAACCATTCAGGTACGGTTAGGTTAGGTTAGGATAGGCAAACATAGTTAAAATTTGGGGTCGTAGTAATATCAGGAATGTATATTTCGTTTTTTAAGTATTGGAAACACAAAATCTTCCGGTAAATAATAAGCAATCGTGCCGATCGCGGACCACTCAATGTCACTTATTTTGCAATTTCTACACGTGACCCCCCAAATTTTAACTTCAAATTCGTGATTAGGAGGCCTCAATTAGTGAGTATGCGAAATATTACAAAAAATCGGGGAGAGGTCCTGTATTGTAAATTCGCTCCTTCATTAATTGTGGAAGCACCGAGCAGAAAGATTTGGTAAGTAAATGTGTATATTTTATCTTCTGTTTGCATGCTCATGAGGTGTTTTTTTTTTAGTCACTTTACTTGGCGTAGGGACATTTGGTCAGTTGTAGGGACATTTTGACTACGTCTGTAGGGACATTGCCGAAAAATGGTTAGCAACACTGTCGGCTACCAGACAGTGAGTCTACGCTCATTCATGTTCACTTCTGTTCGCGTTTATCAGTACGCGTTTTGTTTATACTGTGTTATTGAGTTGGTGTGCTAGTGCTTTATTGTGTGTTAATTGTTATTCATTCATTACTTATGTCGTTAAACAAATATAGTCTTGAACATAGAGTTTTTATGTACGATAATTACGTGAAAACGAATTCTTGCAGAAAAGTGGTCAGGGATTACGATAGACAGGATCTCTTGAACCTAAGAAACGTGTTGTATTGCTGTTGAAGGAAGTCATTTTCAACATCTCTTATAACACAGGAGGTTAGTGATCATCATTATTATTACTTTTAAATATCATTTTACGCTTTCGGTTTGCTTTATGCGCCGGGATGCTGTCTTCCCTTTCTGTCAACTGAGGATAAAGTAGCGATGTCTAATCTAAGATTAGATGTCAGAAATAAGGTGCCGGAAATATTTGTATTTGGGAGGACACCTTTTCCTGCATCCGTGCGACAAGGTACGTGCTTATTTCAATTGTAATTGTAACTGTAATTGTGAAAAGTGGAAACATTACAAAACAAGCGGTTTCTGTTACGGGCTATCTGTTACGCAATTTGCCGGCACCTGTTGCATGACTGGACCGGCAAGCGGCCGATGCTGAAGCGGTGGCATGCTGCAATAACCTCCCTGTAGTATTTATTACTGCTGTCCGCTATCGCAAGTCACGTAGTGGTAACGGTATCACATGTGACGATGCGGCGGTCTGGCGTTCGATCCCCATTAGAGCCTCAGTGGTTCAATTTCCACTGGATGATATTCATTGCGCGAAATCACACCCACCGTCATGGCCACGATTTCGGCAAACGTTTCGGGGTGTTTTTTTAACACACTTGATAGGCATTGCGCCTACAGTATTTGTGGCAGTGACTGAAGGTACGCATATAACGATTACATTCTAAATGCAGTTCTTCTTCATTTTGTTTTAGTCTCGTAAAGATTAACAGACTATCTATCAGACTATCTAAAAAGATGTGTAAGGCCTCACACACTCTTCGATCACGGCCAATTTGGAGGTGATGTGATCAGCACTACGTTCCTGTCGCCTTTACACCCCAGAGTTTTACCTCTAGTTACCCACCATTTATTTGAGTCTGGATGAGCTCCAGTCGCTTTACGCGGGGACAACGGCGGAAACATTTCGACCTTAGATCATCCAAGGGACTCCCGTGTGGCAGACAGGTGCCCTACTGACTAGATTACATTATATTGTGCATAACCATTATTTACTTGGAATCAGCCCCTCCCCCGCGCCCTTAATTAAAATGATATATTGTTAGCACTAGCTTACCCGGGGCGGGGGGGGGTCCAGGCCAACCAAATTCTCAACTGTAGACATTTGTATTTAAAAAATGAAAATAAATTAAAATACGTTGCAATGGTCCCTACCAATATTTCTGAATTACTTTTGCTCATACAATGATGAAGGTAACGTACATAGGAGGAAAATTCACGCTTTGGGCCTATCAGTATGTTCCGCCATGAAACTTGTGCCTGTAACAGTGTACAATTGGTTGATAATTATGGTAATTAATGTAGCTATTATAATTACTTGAGAACAGCACATACGAAAACAAGAAATACCATTGATTCAACATTAACATGTAATTTTGAGGTCCAGTGAATGATAAAATGTGTGTGACACTCATGTAATAATTGGTTCACATGATGGTCATTTTGCAATTATTATATTTGTTATATAAGTTATATGAACAAGAAAAGAAGAAATGATTCATTAAAAAATTGTTCCATGAATTTTAATTTTAATGTTAAAAAGGAAAAAAAATTCTGGGCCTCTGAGGCCCCCTCACGTATGTTAATTTCTTGTACGCCAGGGGAAGCTAGGGATAAGAAAAACCAAACTTATTCCAGTCTTAACTGTAGTTCTTTTGTAAAACAATGGTTTTATGCTTGCAATCATGTATTATATGGTATTGCTGCAAGGGTTCTTCGCTTTGGTCAGATTCCCATTCATTCAACAATTTGGCTGCCACCTTTCCTCTTCTGTCTTTTACTCCTGAGCTAGAATACAATTCAAATGTAGTCGAAAAAAGGTATAGGCTAGGTGATGTAATTTGTACCTCTTTCATCTTCGATTCCTACAGATCATAAAATTGTAAAGTCACGACTTCAATAACACAAATAATTTTCGTCGGAATAACAGTTTTAAGTAAGTTATAAAAATGGCTACAAATTGGCCGTGCTTCAACTCTAGATATTAGAGAACCAAGTTATATCATTTGAGCAGGTAAAAATACAAAATACGTATGTTGATAGGATATACGTATTGTAGAACAAAGTGAAAACTATAAAAACCAGTGAAATTGAAATAAATCTACATTTCTCAAGTAAGCATAAAGGAAAAGAAAAGTAACGCACAATTTTTGCAGTAATGATAAAATATTACTAATTGCGAGAGCTTAACCGTGAAACGATTGCCCCGCCATCGATATGGAGACACACGGTAACGAGTCATACAATTCGACAAAGACTGCTAGGCCTCTATTTTGACGTGAACCAAGCTTCGTAAGTTCTTTTTAACAAACATTGTTTGAATGTGCGCGAGCTACACCTCCGCAGTTCTATTCACTGGGAATGACCTACTAAAAGCGCGAATTTTCATGAAAGGCTAGGATGTGAGTCAATGTGTGAAGAACCCCGTCTCCTCGGATTAAAAGCGCGGAGTTAGAGTAGAACCCAGAGCCCCCTGGTAGCAGCAGATTTTTTGGCGGATGGAGTGGTTTGGGTTGCACGTAATATTTCGTTCATACTGTAGGAAAGTTCAAGTCCATGCTTCTCAAGTAAGACATGGATGCCGAAATATTGAGAACAGCGACAAAGTGCTGAAAACAACTTTTACCACCCTCTTTTTTAATTTTTTTTTACTAGCGTTTTGGATAAGATTGATTGATTAATTTTTGTTTCAAGTCCACTTTATGCACAGGAAGGCTAATCGTGTTTTGGATAAAAGTATTTACATTTTGAAGGCATAGTTTCCCTTCCCTTGTAGGAATAATGCGGTGAATTCAGCAGTCCTACATAAAAGTAAAACATTTTACCAGTAGTCTTTAGGTGAGCCTACCTACAAAGATTTAATTTTCCATAATTGTAATTGCTAGTCAGTTAACAAAGCATACACCCTTAATCCACCATCGTGGAATTAACATTTCTTATCGCATGCATATCTCAAAGTTCGACTACAGAAACACAATTAATTGACTTGGTGTTTTAAGTCCACTTTATTCACAGTCAGATTAATCGGGACTGGACCTACATTTTAAATTGGGATCCGAACCACTAGTGCCTCCACCGGGTATCGAACCCGAGACCCCTTGATTATACAGAAACACAATGACCGAAAATATGGGAATAAATAATATCACCCATGAAACAGCAAAATCAAGTTAAGGTTTTGCAACTGATGTGGTGAACGCTCCGTGCAGACTTGAAGACGCCAATGCAACAGTCTCTTTTCATCTTCCCAGTTATATCGTTTACGTCTCGAAAATCAATTCCGCAAGCCGGCTCTGTGGCTGAATTGTTAGCGTAGCGTGCCACAAAACACACGGTGTCCTAGGTTCGCATCCTGGTTAAAAAACCTGGACATGAAGTTGTGTTTGTTCCAACAGCCTGTTTCATCATTCATCCTAGCCTTCACATTATATGCGACATTTGCATGAAGACACAACATTTGCTGCTGTTATCTACTTATTGATTTGATTAGTTTACATCTCGCTTCTGTCTCTTTTGGTCACGCGAAGATTAGGGTGAAATTGAAGCCAGGCAATGACGAACACGCATGGGCGGTTAGCAACACACAGACTGAGTGTGAGTCTAGACGCCAAAGCCCCGTGTGTCTGCAAAATGCACACTCTGTACTAATAGCACTTGTGTAGTTTAAAATATCGATACATCTGATTAAAAATATTCATTAAACTTCGTTGTCCTTTAAAACTGCCACTTTCAATATATATTTCGCCATATAACACAAATACCGCAAACGCACTAAAGGAAAACAATAGCCACACTGGACGCGAACCAAGAAACAAGGATGTTGTATTCAGCCTTCAATATCTCTCCACTTGACTTTTAATTGTTGGCATTCAAAATGTTTACATTCTTATTTCGAGGAACAATTGTTTATATTCGAGCAATAAAATTGTACATATTGTTTGTATCACGTGACCTTTGAAAATATGGTCATGATGTAAGAACTTATTTAAGCGCTAGATACTCCTTCGTTCATGAAATTAGCAAGGAAAAGGATTTGACATGTTCTATTCTGCTATTATAACAACGTTAAGAAATTTTAATAGTCCATGGTCTTCTTCACTTCTGCTCCTTCAGCTTCTCATTTTTGTGCGGCCCTAGGTATCCTAGTACGAACCCCCCGCCCCCCTTCCTTGAGTCCATCGTGTCATACCTAAAAGAGACGTTGTCATTTAGGCGCTTGAAGGAAAGTCATCCCTTACACCCCGCTCCTGTTTGTGGGTAATATTCCCACCCTTTCAGTGGCTTGCCTATAAATGTAGTAAAGGGATGTGAGCATAAGGAGATTATGAGTTATTTCTTACCACTCCTGGATCATGCAATTTTTTCCTAAATTTGACGTTTTCTTAAAAGGAAAGTTGCTCTAAAACCCCTTGTACGAGTAGATAGGCAGCTGTTCCATAACTTTCCAGCTGGCATATCATAACCAAGTGACAGAATTCGTCTCTGTTTAGCGTGAAACACAATACAAGCTGACGTAGTGGTTAGGATAACAGACAGATTCTTCAATATTTTCCCGCTCATCTTATCAATTAATCATCTATATAACAGTCACGATGAATAAACTCCGTGGCGAAACTGCCCTTGAATAACAAACGCCTGTTGATTGGTTGACACGTGATCAGAATATCGAATCGCATTGCCGCTGTTATCTGGTTTTCTCGATCGGATCCCACTAATTCACGTAGCTTCCCAACTTGCTTCAAGAGCCAGAAATGTTCGAGCTCCCACCGGTAAATAAATCTGTTATCACGCTAACTTGATTTCTTAGTTTACTTTATGCTAAGATGAGCTAATCAAGACTGGACCTACAGTTTCAAGTTGTATCCGAACCACTGTGTGTCTCCCCCGGGTATCGAACCCGGATCTCCTTGATTACAGGCCGAAGAAATTACCACAACTACATAGGGCTGGCCGTATATGTTAGGCAATAACCGTTCGACTGCTTCAAAGCACTTTGAAAATCGTGGGTTGAGTACGGAAATAATATTGATAAAGCAAACACAGTTACAGTAATCTTTGCAGTAATGAATTACCAGTAAATCTTTTGAACAAACCAAAGAAAAGTTTCGCAAAGATACTCCGTAACACCGTCTTTCAGCCCTGAAAGATGGGTCAAACGTTCCTTTTGTAGCATTTTGACTATCTATTCCGTCCGCACCACCTGACACAGGTCTTCTTGTACTGCATGTACAATGTAGTTTGGCGAAAGGAAAAAAAAAGCACGCAGTTCTTATCGCTTTCTTGCAGGAAGGGAAAGTGACAGAGCAGAAACGTTTTTCATCCTCTTAGCTTCTTATTTCTTACACAAGGCATGATTTTTCCTGCATTTACTTGGGTCTCACCGATGGCGCAGTTGTAGCGTCGTCGCCTTGTAATGTCCCGGGTTCGATACCCGGTGGAGGCACACAGTGGTTTGGATCCTACTTTAAACTGTAGGTCCAGTCCCGATTAGCAGAAAGTGCTATTCAAACACCAAATCAATCAATCCTGCATTTACTTGAAAGGTGAAAACGTATCAGCTGCAAAGGACGGAATTAGCCGAAGAATGATTGAAAGTCGAACTTCAGCTAAGAAAAATAGAGAGAATGAATTTGATGTTTAAGCTTGACCAAGATGAGAAAAATCCACTGGCCCTGTTATTTAATTTTCAACAGTAAGGGAGCGGTCGGAGAGTGGTGACGCAATGAGCTCTTTACCATGTGATCCTGCCCCTGCGTTGCCAAAATGTTCAGCATTCTTCAACAGATGGTCGTCACCTTTGTTCACTGCTAAGCATTATCATTATGAACGTCACACATCGAAAGTCGAGATGTAATATTTATCGTTGTTGAAGCTTTTGATAACGAAGGAGTGAAGGAAACTGGCAACACGGCGGTACTCTGTTAAATGCGGAAGAGAGAGGAGAAAACAAATGACTGCCAGTGACGGATCTACATATTTTGGGCCCATGGCAAACATCACTTAAGGTCCCTTCAATGTAAAATACACAAGTATGTGAAAGGAAATGTCAAAACCTTTGCTGCTATTCCGTTTCTTCAATGTATGTATATATATAATGTTCGTGCGTGCGGGCCCCTGGAAAATAAGATTTTGTTATTTAGCGACGCTTTTCTACGGAGTGTGTCTAATCGCGACGATGAGGATGAGTGATGATAGGATGAAATTACGGAATGGATGCAGCAACACTCACAAGGAACAGCCATGCCCAGGCAGAGATGCAAACCCGTTACCACTGGCGTCGTAAACTCTGTGCTAACCACTTCGTACGGAGGTCGGTATATCTCTGGATTTTTTACGGATAGTTTAAGTCCATTTTTATGCACAGGTAGGCTAAATGGGACTGGACCTAACGTTTTAAAATGAGATCCGAACCACTACGTGCCTCCACCGGGTATCGAACAAGGTATACCTCTGAAGAGGAAGGTGGAATTGGAAAGGTAGAGTTTTGCAAAATCATGGACAGATGAAACTTTTGATAAGTCACTTATGAGAGATGTCTAAAGATAAAACTCAGCTGGGAATGATGGACCAATAACTGTTTCTTAATACATTTCATTCTACATTTGCTCGTTATTACTTTTAATTTGTCAAGCTTTGGGCTGGGTATGCAGTAGTGTTTAGGTAAGCAAATCATGTTTTGATGGTTCCCAATGTAAATAGTAATTTCGTTCTATCCACGGGATTTTCGTCCCTTGCTCTTCCTGTCTGTTGCAATTATTACTCATTCATTGGACAAACCATTCGTAATGTTAATACTATGAAGGTTCTCTCCAAGAACCAAGTACGACGGTTAACTTTTGCATTCCGAACTCAGTCTCCCTTTGTCTCGGGGGATTAACAATTTCAAATAAGGTATTCTTACTTTTCTTTGATTGTCGTTGTAAATACAAGATTTAGAAAAATAATAAAATAATAATATTACATTTAGAAAAACTGGGAATGAAACGTTCGACCACAGGTGAGTTTCCTAAGTAAACTGTCACAGAAAAACCAACGCTGTTATTCATTTTGTTAATTCATAGTTCATAACTTTGCTATCCCGTTGTTGTTAGTTATTGCGAAAGAGAAAAGTATTTCACTCTGCAAAAGGGCAATCATAATTAATCTCTAATAATAATCGTCATGTTATATGTGGCATTAGGCATAATTTTGTTACACCTTGTTACCCGACCCTGTGGCCGAGTGGTTAGCACATCGCGCTGCGACGACAAGGGTAACGGGTTCGAATCCCGGTCGGGTTTGGTTGTTTGTAAATGTCCATTCATCAATTTCATAATTTCATCACTCATCCCTTCTTCGCAAATTAGCCAAGAGGCACAAAACGCGAAGTAAAATAAACTAAATCAATCAATCATGTTACACCTTGCTTGTAGCCCGCAGCGAAAATTAGATACCAGTCAAAATAATTCTTAAGCACTACTCTCGTAGCCAAACAAGTGGGAGAAGGGGAAGGACTGTAGATTACGGCAGCAGATAACACCCACTTGCGCAACCAGTAGAAAAACACTGCCGTTGAAATATCGAATTGGGACGTTAGTACAGTCACTGACACTACTGGTTTGTAATTGTCCAATTGAAAGTCAATGAAATCGTTACAACCCAGAACTGTTCGTGACTGTACAGCTGTCATGATGCAAGAAAGACAAGTACAAAGCATGCTTTTCTGGGATTCGAAACCTGAAACGTTACCCTTGCGCGCTGCACGTAAATAAATACGGACTGGAAGTAAAATTTAGATCTGACATTTATGTTAATCAGGTTCACCAGAATATGACGAAGAGAAACACTCGTGTTTTAATTCTTAGTTCAAGTTTGTTGTGAAGGAGAGAGTATAAGCAACATATCTTTGGTCTTTGGAAACACTCATGTAGTCTGCAGGTCATATAATTTCGTGTTAAAGAAAGGAACATACTAGTATTACATTTTCGGGTTAGTGTACTATTTATTTTTATTTATACCTAAGTAATTTGGAGTTCTCGATTATAATTTGGCTGGTGTGTCTTTAGAGGCTCTCCCCGATGGTGTAGTGGCAACTTCGTTGTCTTGTAATAAAGATGTCCTGTGTTCGATGGAGACACATAGTGTTATGATTCAACTTTAAACTGTAGGTCCACCATGACTAGCCTATTTCTACACAAAGTTGATTTATAATAAAAGCTCAAGTCAATTTAAATCACCTGGTTCGTCTAACCTATTATGCACAAAACATCAACACAACATAGGACAGCTCTATTATTCAGAAATCCTGGTAACGACGAATTGTCCATCGCCAGAGGTGGCAAGGGGGGCACTTCCTCCCTTTTTTGCAACTTTTATGCTAAACCTTATATACGAAGGGAAACTAAACTGTCCTTGCCACCTTCCCCCCAGTTTTGGCATCTTCCCCCCCGTTTTGGCACCTTGCACAGCAGTTTTGGCACCTTGCACCCCAGTTTTGGCTCCCGATTGCCGCCACTATCCATCACCATTTTCATTCAGTCTGTATTACACAGTGTGATAATAATAAATTGAAATAATGACATCAATAAGCAGAGGCCATTGCCCGCTTCGAACTAACGTAGTTTACTCCTAAAAACAACATAGGATGTACAATAGAATGAAAATGTAATGAAAATAGCGTTGGGCAATTTTCCTACCATTATCTTTGCCGTTGACTGTGCCTTGGAAGTGTCAATCCCAGAATAAAATGCGTAGGACAGCCAGTTATGGATTTTAGATACCAGATTTCGGTGTATCGAAATACAGGTCACATCGAAGATGCAGAACATATTTGTTTGATGCCAATACTTGGGGGTCTGATATATTGATATTTCCAGCAGCCGTAATAAGTATCACGTTTCTTACAAGTTGTATTTATATTGCAATCAGACAACGTCCTGCATTTCTGCACTTCTGTGGGTCCAGTTCCGATTAGCTTATCTACGCATAAAGTGGCCTTAAAATACAAACTCAAAACTAAAAATATATGGGGGGTGTACGTGCGTTCGTTTTTTTTTTTACTAAATTGGGAATCAACGCAAAAGGGATAAGCCTTATGAAAATAATGCAACTTTAGACAAATTAAGTATTACTTCTATTTATAATAAGTAATTTTATGGCACTTTTGTTTGTATTGGGTTAACCGTGACGATCTTATATACTTCTAAACTGTGAATAATGTGAGTAATGTTTTACTAATATATTAGTTTAAGCGTATCCTTCTCTCACTGACATTCGCCAGAATGCACAGTCAAACAGCTAAACCATAGGAAGGGGGACAGGGGCGTGACTTTTCGTGATAGGCAAACGACGGGTCAATTTTCCATTTCGGCTAATTATAACACACATAATACGTAACGTCGTTAACTTGTAATGAAAGGGTTCGATACTAGGTCGAGGCGTAGCCATTTTCCACTTTAAACTGTGGCCCAATCAAAATTAGCCTTTTTGTGGTACTTAAAAAGTGGAATTAAAACAAATTCAACAAGAACCACCACATAATATTGTTTGTTACTGAGACACTTTTAACTGATTGTTGAAAATTTTCCCGTTTTTCTTACTTGATTTGGTTATGCATAGTTCAGGGCACGGTCTCTCATAATGCACCACCTCCAACATTTCGGTAGAAGTTCTTCAACTGAATGAAAAAAGATCCCTAATCGAGTACTTACCTGCACCACTGCAAATCGGTGGTTCGTCTGGTTTGTCATCCATGGCGGTCATTTTCAATATAGACCCTACTTTCACTCGAGATAGCAGAAGCACCAATGACACAGGACGATGGCCACAGTAAAGAAACACGTGTCCGCAGCTCCCACGCTACGCTACCAAATAGCACCCTCTTCCTCACCCTATTTGCAATGTTACATACGCTCTATATTTCGGAGTTACTGATCACATGCAGGATATGCCCAAGTATTGGTTGGTGATTTTACTTATAATAATATACCATACGGCCATTGATCATTGACTAACTTTATATGGTAATTTGTTGATTACTGAAAAGTTTCACACACGCATAATCGTACCGAGTTAGCTGGTTCCACGGATGCATGTAAAATTCTGGAATTTAGAACACTTTTGGGCAGCGTAGACGAGTTTCTTTCCAACACCCTTGCCAAGGACAAACGCGGGCCTGGAATCGCTTGCTTTCGACTTTTTATTTAGCGTAAAGGGAGACGGACGGTGACCATGTAAGTACTGCATAAAGCATGACGTCCACTGAGACGCGGAGAAACTCAGCAAATGAACACGACAGACCCGTTTCCGGCGTCTCAGTGGGCGATAATCTGTAACATAACCTGCCAAAATTTTCGTGCTTCGGTTTCGCGCGTTTCACTGTAGTGGGCGTTACACCATTTGATTTAAGTGGAAGCAGACAGCAGATCTGTTGCCGGAAATTTCCATGTTTCGCCGCGTCTCAGTGGGCGTCAAGCTTCAGTCTCTTCCTTGTAACGCGATCAGCTAACCCGCGTCGCTGAGCGAGCCGGTTTATGTTTGCAGGCAATACCACTGCAAATAGGAGAACTGAAAGGTCTGCACATGTAAATATGTTGTAGAAATTAATTCCATTCTAAGGTGTTAAAGGCATTGAAAGACATGAACTTAAGATACAAAAATGTTTAAAAAAACAAACGCAAGTGGTGCTTGCTCCGTTTCCTTTACCGCACGCTTCTGAAAAAAGGGGGGGATGTTTTCCCAGTGCGTCTCGGTCATCAGCTGTAGCTCTTTCTACACAACTCAATCGCCCTTCTGCTAGCTCGCTGCCTGTTGGGGCAAAGAATATATACAAACCATAATAATATTAATAGTGATAATAATAAAATCGTCTTTACTAGAGCGGGCGTTTTTCATCCGTTTCTAGCCCGACCCTGTGGCCGAGTGGTGAAGCCAAATACATACTTTTGAGCTCACATCAGGAGCAAAACTAAACAATCGAAAGTCATTCCTAATGCCCCTTGGCAAGGAGAATCCTTTCACAAACAATACGGAGATCCCTGTAGACAAGAAAATAAAAGTTTTAGGTATAAACTTCTATGCAAATATCGATGAAACGATCGAAGCCAATAGTAATCTCACGTGCGAGAGGGCAATCTACGTCCTCAGAGTGAACAAGATGCGCTCTCTGAGTTTAAAAACACGAGTAAGATTTATCAACGTTTTTGCTCTCTCTAAACTTTGGTATGTAGCAAAAATCCTGCCCTTCAAAACACAGCACTTAGCCAAGTTCAACAAGGCTGTTGGCTGCTTTTTGTGGCACGATACAATTTTCCGGGTGGCAATAAATGAGGTCACGTTATCAGAGAAGACAGGTGGTTTGGCAATAATACACGTGAACACACAGGCAAGAGCATTGTTTGTACAGACTGGCCTTAAAACAGCTTTCTCACTGCACGAGTCAACGACCCAAGCATGTATACAGACGATAATACAGAACATTCCATTAGAAGCTCCCATCGATATCCAAAGTATCCCCAAAAGATTTTCGTTTTATAAGGACATCGCTTTACAGATATGCTACCAGTTATTACGACATGAGACAATTACACCATCTGTTAAAAAGGTATATAGTGAAATCAATAGTTTCAAGCACACAGTACCACGAATAGTCAGGGATTTCAATACACATAATTGGCCACAAATATGGGAAAATGTCTCCGCCAAACACCTTTCAAAAGCTGCCCAATCAATATGGTACAAAGTGGTTCATCGTGTTATAGTGACAAGAGATAGGACATACCAATATGGAATCAGTGACTCTCCTAACTGTATATCATGCAACGTGCCTGACTCTTTAGCCCACAGGATAACCAAGTGTCGCAACTCCTCCACGGCGTGGAACAAATTGCGAACAATGCTCAGTCGTATATGCCGCACCTCATTAACAAAGTTTACGGATACAGATATAGTTTTTCCTGCTTTCAATTTTTATCCACCAACAAAACAACGAGCAGTACAATGGTTGATAACAGAATACTTATTATATATATTTCACAATGACGAGAGCAGTTTTAAGAAACAATTCAGTATCTTCTTGCAAGAACAATACGAGAAAATTCCTCTCCAAGCAAGGAAGAAATGGTATGCAAATTTCTTATTAGTGCTTTATACTTAATTTAGGTCAAACAAAAATGTAAAGGTTAACCAGATAGAAATACGAATTGTAATAGCAGTACTACACTTATGTCAAAAACAATGTAATTCCATAACTTGTATATCAGAATGAGACAATAAAAAAATATATAAAAAAAAAGTGGTTAGCATATCGCGCTGCGACGCCAAGGGTCCCGGGTTCGAATCCCGGTCGTGCTTGGTTGTTTGTGAATGTCCATTAATCAATTTCATCATTTCATCACTCATCCCCATCTTCGCAAATTAGCCAAGAGGCACAAAACGCGAAGTAAAATAAACTAAATCAACTCAAATCAAATCAAATCAAATCATCCGTTTCTATCATAAATATAACAATGAGTCGAAGTTGTTGGTAGATGAGAGCAAATAAATTCAGACGCGCACAAATATTCTCGTAGGGCCTAACGTTAGTGCCTCTACTCTTCAACCTTATTTATTTATTTATTTATTAAACACTACAGGCAAATGCCCAGTTACAGTGCTTTGAGGTTAACTGAGTTCAGTTTACATACATATTGACAAAACAAGTAATTAAAAATTGGTAAGAGAAAACAACAAAGACAAGTAGAAAATAACTACGTATAAGACGGAACAGAATAATCATTACATAACAACAATATATAATACAAGGGTGGTATATCATAAAGTATACAACATATTTGGTTACAATGCTATTATATACAGGGTTCACATAATAAGTTTGCTTTTAGGTCTAAATAGATCAATGTCAGGGGTATTATTAGAGACTATATTGTACAACGCGCACATTCTCCTCATGGGATCCATTTCAGCCATCCTGGTTCTACCGCGTGAAATTTTAAAGAGGTCATTTCTGGGTCTTAATTTTGAGCATGGAACGTAAAAGTTTATTTTTGCGAGAAGTGCGGAGGAGTCTATTTTTCCATTGACAAGTTTCGAAAGGAAGGTTAACTGGTGCATCTGTCTTCTTTTTTCAAGGGACGGGACACTCAGCATGTTGCGTAAGATGTCACCCGAAGTGAATTTTGGATAAATGCCATCTAATTTATATACTAAATACCTTAAGAATTTATTTTGGAGTTTCTCTATTTTTTCGATTTCCTTTATAAATAACGGGTCCCAAACGACTGAGGCATATTCAAGTTTTGATCTGACAAACGTATAGTAAAGTAGCAAAAAGGTTTCTTTTTTCTTAAACTGGCTACACATTCTCATCACAAATCCTAGGTTCCTGTGCGCTTCACTGAGGATGCGCGCAGTGTGTGTCTGGAAATTTAAAACTTTGTCAAAAGTGACTCCAAGATCAGTTACAGTATTCTCTCTTAGGATTTCTATGTCGGAAATGTTATATGAATATTGGATGGGATGTTTGTTACGTGTGAATGACACTACTTTGCATTTCTTGAGATTGAGATTAACCTTGTTGTTCTTGCACCAATCAAGTACTTCGTTAAGTTCGTCTTGTAATTTCGTACAGTCGTGATCACTTTTAATTTGTTTGAAAATTTTGACATCGTCAGCAAAGATGAATTTTTCGGAGTTTTTTAGTGCATCTGGTAAATCGTTAATGAAAATCAAGTACAGCAGGGGGCCTAGGTTCGAACCTTGGGGGACACCGGAGCTGGCTACGTAATAGGAGGACCTTAGTCCTTGGTGCATGACATATTGTCGTCTATTCTGTAAATATGAAGCAAGTAGTTTTATAAGTTGCGGGGAGAGGCAGATGTAAGCTAGTTTCTGAATTAAAGTATCGTGGTGTACCGTGTCGAAGGCCTTTGAAAAGTCCGTGTATATTACATCGACCTGTCCTTTATCGTCAATAGTTGACGCAACGTAATTTGTTAATTCGACGAGATTAGTCACAGTTGAACGGTTTTGTACAAATCCATGCTGGTGTGGAGAAAGGATAGGTTTGACATGAGAGTAAATATGATTATAAATTATTTGCTCAAAGAGTTTAGCTGGAGCTGACAGTTTCGCGATTGGTCTGTAGTTACTTACGTCTGTCTTATCTGCCGCTTTGGGGATTGGACAAATCTCCGTCGTTTTCCAACTTGCGGGGAATTTTTCTGTTTTCAAGATTAAATTAAAGAGGGTGTGGAGAGGGAACTTGAGCGCCTCTGAGCAACCTTTAATAACGTAGGGGGGGATTAGGTCCGGTCCAGCTGCTCTTTTTGGTTTGAGTTTCTTGATGGCTTTTTCGATTTCTTTTAGGGAGATTTCTGGGATGCTTAAGAGACTAAGTTTGGATTTCGGGAGCGCGTTCGTACGTGTGGTTTCGTAAGAGGACGGTTCCGCGGAAAAGACAGATTCGAAATATGTAGCATAAACATTCTGGATGTTATTGTTATCGATAGGTTCACCATTGAGTTTGGTTGGTTGGGCTGGTGGATTCTTCCTTTGATTCTTAACTAAAGACCAAAATAGATTTGGGTCGCGAGTCAGATTAGCTTCGCAGCTGTTAAGGTAGTTTTGGTAAGCTTTGTTTATTTCCGCTTTTAATTTCGTTCTTAGGGCTTTAAAGTTAGCTTCATGATACCCTACATTCCCTTGTTTTTGTTTCCATTTTTTATGATGGTGCGACTTGATCTTTATACCTTTTATAATATCTAGCGTGAACCAACATGGGTACTGATTAGAATAAGTTGAGCAGGAGAACGGGACGCATTCATCAAATATACACTTAATTATTTCATAAAATTTGTCCACTGCAAGATCGATATCTTTGTATTTATGTAATTGTTCCCAGTTAGCCGATTTAAATTTGTGAAACATACTGACGAAATCAGCTTTCTTAAAATTGTATCGCTTAATACTCGACTCTGAAGTTTTACGCTTAGGTTTGGGGCGTGGTACATTTATTCCTAGGGGAGGGTGGTGAGTATCTTCCGGCACCAGTGCATCCTGCCGGAGTATCGTTACATTATCTATATTTGTTAGGACTAAATCTAGGGTTTTACCGTTGGCATTTTGTATAGTATTTAAGTTTTTGAGATCATTAAAATCAATAAAGTACTTCAATTCACGACAGTGGGAACCTAACGTGAGGAGGTCGTGAATGTCACCATTAAAGAGAGTACTTTATGTTGGTTACCGAAGATACCGAAAATGTCGGTTCTCAGTATATCGATATTTAGAGGTCATATTTTCGAGTACAGATAACGGATATCGATGGTTTCAGCAACCGGCCTCCGTGGCGGAGTGGCTAGCACAGCGCGCTACGAAGCCAGAGGTCCCTGGTTCGAACCCTGGCCAGAAATTGGCTGTTTGTGCGAGTCTCTTCATCAATTTCATTAGGTTATATGATCACTCGTCCTCAACTCAACTAACCGTAGGTGGCAGAAAGCGAAGTAAAATAAACCAAATCAATCAATAGTTCTAACAGCACTAAATATACCCCGTTATGTGACCATTTCAGGATATTTTTTTTAATTTTGCCTGCTTTACGGTGCACTATATACACCAGCAAGTTAAAAACAAGGAAATGAAGTAATTAGCTCGAAGCGGATTACATAAAAAATAACTCCATCGTAGATTCCAGCCGAGGCCACTCCCTAAATATCGTGCCACAGTAACCATCAGCCATGGAATCACTTCTTGGTGAACAAGGGCAATTACATTAACATATTATTATTAATAATATTAACTAGAATAGGATTATACACAGTGGCGGCGATTATGGGGGCGTGGGGGTAGTTGCCTCCCCTCAAATTTTGGCACTTCTTGTCCTCTCAACTGCGTCCTCTAACGAAATTTCCTGACACTCCACTCATCTCCACTTCAAAAGCAATGGAAAAAAGAAATAAGTAAGTTAAGAATGGATGACCATAATTAGAGGCAAACCAAAAGAGTGATCAGTTGAGAAGTCGACCCCATCCTTGAAATAATTTGATTTCGATCAGTCAAGTATGAGTTTTTAAACATTTAACAACGTTTTATATGAAAATCTTTATATTACATGAATGCGTGCGTTTCGTTGGTTCTCTTCCTACCGCGCCCATCTGCCATTGCTTTCTCTGCAACGTAAAGGTTGGGGGACGTTCATTACTAGGGCTAAAAGGGGCTAGAACATCACCCTAGTTGTTGCCATCAATGGCAGAATTGCGATCTAGTCCCATGTCTTCATCTTTGCTTATGGGCGCGAGAAATCCCCCCCCCCTTTTCCTTTCTCTTCTCATTTCAAGTGCTGGAGAGTAAACTTATACCTTGCAAGAGTCAGTCTCAGAATATTACGAGTATAGAGTGAGTTTTAGATACCCTGGTTCAATATCTCGAACTACCGGTTACATCAATGATGCAGAAAGTACCGGAAAATAACGAAGGTACCGTTTCGATATATCGATATTTCGTTGTTGCCAATACCTGAGATTCCGGAATTTTCAAGTAACGGTAAATCAATAACTCCACCATCTTTAAAAAGTATAACGTTTCTTATCATTCATATTTAATTTCTAATCACACACTTATACTTATGTACACATGTGGAGGTTGTGTGCCTGTGCAGTGCTTCTTTCGGAAGAAAGTATTCAGGTACTGTTTCTAAATTCGTAAGCAACACAAAAGGAAAATCCGAAGTTAATAAACAACTATTTATACTCGGTTATTTACAGCGCGTTTAATTTAAAATTGTACCGCAGTCCGCCCATTTACGAATACCTAACGCAATGCATTTATATGTTTGTAATGGTAACACTACGGCTGCATAGTCACGTAGCTTGGTGTGGAACCAAGAGGCAAGGAAATTGAAAAGGAAATTAATACTTACTCTCATGATGCTTTTCCGGTGGGTTCAATTTTAAATTGAACGCACTGTATATTTTACATGGCTTTTCTTCCTGTTTTGTTAATCGCGACGATTTTACATTTAGGTACTCCAAATTAATAAATTTGTATATTCACACGTCAACCTGCTATTATCCTTCACATTTATATGTTTTTACTTTATCAGTAACTAACTGGAAATTGCCATATTGCACAGTCGAACATCTAAGCAAAAGAAGGGCGAAAGAAAATATTATCGCATTGCATCTCGGTTCTATTTAGGGGTGAAACAGTTCCACATTACTCAATCGCGTCTGAACTGAATCTCCTACCTGCCCCAAAGGAACGATTGATTGATTAATTTGCTTTACTTTACTTCCCTTTTTGTGCCACTTTTGGCTAATTTTCGAAGATGAGGATGAGTGATTATATGATGAAATTGATGAATGCACACTCACAAACTTCCGTGCCCAGGTCAGGATTCGAACCCGAGACCCCTGGCGTCGTACCGCGATGTGCTAACCACTCTGCCTTCTGGTGCCGGTCCAGAGGAACGAGTAGAAGTGGATAGTTATCTAAATAACTTACATAAGTTTGTTGGACGAATAAATTGGTCGCTGCAGAAAATATACATTGCTTTGCGTTGATTAAAATGAGTCTCAAAATATTTTATCATATATACTTGCTTCAAATTAGCAATCTCGTTACATAATTTTGTACAAGCTTCATGCTTTTAGCGTCTTTAAATATGTTGGCTAAAGAAGAGTAGTTGGATAGCCTCAGGCTGAATTTTTTTTAAAGAAAATACGAATTGATCTAAAGTTACAGTATTTTCTGATCATTTTATAAATGTATTTAATAGTTCTGCTGTACACTCAGCGGCGAAAGAAACAGTAGGCGAATTGTCCACCACCATTTTCATTCAGTCTGTATTACACAATGTGATGGTACTGAATTGAAATAATGACGTCAATATGAAGAGGGCAATGCCTGCTTCGAACCAACATAGTGTCATTCCTTAAAACAGCACAGGATATAGAATAAAAAGTAATGAAGATAGCAATAGACAATTTGCCTACCATTTCTTTGCTGTTGACTGTACAAAGTAAAAAGAAAACACTCTTTGGTGAGTTCCTTTATTTTCCACAGTGGGCTTTCAGAACGCCACAAGCGATAGCTAATTCTGTGCAACTTGCTTCGTGGCCTCCCTTGCTGGCAGCGTCTGCGGAGTAAAGAATGGCGCCAGGAAGTCTCATCCCGCGTTCGGAAAAGCTACAGACTCAAAATTGCGTTTGCATTAGCTGCTAGTCACTACGTACTTCGTTTTTGCCATCGTTGGTAATATCTGTACATCAAACTTGGTCCATCATCCACTTAAGTAGGATATAATTCAAGTCAATACATGCCAAAACGGATGAGTGAAGGGTGGGGGGTCTTGTTGTTTCATCGTTTAATATAGCGTACGTGTCAAAGCAAAACTTTGGTCAAACCACATTCATCTGTGGTTTAACTTTGTTTTGAGTCCACGTTTTGCATGATAGGCTAATCGGGAAGGACCTACAGTTTAAAGTGGGATTCGAGCCTCTGATCAATCTACCCCAAGCAGGCATGAAAGTTCGATCTCGGAATCCCTTCATTACAAAGCGACAGCGTTGGGCATGAAACAATCAGGAAGGCCCATATCTTTGGAACGGAAGGCAGAATATGGGTGTAACATCATCATATTGACTCTTCGTCGTTGCCTTGTAATCAAGGGGTACGGGGGTTCGATGCCCGGTGGAGGCACATAGTGGTTCGGATCCCACTTTAAACTGTAGGTTCAGTTCTGATTAGCCTTACTGTGCATAAAGTGGACTTAAAACACAAAATAAATAAATCAATACTGACTCTTCTTCTTTTTGCTTCGTGTACATGGTGTGAAATCACTGGTTGAGGTTTACGAAGATCTTAATCTACACGCACGTGCGCGCTAATATGTATACGTAATTAAATACAACATTACTAATTACTAAATCACTAAATATTTAGAAATAACATTATTAAATACATTTAAAGAATTATTTTTTACTTTCATAAATATCAGATTTGCATAAAGTAGCAAACTGATTTCTTTACTAAGTGAGTAGTGGTATTTATACTAGGGACAGCGCCGGAAAGGAAGAGCTCCCCTCCAGCAGATTTGCTACACTTAAAACTTGCTCAACATGTTCATATGAGCTTTTTGCTCTAGTGTGGAACTCTGTCTAATCTAAGATTTTTGTAAAAATGCCCTCGGGAATTTTTCGGAAAGGAAGAGCTCCCTCAGATTGATTTGTCTATACTTAAAACTATGGCAAGTTCTCTTATCATCTTATTGTTTATAGTATGTTTTTCTGTCAAAATCCCAGGAATCTTGAATTGATATTTATTGGGTTCTGAGACCCAGTGGAGTGTGGTGCATGGTCTTTATTGCCTTGTAATCAGGAGGTTCGGGTTTGAGTCCTCATAAAATCTGATGGCAAAATGTTAATATTGTTGTCTTGTAATCAGGAGGCTTTTGGGTTTGAGTCCTGAGAGATTGAAATATATGTGGCATTCTATATGTGAGATTTTGAGAATAATTTTGTTTTGTTGATAGCCCCCAGATCTTAAACCTGGTAAAAAATGTTGTACAACAGAGCAAAATTATTCTCTATTGGGAATCACCAGAGTTTTGTTCTGTTGTCTGGGTATGAAAATATTAGCTTAGCAATACGGGCAAAATTGCCTGATCAATACAATAGAAGCGAACAAACATGCTTCCATGTTCTTTCCAATCTTTTGATCAGTCCCATGTTTCGGCCAACAATAAATTATTGCATGCCCGTGAGTTGTATGCCAGCAG
This sequence comes from Lepisma saccharinum, assembly GCF_977018435.1. Taxonomy (NCBI): domain Eukaryota; kingdom Metazoa; phylum Arthropoda; class Insecta; order Zygentoma; family Lepismatidae; genus Lepisma; species Lepisma saccharinum. The sequence goes on from NC_139230.1 coordinate 106,112,840, forward strand.
ATATAATCTATATTGTGTCTTTTCAGAGAGAAATAACATATTATTCATCGTCATTAGTAAATGCCTGGGAGATTATATCTGTTGCTATTACCTATACTGTGCCTTTTCCGAGGGAAATTACATGTCATTTGTCATGGAACTCAAAGAGAAATTCTAATCTACACTATGCACCCTTTCAGGGAAAATTACTTGCTATCCATCATATTGAGGAATTGCCTTCTCGGATATTGTCATGCAAAGGTTTGGTCTTGTCGCAACAGAATAATTGCAATGGCAGATGTGCTGTGTTTTGGGTAGGTAAAAGCTTTTCTGCTACGAGCAGAGGTGCTATAAAATGGGTAGGTAATATATTTTCTGACGGTAAAGTGTTGTTTTATATCCAAAGGGCCTCTGTGTTTGAATCGGGCCTCTAGAATTGCTCCGTGACTCTCTCATTTCTTACGTCATAAACATATGATTTTTCACCTATGAGAATAACACTACATATGGTGTCATCGGGTAAAGCCTCATGGAATTCACAGATAATTTTAATGTTTGTCCTGTCATTCACCACAACTTGTTTTCTTTTTGAAGTGTTGATTACAAACATGGGTCTCTGTGTCTTGAATTCATCTGGTGTGTAATACATGTCAGTACTGCCAGTAGTGACACGCTTGAAGGAAGAAAATGCCTCATATAATTTGAGAAAATCATCCTTGGACATGTCTAAATTATAATTTTCTCTAGGAAAAACCTCATTTCTGCCATTTTTAAGATATATGTTCTTGATGTTGCAGCTATCAAATTTACTCGAATTTTTTTCCTGATTGTTGTGTCTCCCAGTCTGAAACAGTACCACCACAAAATCAGGCATGTCGTATTGTATGCTGGAGAATGAATTTGTAGCATCAAACTCATAATATGTGCCAGATGCAGGCTTCTGTACGCATTGATATGTGTAAAATTGCAGAGGAACCTGTGGATTTTTTATTATATCAGCTTTGTATTTAAGAGCATAACTGGCTTCATATTCAACAACTGGGATTCTTAACTCCATAGTCTGAATAATGCATTTGCCTGCATCTGGTAAGGTATTAGGCAGAGCTTCTCCTGTAGGGTTTAATGTGCTGTACCTCATCAAAGCATTATTATCATTGGCAGCTCTTCTAAATGTAATTCTTAACCCGCCCTTCCACATAATATCTTTGTAATCTGAGAAGAATCCTGGCAACAGGCGCATGGGGAACAGCACTGTGTGGCTCTTGGATAATATTTTCTCACCAGCCTCAAATCCACCTATTTGGTAGTATGAAGCCTCGGTTTTGGATAATTTTAGTGTGGCCAAAGCTGTGGAGGTAATGCCGGGATAATCTATTCTGTTTATAACAACGCCATGCTTTCTGATCTCAATTTCAGAGAACAGATGCGGCACAAAATTATCTACCAATCTTATATTTGAATTTGCCGGATAATCTGTTCCATCGAGCTTTACAACATCAAATTTGATGTATAGATCTGCTCTGTGGGGGTGTATAAAGCCATCCCCTACATCAAGATCAACCTCAATCTCTGTGTTGGGTTGATTTAAATTTGCAAATGTCCTCCTGTTTGGGGGGAATGATTGTAGCTCATAACTCTCAATATTTTCCATTGTATGTATTTTTATTTAAATATTAATTTCTATGATAGCAGTTGTTGTGGCTCCAGCAAAATCAACTAATTCTTCTTTTTCATTAGTGACCATCAATTCAATATAATCTATTCTATTATGGCACACAGGAAAATATAATGTTGGGGATGGATTGTAGATGATTGGCTCCATAAATTCGGAATTAGGTTTGAATGTTGCAATGATGCCGGTTTGTTTGTGAGTGCCTATGCCATTTGATTTGGTGATCATACCCTCGGCCACATTACAGTGAATATTTTGAGTTTCTATGGCTAAGAATTTAGGTATATTAATAGCAGTGTGTTTAATGGCTGATTCAAGTTTTGTGTTGTTCTCAAATCCCAACAGCTCTCCTATAGTACCCAGATCCACTGTTTCTGTAGCAGATACAATCTCTACTCTGTGAGTGACAGAATTTTGAGTTAACACTACACCTCTGGGTAATTGAGCATTTAGAGTGGATAGATTATACTGCCCTGGAGTGATGACAATTTTTTGATCCCCTATTGCAATTGTATTGTTGTGGTGCGTAATATTAGGTGTTAAGTACATGCCGTAAAATGCTCTGAGAGCTATTGTTTTGGGATACACTATGTCATCATGCAATTTGAGTTTCAATATTGAATTTTGGCTGGTGAGATGGAATACCCCCATGATGTTTTAAATACCACAAGGCCTTTTGAAAATTTTCAATTGATGGTTTATTTATTTGAGACATGTATCTGAGAACAGATAAACACAAATGTCCACAATTAACATCTTTGAAGTTTTGAACACGGGCATTATTGTAATAAAGATTAGCCGATTTTAGATATTTTACTAAATTTTCAGGTGGAACACCTCCAAATGAATCAAACACAAATGCCTCATCTTTTAAATATTTAAGATAACAAATCCAGTGAGTGCCCTGATTTTTGTACTCATCCAAATTAACAATGCCACACTCTTTGTTGAGTGGTTGTTCTGGTAAAGAATCAGACATGTACACACCCCTAAAATGTTTGATGCCCAGTGGCTTGATTAAAGCTTCAATATCTTGGTTTGTAAGCGGCTCTTGTTTTTTTTAAACTTATTCATGGCTCTCTTAACACCTTTGCCTTTTTTCTCCATGGCCAGGTTATGGTGCCTCTGCTCATCTAATTCTGCCCTATTTTTCTTGGCATCTATTACTGTTTTTGCTATGGCAGCTGATCCCCCAGCCAAGCTCCCCACAGCCCCGAGAGCAGCTAAGATGGCAGGGATGGTAAATATAAATCCCCCCACATGTGATTTTTTTCTTGATTGCTGTAATTTTTTTAATTGGGGGGTACTAAGCAACAATTTCATACCATGTCCCTTTGCAATACAAGAGCTTTTTTTCTTGCGCTGCTTTTTGGTCAAAAGGCTATCAATAGTTTTAAGAGATTTGAGACCTGCATAAGGTATTTGATACATAACACCCTTGGCCTTCATTGTAGGTTTATTATATACATATTTACAACCCCCACCCCAGTTTTTGTTTGGTGCTCATAGCTATGGTGGTTCCCAATGCTGCTATTTTTTCACTTAAAGAAGCATCTTTGCTTACAAATCTACCAAATGCAGCCTCTTCTAATTTCTTGTCTGCAACATGTCTCTTGTCAAGATCAGAATGTGTGTTGTATGCTATGTCATGGTCTCTAGAAGCAGCATCTAGGGGATTTACACCAGGATCCCCTCTGTTTAGTCTATGGTCCAATTTTGTACCGGGACCACAATACTGATAGCCTGGAATGTGTAGTTCAAATGGCAGCTTGTTTATAATGTCATTAACAAGCCCCCGGCCCTCAGAAATATTCCAAAATTTGGCGGGTAGAGTATTAATAATTTTTATGAGATATCCAATCCCCTTAGTGTCATTCACTATAAAATTAGATAATTTGGTGCTTATCATGTCCATAATTCCAACCTTTTCATTGTAAAAATTGTGGTTGCCAGCATTTTCCTCCCCAGCTATCACCAATAACCTATCTACAAGTTTCCTGACATCATCAACCCACACAAATTCTTTAGGCAGGGTGTTGTATTGTTTGATTCCACTGCCAGTCTTGATCTGTGACCATATGGGCTTGATTAAATTATTGTATTTTGCCCCACTGCTAGACTTGACTCTTTTTTGTGTGGGATCATTGTTCTGGTATAGAGCATCTGATTTTATTAATATTTCTTTGTAATAATCATAATCTTGATCTGTATAGCTGCCAGGCCTTTTCCTAGTCATCAGTTCCCACAACCCAGGTGTGCCGTGGTATTTAACAAAACCACCTCTTTCTCCGAGACGAGATTCTGAATAAACAATCAGATCATCCCCCATAAATGTTACTCTGAAATTGCCAATTCTATGTATGATGCTGCCATCAAGCTCTGTGTCAGCATATAAGCCAAACACCTCATCTTTGTTGTCTTTAGGTGTGGTTAAATATTTTTGTGCAAGAAGACCCAATTCAATAGGATCCTGAGTAGCTTCAATTCTTCTAGGAGCAATAGGACTAGGTGTATGAATACTGGAAAGTGGGGTGAATGGATAATCTAATATGTTCCTAGCAGCTACAGGTACAAGCTCTGTGATCAAATCTTGATTTTGCTCTGTAACAGTTTTGATATTCTTACCTAAATTATTAATAGCATCAATTACAGGCTGTTCTGTTTGTTTGTGTTTTTCATAAATTCCCCGGTTCTCTGATTTCCATCCCTTAAATCTTTTTACAAGATAATCTCTTAACTTAAGATCATCAATTATTGGCCTTTTCATGGTTATTTATTTATATTTCAATGTCTAGAAAATTGTTAATTTTATTTCTATATTTGCCACTATTGGGTGTTCTTGTCATATCAATTGTGACAAACCCATAACTGTCCTGGTTCCAGCACCTGCTGCAAAATTTAGAAAAATCATTGTAGCTCAAGTCCCCACCTACATATTCATCATGTATGTGTTTGAGGTTGGTATGATCTTGATGAAACACACATATAAAATTGCTGTTGTCTCGGATCAGTTGCTTCGGTATTTTAGAAAAAGTCTGTGCCAGGTAGAAACAATCAATGTTTTTGTGCCGCCCCTGTGTAAAAAAATTTCTAACCTTGTTTTGATTATCCAGTATAATGTCATCAAACACAACAACAGAATTATCGAGACATTCATCAAGTGGCTTAACATCTGGTTCAAAAGTGGCAATATCCAATCCATCATATAGCTTCATCAGCTGCTGATATTTTAATTGTTCCAAGCTCTTAGAAAAGACATACAAGTGCCTGTTTTTCCAGTCTAACCAGTTGGGTGCCAATAAAAAATTATCAACCATTAGTGTAGTTTTACCACAAGCAGATGGCCCAACAATAAGACACCTAATATTATCAGGCAGCAAGTTGCCATTTCTCTTATTCTGTTGTTCAGGTTCTGGCAGCCTTTTTATAACATCCCAGGTGCTCATATTATCACTTTGTTTGCATTGATCCAGCTGTTTTCCGGATGACCCAGCCATTTGACAAATAACTTGTTGCCTTTTCTGCGGATGATTTTTTCTATGAGATATGTGTCAGGCTGTTTAGTTTTGCTGAGCTCTTGTTCATAGAACCTGCCTTTGAGAATTTCTCCTCGGTGATCTTTTATTATATATGTGTTAAGGGTCCCGGGTTTAACTTGAACCACTGTAAATAATTCAGTACTCCAGTTTCTTGTAAAGCCTCTTTTGAATAAGTACTTATATTTGCTGATTCTTACTTGATCACCCACCCTGTATTTGGCCTTTCTTGTTGTTGGCTGGTATCTAGGATAATAAACAGTCCTGATCAATTTTTGCTCATCAGATGAAGTTACTTCAGAGGGTTTCATGTTGATTGTGGAATGGACCGAGTTGTTATATTTATGTAGAAGTTCTGGAAGGATTGTAAGCCATTTATAATTACCTTGCAGTGTAAATTGTTTATACATAAGATTTTTTAAGGTTCTGTTGAATCTCTCTACAATTGAGGCTTTGAGATCACTGTAACTCGAGTAATGTTTTATTGCCTGGCTTTTAATAAATTGTTGAAACACTGAATTATAAAATTCTTTGCCATTATCTGTTTGCAAATAGCGCGGTGATCTTCCACTCTGATTGATGATTGTCCTGATGGCTTCTGTAACACATGTTCCAGTCTTGGATTTGAGTGGCACAGCCCAGGCAAATTTTGAAAATGTATCTATCACAGTGAGTAGATACTTGTAGCCCTTGTTGATTTTGTCTAAGTTTTTCAACTGCCCACTTGACAACTCAATCAAGTCGCTCTGCCATAAATCATCTATGCCCTTTGTGACTACTGGCAGTCTCTTATAATTATGTCGGGCTTGTCTGTGTAATTCATCAACAATAATTTGTCTAGACATAATATGTAAACAAGAATATTGCAACTATAGGGTGTTCAGCAGCTGAGACTGCAGGATTTTCTAAATATAATTTGTCTCCTATTTGTATTTTAAATTCCAGAGTGCCATCATCTTCAGTATAGGCTGTTTCTAATGTATTGGGATCTGTAAAATCCTCTAACTCTACACTGGTGATTTTTACTTTGTTCTCAGCATTTGTTATTGATAAGGTAGGGTAGTGGTGTGCCTGTGGCTGATGCCAATATTTGATCTTGATTGGTCTCAATGTGCCCCCAACAAAAAACTGGTAATAAAATTGTACAGGGGACAGCATATATATTTTGCCACCTGGTGTAAATGGTGAATCATATTCTTTGTTGGGGATGCTGTACAATTCAAGAATTACTGTATGTTTTGGATTCTCGATTATGCCTGTTATTTCCTTTTCTGCTGTAAGCAATCTGCTTGTTACAGATTCAAGGTGCTCATTGATGGTCCTAACAACATCATCATGGCCTGGCTTGATTTTTATATCCACAATAAGTTTCTTGTATTGTTGCACAATCTCTTGAAGCTGGGTGGCAAAAACAGACAGGGCATTTGCTTGATTGGATTCCATGGTCCCTAGCTGTTGCTTGATATTAGCTACAATTTGTTGCAAATTTTCAACAACAGCCAATTTTGAATTTTGAGCAGTAAGATCATGGACCTGTCTTCTGATATCCTCAAACAGGGCATGCAGTTCATTAATATGTTGATTGGTTGGTAGAGTGGCCACTGTCTGAGTGAGTTGTTTGATCTCTGCTTGGATATTCTTGATATCTTCTGATTTCAATATCCTATTCACTGCTCTCTTAATATTTTTAAGTTCCTGTGATGTGGGAAGATTTGATACTGTATTCTGCAAAAATTCAAGTGCCAATTTCACATTGTTTAATTCAGAAGCATCAGCCACATTTTGCATAGCATTTTGGAGCAGGGCTATATCTGCCTGAGAGGGTGTGGATTGTTGTAAAATTTCAAGTTTTGTTTGGATATCATCGATCAAGTGATGAAAATGAGATAGTTCAGATTCAGTGTTGAGGTTTTCAAGCTTTGTGATTTGGTGCTGGACACTAACAAGAGTATCTACAATACCGGGCAGGCGAGATTCTAGTACATTTGCCAAATCACTTTGCACTGCTGCTATTGTACCTTCAAGATGGGTTATGGTACTTTGAATTTTTCCAAAATCTTCATATGTTTCAAGTTGCAGCTTAATATTGGCAACACTCCGAGTTATTGCATTCAAAGCATCAGAAGATGGCAAATTGTTCATAAAATTTTCTAGTGTCTCAATTTTTTCTTTAACCTCGGCTATGGCATTGTTCAGAGGGTCCAGATTAGGTATTTGGAGTGATTGAATCTGTTCTTTTAGAGTGGAAATGACTAGATCAAAATCTTCTTGTGATTTTATGCTTTTGACAATTGTTTGGAGCTGTGCCTGGACATTATTTATTTGCTCTTCCAATTGTTGTTTCAATTGCTCGGAGTTGGTAGCCTGGGTCTTAAATTTGGCTTGAAGAGCTGCTACAGCTTCTTCTAAACTTTGAAAATTATCTAATGTGGCCAGATCAGTATATTTTTGAAGCAACACTTTGAGTTCGGAATCAATTTTAAGAAGAGGGTCCATGCATTGTGATTGTAAATTTGTAATTTCTAATTGAAGACTGGCATTGAGTGTGGTTTGCAAAGCTTGTAAATCACTTCTTAATTTCTTGACTCTGACATCAAGCATCAGAATCTCATCACTGTGATCTTCATGTCTTGTATGGCCAAATATATCATTAGGCATTTTGTTTTAATGGTTATTTATTATAGAGTATCTGATTCTTAATTCTATAAAAAAGGGTATAAGCTTGTCATATGATCCAGGGACCTCAATATATAAGCAGTCACCAGCAGAAACAGTATATACAGTGCCAGAAACCATGTTTGAGTGCTTAATTCTATAAATATTTCTCCCTATTGAAATCTTGACATCACCCTCAGGGGTTGTAATAAATTGCAATTGCCCACCTACAGGTAATTGGTAATGATTTAAATTATTGTTAAATATGTACAATGTTTTGCCCGTTTCATCATCATTATCTGTAAATATGCTGTTCAGATGAATAATTAACAAGCCACTCAGCTTAGACAGCATATCAGAAGAGGGTTGTGGTGTTGGCAGGTCCATAATAGCCTGTTTTTTGAACCCAAATAAGTTCATGGGCATGTTTATTTATTTCAAATCATGCTCTGTGTTTGGGCATTGATTTCCATTTTTCAAATCACAATGCCCCCATGGTAAAGTATGTAAGCCACATGATAAAATGCATCTCTTATCATCATGTGGGTCCAGAGCCACTTTTCTTACAATATTTGAAGTCAGCAAGTGATCCTCACTCTGAATTCTATTTTCTGATGTTTTGATTGAATTCTGGGATTTGAGGCAATTTTCATAATCTTCAAATTGGAGATCTTTTTCAACAGTAACTCTGCCAATGCCCTTGGCTTTTTTGGCAACAGCGCCACTACATGTTTCAAAAGTGTACATCTTGGCACTTAACCCAGAAAATTTCACAATAACATCACCAAGTGTCTCATCTTTTAACTTGCCAGGCACCTTTTTGTTGTGGGGTTGAATTCTTGTATGTTCACTGGTATCAAAATATTGAAACAATTCAGGCTGTGACATATCTTGATAAACATCTTCTGTTTGAATATCAAGAATAAAACTATCCGTGTCCATGTACAATAATTTTACACGATCACCATAAAAAGGTTTCAGCACGTCATAATACAATGTTAACATATGTAATTTGGACAATTCCAATATCACAGCCCCTACATAAATAGGTTTATCAAATTTGATCTTTGTTTTTTTCATGTTGAAAAGTGCCATGTGCTCATCATAAATTCTTCTGTAATTGAAATTAGGCTTTGGAACCAATTTTTTGCTCAGGCTGGGGTCAGTAATTATTTTAACATCGGTATGTTTTCTGACATTTTCAATTGTTTTGCCATACACTGAATTCACCATCAATTTAAACAAGCCCTTATCAAATTGACTCTTTGCAGATGTTCGAAGCTCCGTGTTTGTATCAATGTATGGTTTCAAGCATTCTGAGTGCCTGAACCTCAAACTTTTCTAACTTTGCTCACTTGGACACCATGTTTCATCAGGAACTGGAGGTTTTTGTAATATGTGACATATCCCTGTTTCGGCTCCAGAGTCATCATGAGCTTCTTCTGTTTAGAGCCAGGTGAACACTGAACCTCGGAAATTGGGGGCAGATCAGAAAATTTGTTGTGTGAATCATCAGGAATTATCAGATCAACCTCTAAGAATAGGCCATTGTCACTGTCATCATAATTCTTAAGATCTTCAATATTGACATTTTCAACCCATTCAAGCCCTGCATATGGCAGTTTTTGCATCATGGCATGACCATAGAGGCTGTTTGCATCTACATACACTATATAATTTGATGGCCGTGCTGGATCATAATCAGGCATATATTTGTTATTTGCTCTGGCATATCTCTGGGAACATTGCACCATCCCTCCTCTTATACATTTCTCCATAAACAGATACATATCTTGATCTTGGATCAGATCCAATAGCTTTTTGGTATTGAAAAACATTGCAGACCATGCTAGACCTGGGGCACTGTAAAAATACATTGGGTCCAGCTTATAATTTTCCATAGAAGATTTTCTGAATGCCTGCAATATATCAGCTAAGAGGGTGACATCAAGTTTCAAATATGCCATGTGATAATCACCAAATGTCTGGCATTTTAAATTGTTCCACATCAACTGAGCATGGTGATAATCTTCATCAGTGATTCCAGATCCTCTGATTTTGCTGTAAAACTCTTCTTGTGGTGGCAGAGAACATTCATCAAATTTGGAAAAATCTGTAACATAGTCATATGGATATACACCCTTCCGCCTAATTAATTTCAGGTCCTGATTTGGAAACAATGCGCGTGTGATTTTGAATTGATCATCAGATAATTGAGTGGCAAGTGTAGGCAGGCTAGCAGATAAAAATCTGTAAGAATCAAGAAATCTTATGTGAATAGGAACACCATTAACTTTAATTATCTTGCTAATAGATATATATTTCTCATCATTTTCAGCTAAAATATTTAAATTCTGCTTGTCAAACCCCTCGTACCTGATCAGATGATGGAAATCATAATTGGATGCTCCATGGCAAAATATGGGGACAAATTTTGGTCTCTTGATCTTAATATTACAGCTATTACACAGGGCCTGTTTATATCGACCATCTGTATGAGAATGGTGATGAACCTTGATATTTGTATCTGAAAATTCAGAATCACATACCGGGCATTTTTCTGCATTGTTGAAATCTTCAATCTGTTCCTCTGTTAAAGGCAACATAGGCTTTGATTTTAATAGAACATTAGATGCTATGTCACGGCACTCATTTTCTATTCTATGTGCAAATATTTTGATGGCATCTGGTCCCATGTATAAGTATGGCTCACTAGCTACACCATCCCGTACAACTACATAACAAAAGCTGGAAGGTTCATGTAGCTGGTATGGTGTAATTGAAGATTCTTCGGGATCTGGATTGCAGAATGCAAGAGATTTGAGGTTCGATTCAAAATCACAGACAATATATGCTGGGTGTTCCAACAAGGCTTCAAACTTTTTGAATTTGCAATTTTCACTTGGATTGGGCATCACCATATGAACAGGTTTATGATTGCCACAGTATTTCAGATGCTCAATTAACTTGTTTTTAGCAATTTCTGCATTTTTTTCACGAACCCCATTTACCATTTTTTGAGCATCAAATACAGTTAAACATCTTCTGCACAACTTGAATATTGTATTGGATTTGTCTAGTTGTGTTCTGACTAAAGCTTCAAGATTATGTATCAGAGTATAATGATTTGTGCCATCTCCTTCAATTAAGAGCAGATCAATCGGAACAGCAGAATCATCATCAAATGTACTGATTCTGAGAGGTGCTATCGGGCAATTGCCAGTGGAACAAATAAATACATTAATAGATAATTTTTTTTTCCATTGATATGCCTGGCCTTTTTTTCAAATTTATCAATATTCTGAACAGACATTGGATATTCCAAACCCTCCATGGCATCATCAAAATCATGTTCATGTTGCTTGTAATAAGTTATTCTCTGAGGATCCCTTGAAACTGGATACAAAGCAGCTAAAATACACCACAAAAAGCATTTCTGGTCATTATTTTTTATATTGACCACGGCTCTTTTGTTTTTGATATTGGCAGGTAATGGCACATAAGTGGAACCTTGTAATGGGCTGAATTCAGAAATATTAACATAGAGCTTGTGCGGAGAGCCGCATAGGCTCCATCCGGACTCTTTTGCCGCAAATTCAGAGTGTTTAATATTTAATTGATCTATCAATCTGCTTATTATTGTGTCTGAATTTGTATTTGAATATACCGGTGCAGTTCCTGTTATGTGGGGCTGTGTAAATTTTGTACCATTTGGCTTCTTATATTGTGTAAACAATTTGAGGGAGAGCTTATAAGAGCCATTTTGTGCATTAAGAATTGCCTGCAGATCAGAATTTATACTGTTCAAAAAAGTCTCAATTCCACATCTTGGCTCTGATACAAAACGGTGATCCCTTAATTGGCCGTTAAAACTGCTACGGATGGGTTCATAGCGTGGCTGCTTTGCTGCTCTGGCATTAAGAGGTACTTCGTGCCTTCTTTTCAGACCAGATGTGGATGGTTGTGTTGATGATTGTGCAGAGCAAGTATCTTTATGTGTATATGTGAAGTATTGCATGCTGTATTTTCTATTGCATTTGGGGCAAATTTTTGTGGGAGTTCTGTATTTGTCTGGGTTACAAATCTTTTGGTGTCTGGCCCAATTGGGGCTGGATATATTCTTATTGCATTGATTACAATATTTTTGATTCGGCATTTTTGCTGTTGTTTATTATATACAATTTCCTGGGTTTCAATTCAAAACTTTATACTGAATAAAAAATATCAGTTGGGTTCAGCTGTGTGCTTTGTATATGTGTGTATATGTGTAGGTGTGTATACACTTAATATTTTTGGCTTTGGTATTTATATAAAATTTCCTGGGTTTTAAATCTAATCTCTATGCTTATTATGACAGGTTGTAAAGCCAATAGCTTACAAGTGGAAAAAAAGAATAAATATTCATTCACACTGACCCAGCACAAATACCTGTACAGACATGCAGGACATGGGATTACAACAAATATCAGATTTTATATTGTTCAATATGAATATTTAAACCAGTAAGTATGAGAAGCACTGTATCAACACATCTGTTCTCCTCAGTCACTCTCACAATACTGGCTGATGCAATACTCGGGAATTTCTGTAAGTACTGGCGCTGAGGAGAAACAAGCAAAACAAAAATCAATACTACCGTCTCGGGAATTGTACACACTGACACAGAGGGGGGGAAACATGCAAACACGGAGCAATTCTAGAGGGGCTCTGCATATTGCATTGTTTTAATATTGGATATGCAAGTTGAGGCTGGGGTCCAATTAAACTTAAACTGGAAGTAAATATGTGTGTGTATGTATGGGTTTTTGCTAAATTTCTGGTATGGCCAAAAATATATCAATTTTTGGCAAATTTATGGACAAAAATCTGGCTGATGCAACTTTTGTAAGTATAGACAAATCAATCTGAGGGAGCTCTTCCTTTCCGAAAAATTCCCGAGGGCATTTTTACAAAAATCTTAGATTAGACAGAGTTCCACACTAGAGCAAAAAGCTCATATGAACATGTTGAGCAAGTTTTAAGTGTAGCAAATCTGCTGGAGGGGAGCTCTTCCTTTCCGGCGCTGTCCCTAGTATAAATACCACTACTTAAGTGGTTAAAGATGTCAATTAATTTCAAAATTAATGAAATTGTTTTATTATGGTACAGCTGAAAGATTGATTGATTGAATTGGTTTATTTTACTTCGCTTTTCTGCCACTTTTGGCTAATCGCGAAGATGGAAATGGCTGATGTACAATGAAACCGATGAAGGGACACTCACAAATAACCATGCCCAGGCCGGGATTCGAACCCGGGACCTCAGGCGTCGTAGCACGCTATGTTAACCACTCCTCCACGGATGTCGGCGTAACACTTGAAACATTGTGTTTAGTTTTTCTATTAATATAAATCAATTAGGTTTCATTCTTATATTTATTGTCCTTTCTTGTTTCACTTTAATTGTGAATACGTTGCTATTGCTGTAGATATGTTAATGATCTTTTGAAAGAGAGATTGTTGTGGAAATGCACCCGTTGCACCTTGCCCTTGGACCTCTCCACTCCCAATAGTTCTCATGCACTATCATCCGCTGAGAGGAGATCGTTTCGAGGGATATTGAGCAATCCAGTGTTACGGTGAAAAACCTTCCTTCGTTTCACTTCAGGTGACAAGAAAATCGCAAAAAATTAAGTATAAAGAACAGATTGAACTGTTTGTGACATTTTGATCATTTTTGTAAGATGGTACATGTAAGATGTACATGGTAAGATGTCACTTACCATGTTTTATACTAGAGCCCTTCATTTAATGAATTTATTTTGCCTTAACGTTTCAGCCCGGACCTTGGGGTGCACGAGTTTGGGGTGGCAAAATGCTTATCTTATTTAAATCTTCTTTTCGTCAACATTCGTGAATTGTAGTGATAGCGAGTTGCATGTTATTGAGTAGGAAAGCAAGCAGAGAACAGCAATTTCAGTAAATCAGGCTGTGATTCCGCCCTTTGGAATTATTTCTCACTTTTTAATTAGCTCGACGTCGAATATTTATTTAACGTGCCTGACGTCACTCTGGTTCTACATTACAATGGTAATGTCAAACCCACAAAAACAATTAAACAAATAAACAAAAGGCAATCATTAAGAACCTATTTACCTTTTGTCCCAGGGTAAGTGCCATCAGTTGGAGCCCAAGAGATTACATAGGGTAGAACAAATCACACCACAGGGTTAGTTCTATATATATACACTGTAATTTCTATAAAAGAGCACATGCATAAACATTACATCATTGCCCCTTTCATTCTCACAGTCACACTCGCATTCATTTCTCGGCAATCCAATAGACATGAGTAATTAATACAATAATAGTTCGGCGGCATGTTTAAAGTTAGCTACATTAATTTAAACTGTTCTTAATTTGACATTTTACTTTTGCATTTACGAAAAAAACATGTTCCGGTCGGAGCTTTACCTGTACGACAAAACACTACTCCTTTTAAGTTGTTGTTGTTGAATGAATGTTAATCTATATATTGTTAATTTTGAGGTTAACAAGGATCACTGATATATAATTATATTGACAATTTATAGCGTCGTACAATCTGAATGTTAAATACTTTGGATGAATGGATAATTGAACGCTGTACGGTTTTACATGTTAAAATGATAGTTGATGCAATTTAATCACCGTAATAAGCAATGTCTGTTCGAGATTTTTAATGTAATTAAGCGAGTTCATTGGATGTCACGACGGGGCGAACGAAGCTTATCCATTTTCACGTCCATTCCGGCTTACCTTTGTCGGCTCTGACTGAAGTCCCCGTGGTGAAGTCGTGGATGTTTGCGGCGTGGTCAATAGATGGCTTCCGGGCGATAAGATAGGATCTCCGCGTCTTCATGGATTGGCAACTGGGTCGGACGCCCCCAGCAGGGCCTTTCTCTGTCTCTACTCCATATTGATAGTACACAGACACGTGCGAAATAACACAACACGGAACGGTGCGACACACCAAGCGGATACTTTACGCGGGTGGTTCGCGAAAGATTGTGCACGATAACACGCCGAAGAAAATCTGAGTAAAACTGGTGGTTTCCCTTCTCTGCGCGTCTATTTATTTGCTATTCAAAAGGTCTGTTACGGTACCCTCTCTGTCCAAGCATTGCTAAATTGTCATCAAGTCGTAGCCTCTTGTCCTGCTATCTTCGCCCGTATATTTGGAGTTATTTGACCCTTCTCGAGCAGCACCTCGAGTAGAGGTTAGCCAAAGATCGGGCCTATTGTAACCTGCACGTTCGTTCCGAAGACAGTGCCAGGGAGTCTGTAGCTATTGTTATCCAGTCTAGCTGTTTAACCTTTGATATCGGGCTTAATTTATCTCCTATCAAATTCTGCTTTGGGGATTTCGTCGATGATAATCTGCTGCTGGGCTGTCTTTAATTTCAGTTGAATCTGACCATTGGTAACAAAGTTGTATTTTTATATTTCTTTACCCGAGGCTCGGCCTCTTCTCTCGGGAAACAGGCTAGTCCTTCGCTCTCTGCCGTCCAAGTCCCGGTGAACAGCAACAATCCAATGCATATTATTGATTATTACGATGATTAATTGATTTACCTGATAATTAGCAAGATTTTATCGTTATAACTTATTGCAGACGATTATTTGACCAGAACCTTAGATAACTTGCAGGAAACATTCCGTTTCTTCCGTTCTGCACGTCCTCTCATATCCGCGTCGTGGTTAACCAGACGGTACAAATTAGTTACCTTAACCTCGTACTAATCCACACAATCCACAATACTTTCACAAAAAAAAAAATACTTGGAACGGTAGCCATATTATTGGTATTATAACCTGAGCATTGCATTGGTTTGGTTTAGAGTACGAGGTCGTTGTATTATGAAGTTTATCTAATTTTGTGTGGTGTCGCCAGTGTCACATGTTGGTACGTACAATGCTGAGGATTTCGGTTTTCTCTTTAGTTGACTTATATTCAATGACAGCTTAAGGAAAGCTAAGCACTTGTTTATCGCAGAAGAAAATTGTTATAACAATGTAAAATGTGACAAATCCACAACAAAATTATATGTAAGGTAATTTCGTACTTTGTAAGTCACGCGTATATAACCTATACTGAATGAATGAATAAATACTGCATTTAAATTTCTTTGAATATTGCTCATGTATTAGGGGAGTCTACAAACCCCACCCCCGGTACGCTCTCAGACAAAAAAAACAGGTAGAGTAAAAAGTAAAGTTGTTGCGTGAAAATATGGCCATTCTATTCAATTGCTATTGCCTTCGGTTTGTAGACCTATTGATTATAAAAAAAGGTGTTTTCTAAACTTTTTTTCGAAGAGCTTGCATTTTCTGCAGCTTGCGTTTGCAACGTTGCAACCAGGAGACAGGACAACCTTACTGTCAAGCAGGCGATCTTGTTTCTCTTCTATCGGTATCTAAGGTTGCCAGACACTCATCTTTTATGATTAACTTCGCTGCTTTTAAATAACGTTATTTTTTCAACATTTTGCATAAAGTTGGTTTACAAAGTTTAAATTGAAAATATTTCTGTTATACGTTTCGTGAAGCAATGCTGAGAGAACACGGTAGTGAGCCTTCTTAGTTCTCTCTCTTCCCACACGGCCTGAATGTGTTTCTGAAGCAGTGGCAACCATGCCCACTAAGCCCCTCGCAGACAAGGGATGGGGGGGAAACAACTCGGTGTTGCTTTTAGATGTTATATGTAGAAGCACTTCCCAGGTTTCTCTCGCTCTTCCTGTGTAACTTGCGATAAATGCAGAATTCCTGTGTTGTGCGCACAATCGAAGGCAAATGTAATAATTGACAAATTGCTCATCATTATGTTAATTAAGTCTGTGTTCCTCAATGTGATTTTCAAGGATCGGAATCGTCATACAGCTTCTTAAAAAAAGCCCTGTCTGGGAAAGTAAATAATGGAGGAAAATTATTGATATCTTGCCTGCTATAATTTTTGCCGTTGACTGTATACAGCAAAAGGACGTTTTGCTGTGGTCTTGGAAAACGATAGCGTCGCCTTGTAATGAAGGGGTCGCGTCACGGGTTTGATACCGGTGGGGACACGTGGTACAGTGTTTCGGATTCCACTTTAGACTGTAGGTTCAGTCTTGAATAGCCTTTCTGTGCAAAAAGTAGCAATTGAATTCTTCGAAAAGGAGCACACATTTCAAATCTTGGTCGTCTAATACACGAACGAATGTTTGTGGTTACAGTTGCCATGCATCGCCAATACAACACTAAACTAAGGGTTTCAGTGTATTTCTATTTTACGCCCATTTTCTACCTATCTGGTTAATCGCGACGAAGAGGATAAATGACGAACCGATGAAATGGTGATGGATCACACAATGATACATCCACGCCTGACCAGGTACGTAGGAACCTGAGGCTTCATAGCGTGTTACGCCGTTTACTCCGCAACGGAAATCGACTAAAGGTTTCAGATGTCAAATGACAGAATGTAGATATCATCACCAACGGTTCAAGGTTGAACCCCTTGAGTTTATTTCTGCTTTCTACCTTTCTTTTTTTAGTTTTTGTTTTAATTTTAAGGCCACTTTATTCACATAAAGCATACACCCCTTGTTTGGGAATGAATGTTTTATTTTTGTGTAGTGTATCGTGCAGTGGGTAACACAGTTGCCTTGTAATCAAGGGGTTCTAGGTTCTATTCCCTGCGGAGGCACATTGTGGAGTCCGATCTTTGCAAGAGGTTGACTTAAAACAAATTTTTAAATATTTTTTTGTCATTTCTTGTCTTCATCATTCGTTCTCATCGTCGGAATCAATCAAAATTGTCAGAGAGGAGGCGTAAAATTAGGAAAGTTCTAATACGACAAAGACGCTTTTCTGATGTCTTGGCTGATAGTCAAAAATTTATTACAAGAATAATTCAATCTAGAGTTTGGTATCCAATGCAAATTACGCTAACCAAAGTGCTTAACGAAAAGTTCTTTCAGTAGGGGGAAAAGGAAAGAGAGAATGTATGAAGTTGATGTAATCTTAGACGTTATTGTTTCAGAATGTATACAACCAGTATACAGTACTTACAAAAATGTGTACATTTTTACTATTTTATCGCTTGTCGCCACTGTGTTGCATGTTGCGGGGAAATCTCAAATCATTATTATCTTTTCTGGAAGTCGCACATATTTTTCGCTCGTAAGTCTTATTGACCTAGATAAATAATTTGTAAACACATGTCATAAGTTATCGTGAGAATTTGTTTTTAATCACTTTCTGCATTTCTAAGTAAAAATTCTTTAATCTTGAATTCTGAGAATTCTTGAGATGCTCAAAGTTAATAACTTCTGCATTTGTTTTCTTATATCCCTACAAAACAGCTACTTAAGTTGACCGGACAAGGTTTTCAGTGAACTCAGTCGTGAAACAAACTGGAGGCAGGGGTGTCCGGAGGGAGGGGGTTGTGACACGATGCTTGATGGGAATTATTGGAGGGGAAAACAATAATTGAGCTTTGATAATATAATACCAAAACGTTTAAACATATGTTTATACTATTTCTACGACTTCTACCTGATTTCACACAAATCTATGAATGTGTGGTTGATTTGAATTGTTAATAAAGTGCACTTTATGCACAGATAGGCTAATCAGAACTGGACCTACAGTTTATAGTGTGATCCGAACCACTGTACTGTGTGACAGGACCTCTTGGCAAAACGACAACGTTGCCACTACGCCATCGGAGAGGCCCCACGTGCTTGTGTGGTGTGTTGGAGCAGAGGATTACTTGCAAAATCAAACTAACAAATAACCAAGAGTACGGTTCGATACGATAAATGAAAGTGCAAAATTTGTTTTGTTTATTTTTATGTTTCAAAACATAAAGTGTCCTTACATTCCCTTCGACGATCTTTTAATTTCAACTTCAGCAATGGAGATTTGAAAGATGCGTGGATCCAGAAACTGCCTGTTTTCTTTTCTTCAGCTTTGGTTTCAAGTTTGGTCCTGAAAAATGGTTAACTCAGATTTGCGACCAGCCAATGGGATGGTCTGATTTCTCCGGCCCATTCTTTCAAGAACTTTTAAGAAATAGTCGGGCTGTTTGTTTTGCTTTATATCCAGTGTAAACTAACTTTTCTCGGTGGCCACAAATCTTCGCTTACCTACAAACATTTGAATCATTTATTAAATCTGTTTGTAATTTTAAATTTCCTCTCCTTGCCTTCTTTCGTTTATTTTCGAATTAAACTTCCAATTTAACTTCCAGGTTATTAGTTCTTACTAGTGTTGCGCAATATATCGTCAATAAATTTTAGAACATCTATCGTGTCAGCGATATAACGTCACGATATTTGGCGACATATAAGGTGTCAGCGATATATAGTCACGACATTTGGCGATATTTATCATGAAGACGATATATCGCCTCGGCAGGCCCCCGTGGAGGACTGGTTAGCACATCGCACTACGACACTAGGGGTACCGGACAAGGTACGGAGAATGCAATACGTATATGTATGTTAATGAGTTTCCTTGTATTATACCCGGCCCGAAACAAAGTTAAAGTACCTACACGTGTGATTGCAAGTACGTTTAGTTCCACGCCTACGCGCATTTGCGTATTATTAATGTAAGAAATGGTCGAACAGTTAACAATGTTTCCCAGTTTTCTTTGTTCAACAAATGTAAAAGAAAAATCATGCTAAAACGCTTTTGCAAGTCAGTTGAAATACAGATGTCTGAAAGATAATGCAATCAAACCATGGCCAGTTTAATGGAAGGACTATTATGCCTACTCATTTTATACAGGCACACTTTGTGCTTGGGGGAAGTGGGTGTTCAGACGAGACATTTCCTACATCTCCCAAATAAATCAAGATTACATTCTGAGCTCCCAGCAGCCAGTTACGGTTAACAACTTTTTACTTTAGTAGAAATTTTAGACTAAATATTTGGTCAAAATTGCCGGTTTTCCCCTCAATTTTGCAAAAAATTATTTCTTGCTTGCTTCGATTGTAATATAAACGTTTCTACACGTCACATTATTTAGAAAGAATTAGCGACCTATTCAATTAAAATGTTCCCTACATAGCTATTTCTATTTTGTTTATTTTTCGCCGCTGGTCTATTTCGTGGATGAATCGAGACAATGAAGTGGAATGATAAAATTATGAAGGTACAAACACGATGTTCATGACTCCATATTATCGCGTTTATTCTTTAGATTTAGCTAAACTTTGCGGAAAATTGTGAAAAAGTATTAACGCAATCTTTCAAACCAGAATTTTAATAATTGTTTGAGACCTTCAAGATTGGCCCATGTAAGCAATTGGATCTCCGACGCTGTGCTTCTTGCTTGAGTGCGAGGGGACGTTAAGGGAGGGGAGGGGGTGTATGACGCCGTTCGTGGCTGATTCGAGGGTTGCCGCTTGAAAGTACGGACAGAAGTGAGACTATGCCATTCCTGTTTTCTCTGCTTTCAGGGCATATGGCCTGAGAGCGAATGATTGTCTACAGTCGGATTAAACATTATGGAGACTCGAGTTTGAACTCAAATTAAAAATTAACCAGTAGAGCTACGTATTTAAATTTCGTCCCGATTGGACCACAAGTTTTTTAATTACAGAATCTCAAAGAGAGCATAGTTTGAAAAACAACAAAAAAGCTGCATTTTTTTGTTCTCACGACGATAAGAAATTGAAAGCATACTTGAAAAAAAAAATAGTTTTTTTTAGCTTAAATCAGAATTCAATAAGTTAAGTGGTTAATTTTTAATTTGGGTGCAAACTCCAGTAGCCATAATTTTTAATTGGAGAGTAGTTCGGCAGAATCTTTCTTTATTGCTTCCTTTATGGCGTGTGTTTGTGCGAGAGATCGTGATGACCTACATATAAAGAGATATCGCTGTTCGTTAACAGCATGTAAACCAATCGCCTGTTCTCTGTCACCTTAGCACATTTTAAGTCTAAGCACCTTTCAACTCATTCAGCAAAGTGTCATGATGTTTTAACTTGATTAAATAGCAAGTATTAATATACTAATTAGTTTCATAATTTAAATGAATAATAGCAATATGGGCACACACAATACGTACGCAAAATTCAGAATTATTTAATAAAAGGTGTTCCAAATCGGGTGCACTTCAAGAATTCAATCTATCATCATAATTATTTTCTTTCTTTCACTTTCCGGTCTCGGAATGGAGTCTTGGGGCACGGGCCCCTCCTCTCGCAGTGTGGTGTGTGCGAAGTCACCTATACCACTAACATTGCGTATATTTTTCGGGTGAAGACAGCATAGAATTGTTGCAGTAATCAGGTTACCTTATCATATTATGACCTATAACTCCACAGTCCACACTCCCATGATATTCAGTCATGGTGCAATGCACAGGGAACAGCTGTACCTTTACTGCGTTCTTTCCATGTAACCTCTATTCGTGCTGAAAGTGTTCGTGTTTAATTATTTACGCATTTTTTCTACTCATGGTTGTTCATTAATTTTGGTATCGTTTCATTCTGCTTTTCTTTCAAAATTAATTGGACTCCATACACTGACATGGTGTCATTCAATGAAAAACTGATTGGCAAACCTTGGCTTTCCCAGGGAAGTTGAAGTTTCACCAATCTGTTGAGTTAGCGTCGACAGATTTCCTCCAGGGGCAAAAAGTCAGGTCTCACACATAAAGATCGATATTTAAGATTTCTAGGGGATCGAAAGCACATTACATCGAAAAAGACTTGATTCAGTTAACATGCATTTATTATTATTATTAGACGTATAACATATAGCGAATACATTACATTCAGTTAGAAAAGTTGTACAGTGAATATTGTTTAAAATTTGTGCATTCAGAGAGCCGTAGGTTGAGAATTGTATGCCAAAGAGAACAACACAATTCGACACACCCTTTACACATCATTAAACTTTTGCTTCTGTCGAAAGTATTATTTTAGAACATATATACTCTATATGAAGGAAAGCTTTCATTGTGAACCGACCGAGGAAATTTTCTTTACTCAATTTAGGGTTAAAATGGACAATTTAGACCGGTTTGTTAGTGTAAAAAAATATGTACGTGAAATTATCCAATATTTGAAGGCATAGACAACATTTCCAGCTCCCTAGCCTCCCCCTTCCCTGCATTGAGGGAGCTGCTTCTATGCTACTGGTCACCGGTGAAACCTACTTTGTTCTATTTTATGTCTTATAGTATTTGTACAGTTATAAGCCCACGAAATGATCCCCTTTTTAAAAGGGAAGTTGGGGGGGGGGGGAAGGGTGATGGACTGCGAGATTCCTTTGTGGAGTTTATGGACAATACGAAGCTTTGTCGTCTTCCAGGCCAGTGTTGTTTAGAAGCCATTTGTATTTGATATTTATTTTACGTCGCTTTTCTTCCACTTTTGACTATTCACGACGATGGATCATGATTATGCTAAATGGATGAAGAGACACTCACAAAACAGCCTCGTCCAGGCTGACGGGACTCGAACTCGGAGTGTACGGTCACTCAACGCACTCGCCCACAGAGTCGAACCTTTAGAAGTAAGGAAATTAATCTTTTCACACCATATTTCTCAGGAAATTACGTTACGACTATGCGTCAATCAATGATTGAAAATATGAATATATTTTAACTGACATTAAAAGTGTTGTTGAAAAGCCGTAATTTATTTCTATAAAAATATGTTTCAAAATATGGATATTGGTGTAAGAATATAATTTAATCGGTAGGTTTTTATAACTACAATTCGTATATAGTTTAAAACTTTGTTGAAGAGTTTCTTTCATTTTCTAAGATTAATCTTTCATATTAATATGATACTTTTGGAGGTTAAGGCTTTAATTTTCAAACCTAAAATTCCCAATCGGTTGTTCGGCGTAGCTATAGGGTAAAAAACAGAACACTGAGCAGCGCATAATATGTTGACGTATTACGGTAACGTTGCGCCATTTGGGACGCACTACTGTACTTTCTGTGACGTCACCTGTGCTGTTTGGGTCCGTGACATCGATACAAAGAGATAACGGCCAAAGAAATTCAAGGCGGTAGAAAAACAAAATCACCAAGAAGAGCTTGAAAAGTAATGCATGCACATAAAACAGCACATAAAAATTCGGAAGGAAAAATTTAAATAATTTATTTTTGTTTTCAGCCACTGCCAACTGCCATACATAATCATCCTCTGTGGGGTTTGCGTTATATGTTTCTGATCGTCCCTTCTCCACTTCTAACATTCATTTGCATCCTCGCAATTAGCCAGAAATGGTAGAAATCCGACACTAAATAAACTAAATGAACTAACAATAAAATGCTCTCAGTGTAGCATAAACTGCATAAAATATATGTGACGCTTCGGAAGGTGGTACTTTAAATTTAGTAATCCCCCTCCCATGTCTTGCATTGCCTCGAATGCAAGTATTCCTTACGTTGCTCAAGTAACATTTTCCCCTAGGATAGTGAAATGATCCACATTAATGAAGTGACAGTAAAAATTAAACGTGTAGCCTATTAATGTAGATCTGAGTCGCTTTTCTTTAGTTAATCGTTAATGACCATTAATGCTGGAATGCAGATATAAATGATGGAAGGAACACAATGGCATACCTTACTCATGATTCTAAATTAGAACTTCTGGCTTCGTAGCCACTCCTTCCTGGAGGCAGCAAGGTAAAAAAATGAACAAAATAAAGTGGATTTGAATAGATTATTATTATGTAGCTTCGCTTTTCTTACCCATTTTGGCTAGTCGAAACTATGGGGATGAGTAATGATACGATGAAATTTATGAAAAGCATCCACAAAGGAACACCGAAGTGTTAGCGATGTGCTAACCTTTCCGCCACGAAGGTTAGTTGCAATAGATTGACCGATTGATTTACTTTATTTTACTTCGCTTTGTGTGTCACTTTTGGCTAATTTTCGACAATGGGAATGATGATGATATGATGAAATTGATGACTGGACACTCACAAACATCTATGCTCAGGCCGAGATTCGAACCCTGAACCCCTGCCGACGTAGCACGATGTGCTAACTACTCAGCCATGGGGGCCGTTAGCAATAGAGTCGAATTTACTGAATGATTGATTGATTGATTTAGTTTATTTTACTTCGCGTTTTGTGCCTCTTGGCTAATTTGCGAAGATGGAGATGAGGGATGAAATGATGAAATTGATGAATGGGCATTTACAAACAACCAAGCCCGAGCGGGATTCGAACCCGGGACCCCTAGACAGCGGAACTAAGGAAGATAGAAGACATACAACTGGATTTTAGTCACCATCCAGGTTTATATTCCCCCCAACTCCCTCCATGTGTTTAGTGCTTCAGTGTGTTTATTGATTAGCGTGTTTAGTGTTGAGTATATTTACTAAGCGCGCTAAGGAAGTTGACGCCTGGAGTGATGAAATTAAAAATATATAGTAACAATAAAATAATAATTAAATAACGACAGGGTAGGTAGTTTCTTGCCATGTGTAGTAGGCAACTTTGGTTACAACAAGAAAAAATAAATTTCTGTACGGTACAAAGAGTTATTGAAAAAAAATCTTATTGTATCTCAACAAATCTATTCTGGAAGCTGGCCCTCAACGTATTCCGGAAAACGTTTATAAACCGTTGATGTCAGATACCTGGGCCTGGATGTATAAATATTGTATGTTGAAACCTCACCTATAAAGCACAGTTCTATTAATTATTTTATATATATATATATATATATATATATATATATATATATATATAAATCCACTGTCGGTTTTATTTACTGTTTTGCTTTTGACGTCAGTCCACAAAAAAATTCATCTTCGAATCAATTTTGTATAACGCTACATGGTGCCTTGTACCGGGAGTTCCTTCTGATTATTTTTTGAGATAATACATTTAACTTAAGAAATCTTGTTAATAATAAGTTGAGATAGGATTATTTGTGTGTAAGATATTTGTGTCCTACGTAAGAAAGTGAAAAAAAGCTTTACAGTTTGATCGGGTGAGCAGGCTCTTTCGTTGCAGCTATACAGGATTAAGGTATTAGCGAGCTAGCGATAAGTAGGTCAGTGGTACAAACATGGTTCGAACGTCGAGCTCTAAGTCTCAGGACGAAGCAGCCGAAATAGGCTGGAATAAAATACTTGAATGCTGCGTCAAGGAACTTTGTTATGAGGGGGCAATAGAATGTAGTTTTTGTAAAAAGTGGTACCATAAATCTTGCACGGGAATGAGCGAAGAAGAATTTACGAAATTTGAGTTGCATTTAGAAGATTTTTTTCCTTGAAGATATGCTGCGCACTGTCAGAAAAGCAAAATATCAAGGAGGAAAAGTAAAATTACACAGGCTGTTCAAAAATTAACTGACGAAAATGAAGAGAGCGTTAGCCTCACGACACGTTTGTTATTTATGAAGCAGAGTAGAGAAGAGGATAGGCAAGAGCAGCTTAAATTTAGAGAAGAGGATAGCTTTGGCTGCAAGTCGATTCACTCTTCTTCCTTTAGAAAGGTCCGACCATTAAATTCAAATTTCAAGACAGCAGGGGAGACATTATTTTCATTATTATAATGGTTGTCTCTACATTCTTAATTTTTTGAGAACGCATTTGGAGGTGTTCATGCACCACTGGCAACCCACGTGCGCACTCCTATGCCCTCACAAATCAGTTTTAATTTGCTTCATATGTAAAAGATGTTTTTTGAAATTGTGTTAATATCGGGTGTTTTATAGACCAAAAGAAAGTAAATTTATATATCTAGGCTATTTGTGCCTGGAGAAGTTAAAGGACGTCACGATTGTTAAATGTCGGTCGACTCATTATCTGAACACAATAAATTCTAGGTTCGAATTCCTATGTCAGTTTCATCTGTCTTACGTGGCAAGTATATAATTAATTAGAGGCACAGATATATATATATATATAAGGAGACAGTAAACATATCATTTTGGGGGCAGGGGTAGTGACTGCATTTACGCACAGTATCGGCAGTATTAAAAAAAAGGTCGGTAATTGCTTTGGTAATATATCAAAAGGTAAATAAAAGCAAGGGCTGTTATTCACTTTGTTGACTTCTGGTTAAATATTTTTTTACTATTTCGTCGTTAATTTTATCGGAAGAAAACATTCTTACACTCTGCAGAAGAGAAATCATCTATTAATTTCCGAATAATAATTAATCACCATTTTATATCATATGCATATCATTAACATTCTTCTGTTAAGTCTTGCATGTATCCTGCAACGAAATACGGACACCTGTCAAAATACTTCAACGCAACCAAAGCAGTGGGACGCCATGACTGTAGAAATGCCTGTTCCAACGAAAGTCAGTGGCTCAACCGTTATCTGTTTCACGGCGCCTGGAGTTGTCTCGCCGAGAGCTCGAGTTTCGGTTTCGCTTGTAAGTGAGTGAAAACTTATATACACAAGCAACAGTGGCGTCTGCATGGGGGCAACTAGTTGGGAATGCAGTACTCCCAATATGGTTCAAGTTTGCTGTACACCATTAGAGCCTCAGCGGCTGTTACCATTGGATGATATTCAGCCAACAACTTCCCCCACAATTGTTTGCGCGAAATCACACCCATTGCAATTATTACGGCAAACGTTTCGGAGCGTGTTGTAAACACACTTTATAGGCATTACACCTACAGTGATTGTGGCAGTGATTGAAGGTGCAAATATAACGATTATATTCTAAATGTAGTCCTGCATTTTGTTTAGTCTCTTAACAATGACCAGACTATCTATCAGAATATATAAAACGATGTGTAGGGCCTCACACACCCTTCAATCACTGATAATTTGTAGGTGATGTGATGTGAACAAGAAAAAGCATTGATTCAATATTAACATATTATTTTGAGGTTTAGATAATAATAAAGAAAGTATTTCAGGTCGGCTCTGTGGCTGAATGGTTGGCGTACCGTGTTACAAAACTCGGGGTCATTCTGGAAAACCTTGACATGAAATTGTGTTTGTTCCAACAATCTGTTTCATCATTCATACTATCCTTCATGTTATATTATATATTTGCGATAGGAATCTTCAATTTGAGGAAGGCACAGCCATTTCTACTGTTATCTACAGATTGATTTAACTAATTTCACTTCTCGCTTCTGTTTCATTTGGTCAATCGCTAAGATTAGGATGGAATTGCTGTGAGGGCAATGACAAAAATGTTTGGACAGTACGCAACAAACAGACTGAATGTGAGTCTAGACGTCAATGCCCAAATTGTCTGCAAAATGCAGCCCATGCAGAGCGGGATAGTATATAGAATTTGGGCCCCTAGGCTATCTTTTCTTTCGGGTACTGTAGACATTTTTATTAATAATTTTGATATCATGGTACTTTATTTTCACTAACTGCATGCTCTGTACTAATAACACTTGTAAAGTTCAAAACATTGATACAATATCGGTACATATTGTTTGTATGATCTAGGTGACGTTTGAAAATAGGTCATGGTGTAAGAACTTATTTAAGCACTAGATAGTCCTTCGTTCACGAAATAAGCAAGTAATAGGATTTGGCATGTTTTAATTTGCCATTATCACAACATTAAGAAATGTTAATAGTCCATGGTCTTCACTTCTGTCCCTTCAGTGTCTCATTTTTGTGTGGCCCTAGGTTATAGCCTAGGATAACCTAATGGCAACCCCCCCCCCCACTGAGTCCAGGACGTGGAAGAGAGGTTGACATTTAGGCTCTTGCAGGAAAGCCATTCATTACACCTCGCTCCTGTTATCGTTATGTAAGGAACCCTCTCCATTTGCAGCAGTATTCCCCACGCTTCCAGTGGCATACTCACAAATGCAGTAAAGGGATTATGAGTTACTTCTTAACACTCCTAGATCATGCCATCTTTTCCTAAATTTGACGTTTTTTTTAAGAAAGTTGAGCAAAAATAAGACTACCTAGCTCTAAAATTCCTTCTAAATACGCCACTGTTCTTAACTTTACAGCTGACATATCATAACACCCATCTATCACCCAGTAACAGAATTCACCTCCGATTAGCGTGAAACGCAATAATAGGATGTTTTGTTAATATTTTCTCCCCAATCTTATATAAAATTAATCATCTCCATAACAGTTACGATGAAAAAACTCCGTGGCGAAACGGCCTTGAATAACAAAGGCCTGTTAAGTGGCTTTCTTATAAGTTGACACGTGGTCAGCACATCGAATCCCTTTGCCCCTGAAATCTTTATCCTCTATTTCACGTAGCTCCCCAATTGCCTTCAAGAAACCGAAATGTTCGGTAATGGAACCTGTGATCACGCTAAATTGAGTTCTAAGTCTACTTTATGCAAAGATGGGCTAATCGGTGCTGACCTATAATTAAAAGTGGTATGCGAACCACAACGTGCATAAGTCCAACAGTAAGGGAGCGGTCGGAGCGTGGGTGACGCAAGCAGCTCTTTACAATACAATCCTTTCCTTGCGTTGTCAAAATGTTAAGCATTCTTGAACAGATGGTCGTCGCCTTTATTCCGTGCTAAGCATTTGTATCATCATGAACCTTAGACATCGAAAGTAGAGATGTAATATTTATCGTTTTTGAAGCTTTTGACAACGAAGCACTGAAGGAAACTGGCAACACGGCGGTTCTCGGGTAAAAGCAATGCGGAGGAAGAGAGAGGAGAAAACAAATGACTGTCATTGACGGATCTACATATCTTGGGGCCATCTCAAAGCATTATTGAAGTTACCTTCAATGTAAAACACACATACTTGTGATAAGAAATGTCAAAACATTTCCTACTATTCAGTCTCTTCAGTGTATGTATGTTGTTTGTGTGTGTGTGTGTGTCTGGAATGATTCGATTTTGTTATTTAGCGTCGCTTTTCTATCACTCTGGCTAATCGCGACGATGAGGATGAGTGATGATAGGAAGAAATTAGGAAGTTGATGCAGGAACACTTACAAAGAACACCCATGTCCAGGGGGAGATGCGAACCGTAACCATTGGCTTCGTAAACTCTCTGCTAAGCACTCCGTGTGGAGATTGGAATATCTCTCGAGTTTTTTTTAATGTATAGTTTTAAGTTCACTTTTATGCACAGATCGGTTAAATGGGACACGACCTATAGTTTTAAAGTGAGATCCGAACCACTATGTGCCTCCACCGGGAATCGAACATGGTATACCTCTGGAGAGGGAAGTAGAATTGGAGAGGTAGAGTTTTGCAAAATCATGTGGAGATGAAACTTTTGATAAGTCACTTGTGAGAGATGTCTGGGGATACAATTCAGCTGGGAATGATGGACCAATATCTATTGCATAATATTTCTACATTTGCTCGCTTTTACTTTTAATTTGTCGAGATTTGGGTTGGCTATGCAGTGGTTGTTAGGTAACTACATCACGTTTGATGGTTCCCAATGTAAATAGTAATTTCGTTCTATCCACGGGATTTTCGCCCCTTGCTCCGCCTGTCTGTCACAATTATTAATCATTCATTGGACAAACCATTCGCTAAATTAATATTACGCACGTTCTCTCCAAGAACCAAGTACGAAAGTTAACTGTTGCATTTCGAAGTCCCTCCCACCCTTTGTTTCACGCTACGGGTTAAGATTTTCCAATAAGATGTCCTTATGTTTCTTTTTTTAATTTTCTTTGTAGATACAAGATTTAAATAATAATAATAATAATAATAATAAAATAATGAATTTAAATAACTGGGAACAAAATATTGGATCACTGGTCAGTTTCCTGAGTAAACCGTCAAAGAAAAGCAAACGCTGTTATTAATTTCGTTGATTCATAGTTCATTGTTTGCTATCTTGTTGATGTTAATTTTAACGAATAATTAATCTGTAATAATCCCCACTTGAGGTGGGGTGTAAGGGTTGACTTCAACGTAGTACACCCAATTGTCAAGTAGTACACCCTACACTACATTTTGCAGACGAACGAGGCTCTGGCGACTGGCACTATGGCTAGTATAATTTTGTGTGTCTTGTCCTGTTTTTTGTCCTTGTGTGTGCTGAGTTCCACTTTGCAGCCTCAGCTTTTAACGAAAGCCAGAATTTTTTTGTAATTTAGTAACAAGACAGTGCAATAATGCTATTTTATTTATGGTAAGGAGCTGGACCCCGTATATTGTGACGGGTGCAAAATAGCCTAAGTGCTGACGCACCCCAAATTTTTAAATTCAAATTCAATATCACATGAGGTATGATTTTGTTACACCTTGCTTGTAGCCAGCAGCGAAAATTACATACCAGTCAAAATAATTGAAAGCACTACTCTCGCAGCCTGGCAGGTGGAACACGGGAGTATAGATTACTGAAGCAGATAACATCCACTCCTGCAAGCAGCAGAATAGTTCTGCCGTAGAATTCTGTCGAGCTGAGACATTTGTACATCTTATCATGATGCAAGAAAGGACAAGTGCAAAAATATGCTTTTCTGGGATTCAAACCCTGAAACTTTAACCTTGCGTGCTACACGTAAACAATGGCGGACTGCAAATAGAGAAACGCTCTTGTTTTAATTTTTAGTTGATGTTTGTTATGAGGGAAAGGGTATATGCAGCAGATCTTTGGAAACACTCATATAGTCTGCGGGTAATGATAATTCCATGTTAAAGCAAGGATCATATTAGTATTATATTCTGTGAAGTAAGGTAATTTTTTTCGGGTTAGTGTAGTACTTTTTTATTTGTCACCAAGTAACTTGGAGTTCTAAATTATTTGACTGGTAAAGTCCGTGAAAAAGAAACGAAACTAGTTGGAAAGTACGATTCCAAACGCGAGAGGGGAAGCAGGTAGAACACTCACCAAACCACCCTGTGACTTTAGCTTGCTAGGGTTCGCTTGCTGTGTTTATTACTGCTTTCTGGGTTGTGTTTGTGATGTCTCTTACAATTCGTAACAAACCGTTTCGAAGTGGAACAAAGAAAACTGTGACGCTTTGGTCCCTGTTGCACATTCTACAAACGCCCTCGATACAATACAGAATGCCAAAAAACATTCAGTTACTACATTTTCTTTATTGTGAACACTATTACTAGTGAATATTATCCTGATTACTGCTGTGTGCATTTGTGCTGATTATACGATTTACTAAGGAGACCAATTTAAGTGAATGATCCAAAATAAAGTTCCTGGTTTACAAACAAGTTTATCTACTAATGTGACGTAATGAATACTTTCCTGATATGTTCCGTTTGCGTATATAGTAGTATATGGATGGTTATTTTTTTTTCATTCTGTACCCTTACATAATTCGTAAACATCTCTACGTATTTTGGTGGTGATGTTACTACGTTTGAAATTTCATTGTTGTTTCCACAGCAGACAATTTTCACGAAACTCACTTCCTGAACATAGTTCCGTCACCCCTATTTTGCCAATGAACACGTCCAGTTGCGACTTGCACACGTCGCGAAAATTGGTTGCTATTGATAAGAACCTTAAATCTGTGATTGTCCCTTCATTAATTTCTGACATTCGTTTGCATCCTCGCAATTAGCCAGAAGTGGTAGAAATGCGACGTCAAATAAATTAAATCAACTAACAATAAGTACTTGTATAAAAACTAGTGCACAAAACAAATATGACGCTTCGAAAGATGGAATTTTGAATTTAGTAATCCTCTCTCAACAGTGGCGTAGCAACATATAGCAACGCCCTGGAAGAGATTAGAATGCGAGGCCCCCATCCAGTGGCGGAAATTAAGGGGAAATGGGGGCGAGTAGTCTCTCCCCTCTTTTTTTCCACCTTTGCGCCAGCACTATGCTAAACCTTATCTACCAAGGGAAAGTAAACTGTCCTTCTAATTTTTGTTTTATAATCATTGATGCGTGTTTACAAGACATTTAATTTAGTCGAGACAGTCCATTCTTCCAAATCCCTGTCCCAATTTATTTCAAACTTAAGTCGTATTTACCAAAATGTTTCGAGTTTTATTTGTGGGGGTGGGGGGGGGGTTAACCCACATTTAGACATGGTCTTCATTTTTATAATGATTGCTAATGTATATATCATTTCATTTACAAATGTATTATTTTCTAACCATATAATTTTCACGGCTGTTCAATGGTGCTGGTACAAGAACATTTCTAAAAAAATAAAATATTGTTAGTTTGCGGAAGACAGAAATATTCGAATACTTCTGAGAATTGAACGTAAACAATAAGCACGAAGCTGTGCGCCTTGTGACAACTTTAGTCTGTAAGCGATTGCGTTGCTGAATGCTGATTGTCGGATAGGGGGGAGGGGGTTATCAGTGAGTTGATTTTTTCCCGATACTTTGGACCGTAACATTGCAACTCTACAATTCTACAACTAGGAAAGATAATAGTAGGCAATTTGTTCACCACCATTTTCATTCTCTCTTTACTCTACAACTTGTGTTGTTCTACGGGGTCATTAATTCTTTTCATGCGAAGTTTATGTTGACATCTGCGTTTCTATTTCAACCCATTATCATGACACTGTGGAAAACAGACTGAATGACAATTCAAAGGAGATGGACATATTGCTTTAACCGTTGGGTGTACACTTAGCATTGTATCTACGAGCTAGCACTAGCTCGTACAATAATACTACCATAACATTGGTGGTCACATCCTATACTCCCAACAACATTTCGCCGACCAGGGTCGACCAACTGGACGGAGTGGTTAGCACAGCGCACTACGAAGCCGTGGGTTACGGGTTCGAATCCAGGTTTGAGCATGGATGTTCTTTGCGAGTGTTCCTTGATCAATTTCATCATATCGTTACTCATCCTCATCATCGCGATCAGCCAAAAGTGTCAGAAAATCGACGTAAAATAGCCTAATTCAACAAATCCAACAGCATTTCGGATGTTCTCTTTTGTTCCACATTTTCGGATTTGTCTCCAACCACTTCAAAAATATCCTGGGTACAGGCCTGTTCTAGGAAGGAATGAAAAAACGCGAGCATTTAAATGCCTCACGCTTGCTTCGTGGCAGTTGGAGGTGTTTGTTGTTAACTTATTAAATTCGGGAGTGAAAGGTAAAGAGAAAGAAGAGAATACAAGACAACGGGCTTTTTATTCAATGAAAGAATAAATGGGTAAAAATGTCTAAGCAAGTTATCGTGAATTTTTGCTAACTGTTTCACATGAGAAATACGACGATCATTTTTTACTTCTTTCGTGCCCCTTAGGCTTAAGACCTACCTGTCTGTATGTTATGCTTCTGATTTGACGTATTCATTCAAATTATAACGTTTAATTAGAATTCAAAACCAGATAAATAATAAATAAATGTTTTAATATTATTTCCCACAAAAATAGCATTTTGAATGTCCCCCCCACTTCTGTTTATAACATTTTTCGTTTCAAGCTCATTCGACGCGAGGCACCTTTACGCGCGAGGAGCCATGCGGTCGGGCACTTCTCTCACCCCTTGCTACACCACTGCCTCTTAATGCCTTGGGTTGCCTCGAAAGCGAATATTCTTCACGTTGCTAAACTAACATTTTCCTCCTAGGATAGAGAAATGATCCACATTAATGAAGCGACAGAAGAATGCGACGTATATTTACGTTAATTTTAAGCGTTTTTCTACGTCGTAGGTTAATCGTTAATAAGCATTAATGGTGGAATTAGAACGAACACGATGATATATCCATTCCTCACCCAGGATTCAAAAGTAGGGCTTCTGGCTTCGTAGCTACTTCTTCATGGAGGCCAGAAGGTAACAAATGAATACATTGGATTAGATTATTTTTAGCGTCGGTTTTTTTCATTTTTGGCTAATCCAAACGACGAGGATGAGTAAGAATATGATGAAATTGATGAAGGGCACCGTCAAAGGAACACCCATGAGCAGGCCGGGATTCGAACCTGAAACCACGTATCGTCGTAACGCACTGTGTTAACCTTTCCTTCACGCAGGTGAGCTGCAATAGAGTCGAATCTACTGAATATGTTCGTTTTAAGGAGACTTCCCTTTATAATGCTTCATCAGAGCGTGGTTTTTGATCGATTAATTGATTGGAATTTTAAGTCCACTTTATGCACAGTAAGGCTAATCGGGACTGGGCCTACAGTTTAAAGTGGGATCCGAACCACTGTGCCATGTGCCTCCACCGCGTCTCGAACCCGCCACCCCTAGATTACATCAGAGCGTGGTGTTGATCATTCATGTCTCTTTCACTACGGCAGAGATCGAGAATGTGTGGAGCCATATAATTTGCTCGAATGGTGTCACGGCACGCTGCCATACACAGGGGAGAACACAGGCAGTCGCCACATATATTTTGATGGCATAAAATCTTTGCTGTCCCTTCAAGTACATTTGCTTCTGTAACTTTGTAAATATTGTTTTATAAAGACCACACTGAGGGAAGGAATACGCTATCTTTCACTAAACCTGAATACTTTGTGACCATTTACTTAATTTCATTATTAATTATAAAGTGCAATCAAATACACGGCTATAAATTGTCAGGTTTAGAAACGGGAAGAGATTTATGTCGTTTACATTTTATTTTGCCATCTTGAAAGTAATGTTTACTGCAGTGGATTTAATATTTTCGTTAAGATCATAGAAGGCAAACATGTTGTTTGCAGGCATTATTTATCAAAAAGGAATGAAATCGATGTCTTCAACTCGAGGTTTTTCCCTACCTCAAAGTTTTCTGGTGGGGAACATTATCAAATGTACATGTCATTGTTCTCTCGGTTGTTTTATGCATAAGATGGCGCAGTGGTAGCGTCGTTGCCTTGTAATCAAGGGATCCCGGGTTCGATAACCGGTGGAAGCTCATAGTGGTTCGGATCCCACTTTAAACTGTAGGTCCAGTCCCGATTAGCCTTATTGTGGACTAAGTGGACTTAAAACACCAAATCAATCAATCAATTATGTATAAGCAAATGCGTAAGTATCTCTGCGTAAGTATTTGTATGTTATCTTTTTACATTTGAACTATGGAGAAACACACGCAAACCGAAGTGACGAGCAGGACACAGTTCCTACTTTGTGAGAATAACGCAATGGAGAGATCAAGCGTAAGATACCGTGACAACAGACACAGGGGGAAAATGCGCGGTGAACTTACTACAAGCAAGGAAGCGATTGTTTTGCCCCTGCGACGTTGTCGGGTGAAGACTTTCCCCTCTCGTTTAGTCGCACGTTAAACAGAGCGAGCGAGTACAGAAGACGTCAAATACGTGTAGCATGCAACGTCGCAAAAAGACATCCACAGCTCTCTGTCCACGGTTTCGGCGCGGCTGCAGAGGCGAGAGTGAAAACTTCGCTTCACTTATCAGTGTTGCCAAACACGACTGTTAAAAAAAGAACTGCATTGAAATTAAATGTAGTTAAGGATTGCAATCAAGCCGTTAACTTTGAGAAGTATAAACGTTTGTCTTCGTGTTCTACGAATTGGGATCCTATGTTCGAATACCGTACGAGTCTTGGGATGCTTTCAGACCGAAGCGAGAAGCGACACGTGTCACTTTTAAACAAACACTCAATAATATATGCTATGCTGCACGGGTAGTGTTACTTCAGTGAGAAACCCCAACTTTCTAACAAATGTGATATGACAAACTACACATGCCACTTGCATGTTTCACGCACTGGGGACGTTATCGTGTTGCTTCGGTCTGGTGGTCATGCCTACGCATTGAATGCTTTCTTGCCGAGAGATTTTAAACCGAAACGACAGGCAACAAGTAGCAAACGACGGCTGCAAATGACACTGAAGTTCATACGGAAGTGACAAGCGAAAAGAAAGACAAGCCACTTCCGTCTTCAAGTAAGCATTCACTGTTAAAGCCCGAACACCAGACCTAGGCGACCCAATTCAGGATATTGACAAACGGAAGTAACAGGCGAGACTTGCTTCTTCGTTTCGAAACGTGTCGCTTCTCGGCTTCCGCTTCTGAAAGTCATGGATGTCATGCAGCGTGTAGCCTTGGTCTGTTAGAGCATTTGAGAAAAACGCTTGCTTGTAGACAGAGGTATCGTGTCACTTGTCACTTCGATATGAACACCCCCTCCCTTTTGCCGGATCGCTTGTCGCCTTGGTCAGAAATCTCCATTCTTATCCTCATCATGGCCGAACGGAGACAAGTAACGAGTTTCTACTAATAACATCTGATAACTCTACTCTTTGTTTCCTGATAAAGGAAGAAAATGAGCTTTACAAATGGATTTCTGTTTACCAGTATTATAGTAAAACCCAACTAATAATTTGTTATAGGCACATATAGAAGGGTCACATTTGAAGGAATAAATTCTATTGTAGCATTTTGTTTGATTGCAGGATTAAAGCCGACCCCCGTGGTGGAGTGGTTAACACATCGCGCTACGACACCAGGGTTCCCGAGTTCGAATCGCGGTCTGGGCATGGATGTTGTGGGAGTCGATTCATCAATTTCATGATATCATCACTCATCCCCATCTTGGCAAATTAGCCAACAGTGGTACAAAAAGCGAAGTAAAACAAAACAAATCAATTACAATTACACTTGGAGGGTTAGAAGATAATAGAAAAACAGATCTGGTTCCAAAGTTTTAAGTTGGCAACACTGACAGCTCGGAAGCAACAAGACGGCCAGGCGAGAGGGGAACCCCGTCGGCATTTGCACGTACCTTTCCTCGCCTCTCAACCCCCTGGGATGTTCGGTACCAATACATGCGAAATAGATCCAAGATTTTACACACCCACACTTCCTGGTCCCAAGAGATGCGATTAAACACCACACTTTTACACAGACGTGAAGCTTCCAGAGCTGGCAGAGTTTAACACACACGTTAACACACAAATCGAACAAATAGCGACTTTTTGGTACCTTCGAAATACTTCGCGTACATGTCGAAAGGGGTCTCAGGAGTCTCGCAATGGTCTTTTCTTTGTTGGGACCGGCAAAAAGTCCCAACAATTTTTTTGGTCCCATTAAGAAAGGTGTGTAAACATACGCTGGTTCCCACAAGAATATATCTGCGTACTCACACACACACACACACACACACACACACACAAACACACAAACACACACACACAAACACACACACACACACACACAGCAAAGGCTATTTACAGTACAGAATTATAATTACCCAAATAAGCTACATCATACATAGCACATGCGAATAGGAAATTAACAACATCAGCAGTAACTACTTATACATGCTAGAACAACTAAACGAGTATAGTTAATCAGAAAAATACATATTTTCACAAACTAATTTACCTCTATGTTAATAATACTGTACTACCAGAATACTAAGGCTTCAAAAGAAAGCTCTCAGAACAAATTACAGCGTGGAGTATAGGGCAACATGCAAATGATTATTCAAAGGAGCTTCACAGATCAATAAGACAATAGCGATTATTCTAAGTACTGCAAGTTGACCGAAAATAGGAAAGCTACACAAGAACATCAACACAAGAAGGAAAGATACTTACTACCATTACAGCAGACACTCAATATCTCAAAAGACCATGCAAAATATTCTACAACAATCTGCTTCATAACATAAAAAACTGCTAAGTTCACAAAAAGTATCCAATCAATGAAAGAAAACTGCTTGAAAAGGGAGAACACTCTACAGTCTCGCAGAATTATAGGAAAATAACAGCAAAACTTGGAAGCATACACACAAAATAATGCTCAATATGCATACACTTCACATGCAGTACCATGAAAAAGGCACATAGCAGACTCACATCTGAACTTGGACACCAATAAACAGCACTTTGGGATTACTAATACTCATAAATACTACATTGCCTGCCCTTGTT
The DNA here is from genome assembly GCF_977018435.1 of Lepisma saccharinum. Classification (NCBI taxonomy): domain Eukaryota; kingdom Metazoa; phylum Arthropoda; class Insecta; order Zygentoma; family Lepismatidae; genus Lepisma; species Lepisma saccharinum. The sequence continues at coordinate 106,150,405 of NC_139230.1, forward strand.
TGAATAGCGACGGTGCAAACTTCATAGCAAAATATTGAAAAACGTCAGATGTATGTTCGTATAAGTGTGTAAGTGTGTGTGTGTGTGTGGGGGGGTGTGTGTGTGTGTGTGTGTGTGTGTGTGAGTGTGAGTACGCAGATATATTCTCGTGGAATATGTTTAAACACCTTTCTTAATGGGACCAAAAAAATTGTTGGGACTTTTTGCCGGTCCCAACAGCGGGAAGGCCATTGCGAGACTCCTGAGACCCCTTTCGACATGTACGCGAAGCATTTCGAAGATACAAAAAAGTCCCTATTTGTTCGATTTGTGTGTTAACTTGTGTGTTAAACTCTGCCAGCTCTGGAAGCTTCACGTCTGTGTAAAAGTGTGGTGTTTAATCGCATCTCTTGGGACCAGGAAGTGTGGGTGTGTAAAATCTTGGATCTATTTCGCATGTATTGGTACCGAACATCCCAGGGGGTTGAGGGGCAAGGAAAGGTTCGTTCGGCGGACGACGGAGTTCCCCGCTCGTCTGGCCGTTCTGTTGCTCCCGAGTTGTCAATGTTGCTAACTTAAAACTTTGGAGCCAGATCTGTTTTTTCTATTATCTTTTAATACTACAATTGTAATTGTAATTGATGTGATTTATTTTACTTCGCTTTTTGTGCCACTTTTGGCTTATTTGCAAAGATTGGGAATGAGTGATGATATTTGAAATTGATGAATCGACTCTCACAAACATCTATGCCCAAACAGGGATTCGAACCCGAGACCCCTGGCGTCGTACCGCGATGTGCTAACCACTCCACCACGAGGGTCGGCTTTAATCCTACAATAAAAAAAAAATGCTACAATATAATTTCTTCCTCCAAATGTGACCCTTTCTTATGTGCCTATAACAAATTATCAGTTGGGTTTTACTATAATACTGGTAAATGCTGCAGTTAAATCCATTCCTCCATAGCCAAGAAACAAAGATCACAGTTATCAGATGTTATCAGTAAAAACTCGTTACTTGTCTCCTTTCTGTCATGATGAAGAAAAATGAATTGATCGAGGAAAATGAATTATTATTTTTATTAAAATATATAACAATGGAGATTTCTGACCAAAGCGACAAGCGATCAGGCAAAAGGGAGGGGTGTTCACATCGAAGTGACAAGTGACAAAAGTACTGTACCCCAGTCTACAAGCAAGCACTTTTGTCAAATGTAAATGCAAACAGACCATGGCGACACAATGCATGACATTCATGACTTACAGAAGCGGAAAGCGACACGTGTCGCTTAGAATCAAGGATGCAACATTTTGAAACGAAGAAGCAGAACAAGTTGGACGTCTCTCCTGTTGCTTCCGTTTCTCAATATCATGAATTGGATCGTGTAGGTCTGGTGTTCAGGCTTTTGCAGTGAATGCTTTCTTGTGGACTGAAGTGGCACGTCTTTCTTGTCGCTTGTCAATTTTGTGTAAATCTTCAGCGTTATTTCCCGGCGTCGTGTGCTAATTGTTTCCTGTCGCTTCGGTTTGAATCTCTCTCTAAGCATGCCCACCAGACCGAGGCAACACGATAACGGTGCAGTGCGAGAAACATGCAAGCAACACGTGTTGTTTGTCGTGTCGCATTTATTCGAAAGTTTTATTTATTTCAGAATTTTGGTTTCCAACAGCTAGTTGTCGCATCGGTATGAAAGTTCAACAGGGAGGTTTCAGACTGAATCGAGGCTAGAGGTTTCACACCGAAGTAACAAGCAACATGAACCTCTTAAGAATATAAGCAAGCATTCACCGCAGCTGCGCTACCAGCAGACACCACCAGACCAGAACGACGCGACGGGAGACGTACACCTTGTCATGTAGCTTCGAAAGTTTCGAAATGTGGCATTTATTATCTAATATTTGTTTGCAAGTGATACGTGTCGCTTCTCGCTTCGGTCTGGAAGCTCCCTAAACTCGTACGGAATTCCAACACATGATCCCTAGTCATAGAACACGGATACGATTGTTTATACTTCTCAAAGCTAACAGCTTGGTCGCATTCCTTAATCCCATTTTAATTACAATGCAGTTCTTTTTTAACAATGTTGTTTGGCAACACTGATTGTTCAAGCAAAATTTCCACTCCCGCTCTGTGGCGACAGCGATACAGTTGGACGTGTTTTGCGACGTTGCCACACGTACGTATTTGGAACTTTCACTTCCCGCTCGCTCTGCCTTACGCATCGTGGGACTTCAAGAGTGGGGAAACATCCCACCCGACAACATCCCAGAGGGAGACTCAGTACACGCTCACCACGACTTGCTCCTGTGTTGTCACAGTAGAGGGGGTGTTATTCCGGCTTTGCGCGCTATGGCGAGCGTGAACGTCTTCTGCTAGGGTGTCGTATAAAAGAGGGTTCCTCAGTTGGGGGTCGCTTGATAACATGTAAAAGCATACAGGTTTATCACCTCACGGAGGCGATTATCACTATTGAGAAACAATATTAATAGCATGGAGTTCCTTTTCACTGCATTCTCGTACCTTTTGAAGTAAACTGTGGATGGCAGACGAATAAATTCATGCTGAATTCAGCAAAAAAGGCATCCATATATTTGGTTCTTTAACGCTATTTGTCAACACTTCTAAACGCAGCAATAAACTTGGTTGGTTGGTTCATTTGGTGTTTTAAGTCCACTTTATGCACAGTAAGGCTAATCGGGACTGGACCTACAGGCTAAAGAGGAATCCGAACAACCATGTGCCTTCACCAGGTATCGAACCCGGGACACCCTGATTACAAGACACAACAATGAAGGTAAATGATTGGTAGTAATTGCTGCTACAACCTTTTCAAGCATTTCCATTGGCTGTTAGCTTTTTGGGGTAGTAAATAATCTGTGTGTTAGGTTAGGCAAGTTGGGTTTGGTTCTCTTAGGAGAAGAGGACGAAAATGGTTTTAGCAGCAAAACCGATCTAAATGATCACAATAGAACACCCAAAGAATCCTAAAGTCAAACAATTTTAAAGGCTTGTGTGTGTGCTGGAGGTGATGGGGGTAGAGTCTCGTGGGCATATTTTCATGCAAGTAGCTGACTAGCTTAATTAATTATACTACCATGAACATAAGTGTAACAGGATAAAGAGAGATTAAGATTGGACGGAAAGGAATGAGTAAGTCAGAGGGACTTACTTACATGTATATAACCAGTCTCCATGACAGCATAACGATTTAGGAAGCCAGAGGCCCCAGTTCGAACCATAGTAAGGCATATAGCAATGTTTGTCTCATCTGTCACTTCATTAGTTTTAACATTCATCCTAATCGTAGCGATCCGCCCAAGCGGTAGAAATTCGCCTTTAAATAAAGAACACATACATACACTCATATTGATTTATTATTATTTCGCTTTTCTGCTACATCTGGCTAATCGCGAAGATAAGGATGAATGGTGACAAGATGATGTAGATGAAGGGACAATCATAAACATGCAAGGACAATACAATATGAGCCCCACCAAGGATTATACTGGCCACGAGTCCAGCTCCCAGAGCCTCGCTAGTCGCTAGTATGCAAAGTGCAGTACAGGGTGTTCTACGTGAAAGTGAATACAATTGGGCTGCCCTCAGTATATATGATGTATATATATATTGTGTGTGTAAGCATGTGCAGCCTCCACCATATATAGTGATTAACAAATCACATTGCTAAAACAAGACAGAAGCCAAACCTGTTATTTATGTATTTGTTATTTGACGTCGCTTTTCTACCACTTTTGGTTAATCGCGGCGATGAGTGATGATCACATGAAATTGATGAAAGGGCAGTCACAAAGAATATCCATGCCCACGAGTGATCGAACTCTGGAACTTTAATGACGGGATCCAAAATCAAACACTTAACGCACTTGACCACATTGGCCATCGAGCTGGCACGAGTTTCTTTGTAATTCATTCACGAAGGGAGGAGGAAGTTAATTTTTATTGAGGGATTACGTTTTCCCACGACATTAGATTCTATCCTTTTACAATGTCTAGGAGGCATATTTCAATTTTTCAAAAATAAAATATATCTGAGTTACAGTTTTCTAAACACAAATCAGTTTAGGTAGAATATTTCAGCAGTTTTCCCATAGTTTGTGGACAGTGAATTACGTGGGAAATGTTGATTTGAATAGAGTTGCCACACTCATCTAGCCTACGCTCCCATCAAATTTATCATATATATATATTATTATGAACACGCCATTATAAGTAACAAACATCTGTGAAAATTTGAAGGTATGAAGGATAATAAGTCTTGGTGGCGTAGCGAAATATTTCATATTGCATTTATTTTCCCATACGCAACTTTAGATTTCAATGTAGCGGTGATATAAAGATAATCGTGATTACTTTTTGCTTGATTTGTATAACGCAATTTATTATTATTACGTGCTGTAAACTTCTTCATATTATTGCCTAAGTTTTATTCCTTGCTTTTTGCCTAATATCCTGCTGTAAATGGTTGATAGAACCAAGATATGTACGATTAAAAATTAATATATTTCCCGTAAGTTTGCCTGGCTACGCGAGCCTCGCACGCTTGACAGACCTCTTGGTCACGTCAGAGCTCGCAGCGGGCCTTGGCCAATGGGAGACCGCAGTGTCTCGGAATGCTCTTCCTATAATACTCTATAATCCTTGGTCACAGTATTCCAGTTCCAGCTGGCAAGGCCGCGGTCAAAACTAGTTCTGCTTTGCCGAACTCGATACTTCTGTTTAAATGTGTGCATTCAAAGTAAAAATGTAAAGAAACAACATACAAATACTTACGCAGGGATATTAGCATTGATAATCGTATATGCGTATAATGCATTTTCAAGGACGTCCGCAGGATTTGTTCTAGGGAGGGGCAAGCAAGGTGTTTTTTTCCAGGGGGGCAAAGGACACATATTTTTCTCCAAAATAGTGATGCCTTCTCAAAAAACACTATTTCTTCAACGAATTTATAATAATTAACATAAATCACTGTGATTGAAATTAAACTATGTGTGAAATATATAATTTTTAAGTACACATTCATTTTCCAGGGTGGGGCCGTGGCCCCCTCTTGCTCCCCCCTTCCGCACGCCCATGTGCATTTTTCTATATACAAGACAACAGAGAGAACAATGAATGTACCTGTGGTAATGGTCCCCACCAGGAAAATTTGGTGAAGGGAAAAAACCTCGAGTTGAAGATATCGATTTATTTCCTTTATGACAGTGGCGTAGCAGCCGCCCCCGCAAGTCCCGCGATGCGGGGAGGTCCCTGAGGCATTGGTCTTTCTAAGCTCCTGAAATTTTATATTTTTTAAAAAAAATTACGAAATGGACAAAATGCACGTCAACAATGACAAAATTTGAACTCGAAATTCACTGATGTGGACACTAAATACACCCGATCTATGTTTTTGTTATCGGTGAACGCCGCTCGGGAAATAGTGATGATAAAATTTGCTGACTGCACCAAACTTAACACTCCTAAGCAACTAGCAGGTATATATTTTTTACAATTATAATTATAATACTGCCTACGTTGTTAGATTAAGAGGGCAGGTTTAAGGCTCTTAGGCCATAGCAGCCAATTTTCGCGACGTGTGCACGTTGCGTTAGATTATCTTCTCCCATCTCTCTTGTCACTACTGTGTGCCTATTATTTGACATTCTAATATTGTGTTCGGTTTCTTAGAGCTTTTCTTTCAATCCTCGATTTTTATTGCATACAGCAATGTGCATAATATTCACAATGATGGACAACTTGCCTACTGCTGCATTTGCAAACTGGAAGTAACAAAATGCAAGTAATTGTATTATGCTATAATCTAATTTTGTGTTGGTATAATTGTTATTTTCGCTTGTTGATCCCTAATCTTCGCGGTCTGTTGTCCAGACGTCGAGGCGCCAAGCGTTCTTCTCATGCCTGCTTCCATCTGAAGTTCAAATGCTATGGAAGAATAAAGTTTTGAATTCAAAGCATTTAGAAGGAAAACTTTTAATGTTAATTTTGCATTTAATTCTAACGATGTAAATACAAATAAATGAACTACATAAACATGTGTAGAATTATTTCAGATGAACAACTTACTGTTCCTGGATATTCAGGTAAAGGCTAAAGATTTTTTGTAAGTCCTTTTTTTTGAACAGATAGACTAATCGGGACTGGATGGGATCTGAACTATGTGCCTCCACCGGACATCTAATCCCTTGCTTACAAAGCTTGATTATAAAGTGACAGCGTTCTTAGTCCACTATTAATATATGTATAGAAAAATGTCAGCACTGGGAAAAATACTATATTACTGCATTGTAAGAAGAAGTGTAAAATCATTGTAAAATTTAAGAGGAAAAAAAGTTACGAGAATTTACGAGTAATACAGCTGTCCTAAATGTTGTTAATGTTTTGTGCTTAATAGGTTAGATCAATCAGGTGAGTTAAATTGACTTGAGCTTTATTTTAAACCCACTTTACATATAAATAGGTTAGTCATTGTGGACCTACAGTTTAAAGTTAAATCATAACACTATATGTCTCCATCGAACACAGGATCCCTTGATTACAAGGCAAGAACGTTGCTCCTACACCATCGGGGAGGCCCTACAGACATACCAGCCAAATTATAATTGTTAACTCCAAGTTACTTAGGGACAAAAAAATACTACACTAAAGAAGGTAAAGTGCTCCCTTGTGCATAGCACCACGCCATGAAGGCGTATAGGGGGTATGGGGGTAACGCCCCACACTTTCTTGATCCGGTTGTGAGTGAGGGTGATGTGATCAGCATCACGCCCCTGACCGCCTTTACCCCCCCAGGTTTCCCCCAGGTACCCATGTTATTCTACGCTGGGTGGGCGCCGGGGTGGCTTCCATCGTTAGAAAAGTTCCCGGATTTCAACCGGCCGGGGATCGAACCCGGGACCTTTAGCATGGTAGTCAGACGCGTTGCCGACGCGGCCACTAAAAATACTACACTAACCCGAAAAAATATCTTACTTCACAGAATTTGATACTAGCATGTTCCTTTCTTTAACACGGAATTAGCATTACTCGCAGCCAAAGATCTGCTGCTTATACCCTCATAACAAACTTCAATAAAAAATTGAAACAGGAATGTTTCTATTCGTCAAATACTGGAGAGTCTGAAAAACAAAAATGCTAGATCTAAATTTTACTTCTGGTCCGTTTTTGTTTACGTGTAGAACGCAAGGGTAACGTTTCAGGGTTCGAATCCCAGAGAAGCATGCATTTGGCTTTTCTTGCATCATGACAAGCTGTACAGTCACGAACAGTTCTGGGTTGTAATGATTTCATTAAATTTCAGTCGGATAATTACAACCCAGAAGTGCCAGTGACTGTAAAAATGCTCCAGTTCGATATTTCAACGGCAGAGTGCTTCTACTGCTTGCACAAGTGGGTGTTATCTGCTGCCGTAATCGTCAAGTCCTTCCCGTTCTTCCACTCATCGGGCTGCCAGAGTAGCGCGTAAGAATTATTTTGACTGGTATCTAATTTTCGCTCCAGGCTACAAGCAAAGTCTAAGAAAATAATTAGTCATGCGATATAACATGACGATTATTATTATATATTAATTATGAATTGCTCTTTTGCAAAGTGAAATAGTTTTCCCTTTCGCTAAAATTAACAACAATGAGATAGCAAAGTAACGAACTATGAATCAAAACAAAGTCAATAGCTAACAGACAGCGTTTAGCTTTCTTTGACGGTTTTCTTATGGAACTGGCCTGTGATCGAACGTTTCGATCCCAGTTTTTTTTTTAAATTTCTTATTATTTTACATATATTTTTTAAATCTTTTATTTACAAGGACAATCAAACAAACAAAAATAAGAATATCTTATTTGAAATTGTTAACCGCCCTGAGCCAAAGGGGGAAGGAGTTCGAAATGCAAAAGTTAACCTTCGTACTTGGTTATTGGAGAGAACGTGCATAGTATTAATATAACGAATGGTTTGTCCAATGAATGTATAATACTTGTAATTGTGACAGACAGGCGGAGCAAAGGACGAAAATCCCGTGGATAGAACAAAACCAGCACTGCATACCCAGCCCAAAACTTGACAAATTGAAATTAAAAGCGCGCAAATGTAGAAATATTATTAAACAGTTATTGGGCCATCATTTCCAGCTGAATCGTATATTTAAACATCTGTCGTAAGTGACTTATGGAAAGTTTCATCTGCACGTGATTTTGCAAATCTCTACCTTTACAATTCTACCTTCCTCTCTATAGGTATATATCATGTTCGATATCCGATAAAGGAAGGGACATAGGGGTTCGGATTTCATTTTAAATCTGTAGGTCCAGTCCCGTTTAGCCTATCTGTGCATAAAAGTGGACTTAAAAACTATACGTAAAACAGATCCACAGATATGCCGACCTCCGTACGGAGTGGTTAGGAGAGTTTACGACGCCAATGGTAACGACATCTGTTTCCTTTGTGAGTGTTCCTGCATCAATTTCGTAATTTCATCCTATCATCACTCATCTTCATCGTTGCGATTAGCCAAAAGTGATAGAAAAGCGATGCATAATAACAAAATCAAATCACACACAAACAACATACATACACTGAAGAAACTTAGTAGGAGTAAAAGTTCACAATTACGTGTGTTTTACATTGAAGGCACCTTAAGTAATGTTTTGCGATGAACCCAAAATATGTCTGTTACTGACAGTCAATTGTTCTTTCCCTCCCTTCCGCATAGCCTTTACCGAGTACCGACACGTTGCCAGTTTCCATCAATGTTTCGTCAACAAAAGCTTCAACAACGATAAATATTACATCTCTACTTCCGATGCGTAAGCTTCATGACTATACTGTTTATACCTGCCGCAAAATTAGTTTGGTATTGAGAGCTGAAGGAACACGCGTCACGGTGTTGCCATATCATGCGATGCGGTACGGTACAGTACGGTACGCAGGGCAGCTGTCTGACGCTGTGTCGAGGAAAACGTGTTATGAAAAGGAACAACAATGATGAGATGTGTTATTGTTTTCCCTCTTCATTTCCATTTCCCTTACAACATGAACTAATTAACGAAACGAGCATTGTTTACAGGTTACCTTTTCAATCCATTCTGACAATACTGAATATATACACTTGCAATAACCATTTCTTTCCGTTGCCGTTAAATTCTGCCCATCTTTCATTTAGACCGCAAATGAATTGCACGAAGTCCAGTTGGTGACTTTCACGCGGGAGACCAGCGGTGGTTTGTGAAACTTTCTCAAATATCCCTAGTGGCTCCGGGGCCGATTCAGCCCAAGTTAGTACCTGGGGCAAACCTGGGGTAAAGGCGGTTGGTGAACCACTTCACCTCATCACCTCCATAATACGGTCGAGGTCGAGAATGTTGGAACCCTACCTCCACATCCCCATATGTCTCCATACTTTACTTTATTTTGCGTCCATTAAGTTTTTTGTATGAGAATCTCAGAGATTTTATGACTGTCCTTAAAGATGTTTCCCCACCTTGAAAAAGTCCCGAATCTTTCAACGAAACGCGCAGTTTCCCAACAGTGGGATGATCTTTCCTTCTATAATAAGAGTAAATATGGCGACGAATAGAGTCTTGCTGAAAGGTATCTAAATTTGTCACGCATTTACTGATATTCCTCTTCTTTCCTAGTTTCCAGTTTTGAAGCCTCGCATTTATTTCTTTATTTCTACCACATTATATTTGTCTTTCCCTATGGTTGTTCTTAGACACGCCGACAGCAGCAGCAGTCCTGTCCAGAACTTTATTTACTGAAATGATTGGACCCCCATTGTTTTTCTCTTGCTCAAATTATTTGCGCTCAGAACAAACCATCTCCCGCGTTTGGCCTTTGAGAGGAATTCCTTTTTCTTTTAGTGCATGGCCTCTTTGGTACATTGTCATCTCGAGTATTGTCTCCTGTGCTTGACATTCTTCACACAAGCACACGACACATTCAAGCAGAACTCAGAAAATTATGTACAAAAAAATAACACACTAAAACAACACGCTATATACAACAAAGAATACTCTAAATTCAGTAAACACTAAACAAACGGACCGGTTAAAATATCACAGCAACGCAACAAACACACAAGTTCTCCCCCAACAACATGAAAATTGATCTCAGGAAGAATCGAACGATAAGTGGCAACACCGAGATAAACGTTTTCTGTTGCTAGGTAACCAGGGCTTGGGTGAAGCACTGGGAAGATTTTGATTGGCTCGCATGCCAGCAATCCACCCTCCCGCAGTGACGTAGACTTGCTTCGCAAGTGTCAATACCAAACTAATTTTGCGGCAGGTATAGTACTGAATAAAGGTGACGACCATCTGTTGAATCATGCTGAACATTTTGGCAACGCAGAGGCAGGATTACATGGTAAAGAGCTCATTGCGTCACCCAGGCTCTGGCCGCTCCCTTACAGTTGACAATTTTGCAACAGCGCCAGTGAATTTCTCAGCAACAGCGCCAGTGAATTTCTCATCTTGCTCAAGCTCTAACATCAAAATCAAAATCATTATATCTACTTCTTTTAGGTAGAGTTCGACGTCTAATCATACTTCGGATAATTCACTTCCTTTGCTGCTGATACGTTTTCGCCTTTCAAGTAAATGCATGATTGATTGATTTCGTGTTGTAAGTCCACTTTATGCACAGTAAGGCAAATCGGGACTGCACCTAAAATTTAAACCCGAAATACTGTGTGCCTCCATCCGGTATCTAGCTAGGGACCCCTTGATTACAAGGCGACCACGTTACCACTGCGCCATCGGAGAGGCCCAAGTAAATGCAAGAAAATGAGGCCTTCTGTAAGAAGCTAGGAGGATTAAAAACGTTTCTGCTCTGTCCCTCTCCCTCCTGCAAGATAGAGATAAGAAGTGCTTGCTTCTTTTTTTTCTTTTCGCCGAACTACATTGAGTTAAACATGTCAAATGCAGTACAAGAAAACCTGTGACCGGTGGTTGACTGCGGATGGAATAGATAGTCAAAATGTTACAAAAGGGACGTTTGACCTATCTTTCTACATTAAACTACATTAGTCTTTCAATTAATATACTTTAATTTCTAACTTATCCAATTTATCTTCCAGCCGGACGCTCATTTCTTGCATGGTTCGTGGTTCGTTTACTTTCCTCCACATTCTGATACAACATGTCAATTTTTTTTATTCTACTCTTCCCTATCCTCTTCTCTAAATTTAATCTGTTTTCGCCTATCATCTTCTCTAAATTTAAGCTGCTTTCGCCTATCATCTTCTCCAAATTTAAGCTGCTCTTGCCTATCCTCTTTTCTACTCTGCTTCACAAATAACAAAAGTGTCGTGACACTAACGCTCTCTTCATTTTGGTCAGTTAATTTTTGAACACTCTGTACAGTTTTACATTTCCTTCCTTGATATTTTCCTTTTCTGACAGTGCGCAGCATATCTTGCAAGAAAACATTTCTTCTATATGCAACTCAAATTTCGTAAATTCTTCTTCGCTAATTCCCGCGCAAGATTAATGATACCACTTTTTACAAAATTACATTCTATTGCCCCCTCATAACAAAATCCCTTGCCGCAGCATTCAAGTATTTTATTCCAGCCTATTTCGGCTGCTTCGTCCTGAGACTGAGAGATCGACGTTCGAACCATATTCGTAACACTCACCTACTTATCGCTAGCTCGCTAATCCCTTAATCCCGTACAGCTGCAACGAAAGAGCCTGCTCACCCGATCAAACTGTACAGCTTTCTTTCTTCACTTTCTTACGTGGAACACAAATATTTTACACAGAAATAATCCTATCTCAACTTATTATTAACACGATTTCTTATTTAATGTATTAATTATCTCAACAAATAACCAGAAGGAACTCCCAGGTAGCGTTATACAAAATGGATTCGAAAATGACTTTTTTTTGTGGACTGACGTCAAAAGCAAAACAGTAAATAAAACCGACAGTGCATTTATATATACATATACATATATATATATGTGTATATATATATATATATATATATATATATATATATATATATATAATTTATAGAACTGTGTTTTTTTAGGTAAGGTTCTAGCATGCAATATTTAAATAATAAAGACAGTATCAGTAAATAAAACAAGGCCAAGGTACCTGGCATCAACGGTTTATAAACTTTTTCCGGAATACGTTGACCGGCCAGCTTCAAGAATAGATTTGTTGAGATACTCTATTTTTTTTTCAATAACTCTTTGAACCGTACACAAATTTAATTTTTCTTTTTGTAACCAAGGTTGCCTACTACACTTGGCAAGAAACGTCCACCCTGTCTTTTTTTTTATTTATTATTTTATTGTTACTATATACTTTTAATTTCATCACTCCAGACGTTAACTTCCTCAGTGCGCTTAGTAAATTTACTCAACACTAAATCAATGAACACACTGAAGCACTAAACACATGAAGGGGTTTGTGGGGAGTATAATTCTTGATGGTGACTAAATCCAGTTCTATGTCTGCTTTCTTCCTTTAGTTCCGCTGTCTAGGGGTCCCGGGTTCGAATCCCGCTCGGGTTTGGTTGTTTGTAAATGTCCATTCATCAATTTCATCATTTCATCCCTCATCCCCATATTCCCAAATTAGCCAAGAGGCACAAAACGCGAAGTAAAATAAACTAAATCAATCAATTATTCAGTAAATTCGACTCTATTGCAGCTAACGGGCCCCATGGCTGAGTGGTTAGCACATCGGGCTACGTCGGTAGGGGTCCAGGGTTGGAATCTCGGCCTGAGCATAGATGTTTGTGAGTGCCCATTCATCAATTTCATCATATCATCATCATTCCCATTGTCGAAAATTAGCCAAAAGTGACACAAAGCGAAGTAAAATAACGTAAATCAATCGGTCATTCTATTGCAGCTGACCTTCGTGGTGGAAATATTAGCACAGCGCATTACGACGCTACTTCGGTGTTTCTTTGTGGATTCTTTTCATCAATTTCATCGTATCAATACTCATCCCCATAGTTTCGCCTAGCCAAAAGGGGGAAGAAAAGCGACGCTACATAATAATAATTTAATCAAATCAATTTTATTTTATTCATTTTTTTACCTTGCTGCCTCCAGGAAGGAGTGGCTACGAAGGCAGAAGCCCTAATTTAGAATCCTGAGTAAGGCATGGATATGCCATTGTGTTCGTTCTATCATTTATATCTGCATTCCAGCATTAATGGTCATTAACGATTAACTAAAGAAAAGCGACTCAGATTAACATTAATAGGCTATATGTTGAATTTTTCTGTCGCTTCATTAATGTGGATCATTTCACTATCCTAGGGGAAAATGATAGTTGAGCAACGTAAGGAATACTTGCATTCGAGGCGGATTACTAAATTCAAAATACCATCTTTCGAAGCGTCACATATATTTTATGCAGTTTATGCTACACTAAGAGCATTTTATTGTTAGTTCATTTAGTTTATTTAACGTCGGATTTCTACCATTTCTGTCTAATTGCGAGGATGCAAATGAACGTTAGAAATGGAGAAGGGACAATCACAAATATATAACGCAAATACCACAGAGGATGATTATGTATGGCAGTTGGCAGTGGCTGAAAACAAAAATAAAGTATTTAAATTTTTCCTTCCGAATTTTTATGTGCTGTTTTATGTGCATGCATTACATTTCAAGCTCTTCTTGGCGATTTTGTTTTTCTACCGCCTTGAATTTCTTTGGCCGTTATATCTTTGTATCAATGTCAAGGACTCAAACAGCACATGTGACGTCACAGAAAGCACAGTAGTGCGTCCCAAATGGCGCAATGTTACCGTAATGCGTCAACATATTATGCGCCGCTCAGTGTTCTGTTTTTAAGCCTATACGCCGAACAACCGATTGGGAATTTTAGGTTTGAAAATGAAAGCCTTAACCTCCGAAATATCATATTAATATGAAAGATTAATCTTAGGAAATGAAAGAAACTCTTCATCAAAGTTTTAAACTTATATAATTGTAGTTATAAAAACCTACTGATTAAATTCTATTCTTACAGCAATATCCATATTTTGAAACATATCTTTGTAACGAGTGCACTCAAGGTCCCCGAAATGACGTGTCAATCATACCCCGGCACGGGGCCAAACGTCGTTATGTGTACGGGAAACCGGTCGTGACTCACGGTCCAGTTATCAAGTTCGGTACTGAGACGGTCGTTTATTGTCATACTATTGCGAGGCGGAGATTAATACCTTGAAAAGTTACACTGTTTTGTTTACCTTTGATATGTAGATTCGAACAATCATAAAACACTAATAGCAAAATATCTGGTACCTGAAAAACGTCAAATAACAACACTGACGAACGGTAAAAAAGTGAATATATATTGTAACAACAAAAAAAATATTGCAATCAACAACTGTTTACAAAGCCTCCTCAAATTCTCACAACATTCACTCTATCTCTCTTTCACACACATGAGGTATTTTTACATGTGAAGTATGGATACAAATCATGGATCTCATTAACATATCATTCCTTTTAATTTTTCAAACCTTTATGTGAATTTAGGTCATTTGTCTGCCAGCTCCTGTGCTCTTTTAAATTAACTTAAGTGCCAGCCCTCGGAAAGCGGTTAACTAAGACAATTGGGTCGGCGTGGTTAAATCTTTCGTTCGAATGAACGTACGAGTCGTAAGCACGATATTATACAAGTTTCTCGGACGGGGGTATTACACACAAGCCCCTCTCGTCCAATGAGAACAACTACTCAATTACATAGTGATGCAAAAACTTAATTGGCTCCAGCTGCCGGAATACACTAATCAATCGTCGGCGCGAGCAAAAATTACCTTAAAAACCACTATGCAACAAATAATACTATTTCATGCACACGACCTTGCAATAAAAACAACTACGCTTTCCACAATTAAAAAGGACTCATCAGTCAACTATTGACAAATTAAATGGCGCGACGGGGCGGTCGGTTACACAAGAAATGGAGCACACTTTGACAATTTATACTAAATATTAAAGAAATGAAATGGAGCTTCTAACGCTGAATGCAGACAATTAAATTAGAACATCTGAACATGAAATAACCCTTTTTTATAACAATACCAAAACAATTTTTAGACGCGGAAGTTAGGTTTGGGTTTTCCTGAGTAACTTTGCAAATAAGTGAGACTTCGGCGTTAACTGTACGGTGGTGATACTAACGACGCACGTTTACATGGACATGAGACCCTCTGAAGTATACTGTACCAGACTCTGCTACATGGCGTGGTCCTTCATCTCTCCTGGACGCGGGACTTGCACACGGTTCCTTTGTGGCGAAATTGTCCTCCGAGGTCGATCGCGACGAAGAATAATTGCGACGATATGGTGTACTTGCACCTCCTCAGAACTTCGGGCGTTCCTCTTGTCACTAGCGTCGGGTGTACGTGGTCACGCGTCGGTTCGGAATCTCTCTGGTGACGGGCTTCGATTCGGCGTCGTTCTGGAAGCGTCGTTCTGGAGTCGTCCTTCAATCTCTCCCTCTGGCTTCGATCGGCGTCGTTCTGGAGTCGTCCTTCAATCTCTCTCCCTGGTGACGGGCTTCGATCGGCGTCGTTCTGAAGACGTCCTTCGGGCTTTGGGCAGTGTTTGTCTTTGATGTCGTCTTTGGCGTTGGCTGACTGGCTTCATCGGAAGATGGCGATGCATCGTTGCGGGGTCAGGGAAGTCGACAGACTCCCTTCTCAATCTCCTTTAGCCGCCCATGATTATGTAGTTAACGCTTGGCAAAAAACAAATCACCGCGTAATCTTCACCAAAATAAGGCGCACACTGGTACCTCTCTATCTGCGATTCGCTCACGGTACGTAAGGAAACAAAGTTCACGGACACAAAACAATGATCACGCGAGAGTGTAGCGCGGAGATGCTCTCTCTGTGAAATCCGGGTAAAAACTGTGTCTGGAATCATAGTACTGCCTATATATAAGAGATTCGAATTCTTCGGTTGAACAGGACGCTCTAGTGGCTTGGCTTCTGTTTCAGAGGGGATGCGAATGACCTCTCTCCATTGTCTTGAAAGGCGCGGTCGGCGACGCGTCCTGGATCCTTGCAGGCTTGAGCTCCAGCTGGTTTTCCTGGTCATCCGTGAACATGGGTTCGAACGCCTGCTGCGACTCAGGCCTGGTAGCGACGAAAATAATCTTTCCTTATCTTCGCGTTGGTGCAAATATGTCATGTTCTAAGCGGCGGCTGTCACTCAAGAAAAACCCGTCCCCAGCTTCCGACGTCTGGCTCGGATACAAGTTTATTCACAAAATAAGATCAAACCTCACACTTTCATGTTTGTGCATAAAATGAATCAATATATAAAAAATAATTTATATCGAACTGCGTTTCACATGTCACTAGATACCGTGACATATCGCCCTCCTTCCGATCAAAAAATTCTGTAGGCGAATAACATTTTTTTTACTACTCTGGGGCATGAAATTTTGACTACAAATTTTTTAACACCCTGTACAAGAAAAGTAAACCAGTTCGATAACACAACACACTTGATATAAATGATACCTCCAATTTACATAATAAATATACATATTATACACTCTGGGTATGGCGCAATGTTATTTTATACTTCTAAAATGGCGCGATGTCCCTTAACCATGTTTCGCCATCCCATTCCTCCCTTCGGCGCTGACGACCTGACGGCCCCGGCTGTAGAGATGTGTTGCTGGAATTCGGCCCGTTCGCGTTTCGCGTCGGGCTCCTTTGAACCCTCGGCGGGCTGCGGGCTCTCCGGTCTACTGTCGGGGTGACGTTGATAATAACCATTGTTCACTCGCCCGTTGGAAAAGTTGCTGTCGTTGCTGTGGTTATGGTGACCCGGCGAACTGCGAGTCTGACCACCTCGACGTCTCTGCCCCCGATACTGGCGTCTCTGTCGTGGCGAAGGCGGACCATCTCGAAACTGGCGAACTTCGGCTCCTGGAGCGCGTTGCTGCCCATCGAACCTCCTCTGGACGAAATGGACGCGTGGGTGCTTGTTTCCCCGGTTTCCTTCATCCTCTGGTCGTCTCCTTTTGTTCCATCTGTCACTCCGCGTCCTCTCGCGTTCCTCTTCGCACTGGTTTAGGTTCTCGAGCGTGAGCGACATGGCCTCTGCATCGAAAACGCACGCCCCGTTGAGATGCCGTCTTATCTCTTGCGGGTAATGATAAATTAGGGCCGCAATTATCTCCGACGTGGTCATCTGTGGCTGGAGAGCTTGGAACTCATTGAACTTACGCCAGAAATATTGCGAAAAAGTAAGTCCCCCGTTCCTGTCGTACCTCTCGTTCCTCAGCTGGATGAGCATCCTTTCCACTTGCATAGGGCGCTGAAAGTGTGTCAGGAACGCTTCCCTAAACGCCGAGTATGAATGAAAGTGTCTTTCATTCCGATCCAGCCAGTTCTTTGCCCGATCTTGCATTAGGCCTTTCAGCACGAGTAATCGCTCCCCATCCGCAAGTCCTAACTCCCGCGCTGTTGCTTCGAATTCCTCGATGAAGGCAGACGGCAAAATCCTGTCGGCCCCGGAGAACTTCTTGAAATGTTTCTTATATTCCGGCGGGAACAGAGCCCTTCTCGTCGGTGCTGGTTCAGACCGTATATCTTCCCGGGTTGAAGTTTGGGCTTCGAACGGTCGCGGCGATGGAATATGTAGTCCAGGTTCCACTTCGCTTCCTCCGTTGACAAGCGTATTCGGTCTTGCGTCACTCGTGCGCCTTGAAGACGAGGGGACCGCAGCTGGCTGGGATGACGTCATGGCTGCCGGCTCTCGCGATGATCCGGGAACATCGGCTACGTTCAGTCGCTGCAGTTTCTCTTCTATTTCCTTTATCTTCTCGGAATTCCCTTCCGCTAGACTCGCTGCTCGCCGTACCTGTCGCTAGAGGGCATCGTTGCTCCGAGTGCAGTCTGACTCCAGCTGTGCACATTGTTGGCCGATGTGTTGCAAAGCTCCTTCCTGTTCACGCACGCTCTGCGCCAGTGTTGCCACCTTGGCTTCCTGTTCATTGAGGCGAACGTCAGTCCTGGCGATCCTGGATTCGATTCGAGCCTCGGATTCTTGGATCGTCTGAAGGAGCTGTTGTGTCACTTCTTCTCCGGAGGCGCGAACCGTCCCTTGGAGGCGTTCTTCCATCCCTCGTACGTAGGTCTGCATCCCTTGCACCTCAGCCTGCAATCCTTGGATGTTGGCTTGCATCTCGGTCTGCATTCCTTGCATGTTGGCTTGCATCCTGGTTTCCATTCCTTGCATGTTGGTCCGCACCTCGGTCTGCATCCTGGTTTCCATTCCTTGCATGTTGGTCCGCATCTCGGTCTGCATCCTGGTTTCCATTCCTTGGAGCATCTGGAGGACCAGCTGAAATTGGTTGGCACCACTGCCACTTGCTACGTCATCTTCTTCCTTGCTGTGGTCGCTGTCCGCACGTGACGATGTACCCCCTTGGGCACTTGGTATCTCCCTTTCCATTTCCAACGAGCCCTTGCACTGAAGACAAACCGGTCTGGACCCCTGGCTGTCGATTTCCAAATCAGCAAATTCCTTTCCACAAGCCTCGCAAACCATCATGACGTCACTCTTGTTCAAACAGTCTATACGACGATTTCTTAATCTCATGAAGGCCTTTCGCTAAATATCTGCTCGATTTTCTGTCGCACTTTCGAACAGTTACGCAAACTTACGCGAGCTCACACAAAATGTGAATTACAAATCGATACATAAAAAGAAAAAGGAGGTCCGTCGGGAATCCCTTATCCCGCAACTCAGCCTGAAGCCATAAATTACGCCAAAAACCAAAAAAGTACACAAAAAGTACATAAACAATGCCCTATGCAGCTGCCCTTGCTGCTTTCGCCGAAAAAAATATCTGCCCTATTGTTACCAATTACGCCCAATAACGTGTCCTTACACGTGAACCTATGACAAATACATGAAAATAACCCTCGACATACAAAACGAAAAACACACACCATCAGGAACCTAACTCAAGAATTTTTTGCATGACGTATACAACAATGAAATTTCTACCGCTCTCGCAACCTGGCTTTCCTGGAAAGACATGACAAAAGTTGCCGTCCCATGTTCGCGGCGCCAAATGTAACGAGTGCACTCACGGTCCCCGAAATGACGTGTCAATCATACCCCGGCACGGGGCCAAACGTCGTTATGTGTACGGGAAACCGGTCGTGACTCACGGTCCAGTTATCAAGTTCGGTACTGAGACGGTCGTTTATTGTCATACTATTGCGAGGCGGAGATTAATACCTTGAAAAGTTACACTGTTTTGTTTACCTTTGATATGTATATTCGAACAATCATAAAACACTAATAGCAAAATATCTGGTACCTGAAAAACGTCAAATAACAACACTGACGAACGGTAAAAAAGTGAATATATATTGTAACAACAAAAAAAATATTGCAATCCACAACTGTTTACAAAGCCTCCTCAAATTCTCACAACATTCACTCTATCTCTCTTTCACACACATGAGGTATTTTTACATGTGAAGTATGGATACAAATCATGGATCTCATTAACATATCATTCCTTTTAATTTTTCAAACCTTTATGTGAATTTAGGGCATTTGTCTGCCAGCTCCTGTGCTCTTTTAAATTAACTTAAGTGCCAGCCCTCGGAAAGCGGTTAACTAAGACAATTGGGTCGGCGTGGTTAAATCTTTCGTTCGAATGAACGTACGAGTCGTAAGCACGACATTATACAAGTTTCTCGGACGGGGGTATTACACACAAGCCCCTCTCGTCCAATGAGAACAACTACTCAATTACATAGTGATGCAAAAACTTAATTGGCTCCAGCTGCCGGAATACACTAATCAATCGTCGGCGCGAGCAAAAATTACCTTAAAAACCACTATGCAACAAATAATACTATTTCATGCACACGACCTTGCAATAAAAACAACTACGCTTTCCACAATTAAAAAGGACTCATCAGTCAACTATTGACAAATTAAATGGCGCGACGGGGCGGTCGGTTACACAAGAAATGGAGCACACTTTGACAATTTATACTAAATATTAAAGAAATGAAATGGAGCTTCTAACGCTGAATGCAGACAATTAAATTAGAACATCTGAACATGAAATAACCCTTTTTTATAACAATACCAAAACAATTTTTAGACGCGGAAGTTAGGTTTGGGTTTTCCTGAGTAACTTTGCAAATAAGTGAGACTTCGGCGTTAACTGTACGGTGGTGATACTAACGACGCACGTTTACATGGACATGAGACCCTCTGAAGTATACTGTACCAGACTCTGCTACATGGCGTGGTCCTTCATCTCTCCTGGACGCGGGACTTGCACACGGTTCCTTTGTGGCGAAATTGTCCTCCGAGGTCGATCGCGACGAAGAATAATTGCGACGATATGGTGTACTTGCACCTCCTCAGAACTTCGGGCGTTCCTCTTGTCACTAGCGTCGGGTGTACGTGGTCACGCGTCGGTTCGGAATCTCTCTGGTGACGGGCTTCGATTCGGCGTCGTTCTGGAAGCGTCGTTCTGGAGTCGTCCATCAATCTCTCCCTCTGGCTTCGATCGGCGTCGTTCTGGAGTCGTCCTTCAATCTCTCTCCCTGGTGACGGGCTTCGATCGGCGTCGTTCTGAAGACGTCCTTCGGGCTTTGGGCAGTGTTTGTCTTTGATGTCGTCTTTGGCGTTGGCTGACTGGCTTCATCGGAAGATGGCGATGCATCGTTGCGGGGTCAGGGAAGTCGACAGACTCCCTTCTCAATCTCCTTTAGCCGCCCATGATTATGTAGTTAACGCTTGGCAAAAAACAAATCACCGCGTAATCTTCACCAAAATAAGGCGCACACTGGTACCTCTCTATCTGCGATTCGCTCACGGTACGTAAGGAAACAAAGTTCACGGACACAAAACAATGATCACGCGAGAGTGTAGCGCGGAGATGCTCTCTCTGTGAAATCCGGGTAAAAACTGTGTCTGGAATCATAGTACTGCCTATATATAAGAGATTCGAATTATTCCGTTGAACAGGACGCTCTAGTGCAACCGGGGGAAGCAGACGGCTTTTGCGGTAACTGGGGCGACACTAGAACTGCCGTGGCAGGCGGACGAAACTCGAATTCCAGGATTTGCGAGAATCTCGGAACTTATGTGAATATCGGGAATTATGAGAATCTCGGAGAGCCTACGCGTTACCGACGCACCGAGTTTTGAATTTAACTTGCAACGTCTTTATATCGTCGAACCTGCATTGAGTTTTTTTTATATAGTGTTTGCCGATTTTCCTCGAGTTTGTTTGTTCTTTGGTGGATTTGTATCTTTCAAACATGTTACGTAATGCAGCTAGAAGTCGAGAGTTCTCAACGTTTAAAATTTCCGAAGATCTGGCGAGGTATGTACGATAAAAATTTATATATTTTTTTCTATGTAGAATTAGTTTTCGGAAATTTATCTAACTCTGAAAGTTATTTTTACAACTATGCGTGATACCATTGAACGTACAGTAAAAATAATATTTAATTTGCCTAATTTCATGTTCACCTCGTGCTTGGACGTGTACTAGCTCGAAACAGCCTTTCTTTCTAGTAAAAGTCGAATCTTGCAACAAAATTGAGGGTGGGCTTATGTTTCCGTTATTGTCTAAAAAGAAAGCTGTGTGTACAGTCACGGCACGATGTAATTTTTGAATAAATGCCAAGTGTTTCGTCTGTTTTGTCCATAATTGCACCACGTAAAAAAATACAAAAAAAACTGCCTTGTATATTTCCTCTATCATCGAAAGTTGCATATATTGGCTAATTTTAAATTCTACCATGTATACTTGTGTTTAGTCAAGGCTTGCATGAGATGGTGATCATGAAATTGGTTGTGTGATGCTTTCTGCAAATTATCTTCACACATCTCTCTCTACTTTTGTGCCCAGCTTGCAATGTTGGCTTATGATGCAAGGAGGAACAACTCCCTCATTTTTTAACAAAAATGGAGAGGAAAGATGTTTGTGGGCAAACATATGTATGGTAATCTGGGGGAATTTTTTATGTCTTTGTAATTAAATTAATTATTATTTGTGCTATGTGCTTGACTTTTTAAACTTCAAAACTAATAAACATTTGTTCTTATTTTCAGATTTGCAACTGGTTACCAACAATCAAAATGGAGGATGCAATATCTGCTTCCCTGCTTTTACTCTGAAGTGGCATTTCACAACTGTTCCCAGTTTAGATGCAGCAGTTCAGTTTGAGCCACAACCAAAATATTTCAAGACAAGTGATTTATGTACTAATGACATTCCCCTGACAATGTTTAATGGAGATCTCAAACTAATGCACATGTGTGATGTCCTGCTTGGCACAATCGAGCGCAGCGGTATATAACTGCAGTGAAACTGTTCCGAAATAAATCCTGCAAGAACCCTGTGTACTTACTTGCTTAACAAAGATGAAAGATTTAAGTGAATAGAAAAAATATAAATGTCAGTATCAACATTATTAACGTTTAGTGAAAATATGTTTTGAAAAAAAATGTTTTTCAGTGATTTGATCAGTTTATGGTGAGACAGATTCCTTGCAGTGGGAAAAAAATAGTGTATTCTATTTCTAGTTTTATGCCATACCCCAGTTTTTGTCTAATGCTGCTAAATAATATGAATGTTGTTGGGGGGGGGGAATATGTACTACAGGTAAGTTATGTGAAAACAGTCCAGGCAGATAGTGAAGACACTTTTTTGTCCCCAGTGAAAATAAGTAGTTTTCCCAGGTTGTGTAAATGATGTGCTAACGATGTATGATGTTTACCCAGCATTGTGAGGACAATCAGTTTCTACTTAAAATCAATAATTTTGAGCATTTTTGTCTGAAAGCCAGTTGGTATGCCTTGGTTTTTGAAGGACTGTTTAGTTTACGGAGTGACTATTTTCACCAGGTGGTGAAGCTAGCTTTTGAGCAATTTTCACCAAATTTTAAGTTGCATGTCAGGGTGTCTACCAAAATAACAAATCTAAAATTTTTGACCTTATTTTCCTTTTTCTTAGCATGTATTTAATCATGCCCTACTTAGGTATGGTTGGAAATTAAGAAAAATAGATATTTTTATTCAATGAAAAACTTCTACAACAAGGCTGGTTAAGATGAAAACTGAAGCTGTACTTTTAACAAGAGATTTAGACTTGCTTTAATTATTAGGGCTTCAGACTTCATCCTGGATGGGGAATGGCCACACCTATCTTGCCTAATACTTTACAAAATTTTCATTTCCCCCACATTTTATATGTGAGTGCTTTCATCAAATGCAGTGATTTTCTGTTATGAGCATGTTTCACCTACGTCACAAACTATTGCATTGTCTCTTTGAGAAGCCATTATGGAGGCCACATTCAAGCAAGTGGGCTGGAGATTTGAACCTTATTGATGATGTACTTGGTACAATATTCACATTCTTGAATCCTGAATGCAATGCACTTTTCTGCCATTATAGTAATTATTATTCATTATATATAATGTTGTTGAAACAAGTTCACTATTTTGTTCTTACACATGGCACAAAATTGGCCATGAACATGGTGACTGCAAATCCTGGCATCTCATGAAACCCACCTGTTGAATCCTGTAATTTTTTCATGATATATTCTGCTAGTTTTTGCAACTAGTACGATCAGAAATTGCATTCTGTTACTAACGTAATGTAATGGAGTCTCAAATGTTTTATTTTACAGTACAGTTCTGCAAACATACAATTATAGTCTGTACAGTTTGTTGTAGGTTCTTTTCTACCATGTGTTATGAAGATAAACTACGAAAACTAAAGTTCAAAACTACGAAATCCATACTCTTGGTTAGGGTTGCCAAATATCCTTTATTGTGCAATTTTGTTTTGTTCCTGTGAATAATTATATATTATTTCAATGTAATATGTAATGCGAATTTAAATGTATGAAATATATCACCTGTGTGTTAGTGTAACTGGTTTTTATGTACCCGTTCTGTGTGCAAAAGGAGAAATATGGCAACCCTTACCTTGGTGTATGTGTAAGTATTTTCTTCATCTAAAATATTTCTTGTGCAGAAAAGAAAATTGAATACATTATGAACAGAATTTTTCGAGAAATTTAGCTATTTGTTTTTGCCTAAAAATGTATTTTAGGAACTCATTCAAGACAAAAGATTATTCTTATTACTTTTCACGAAATTCTAATTAGTTAATAAAAATAAATTTGTCTACAAGATAAAATATTGGCCTATTTCTTCGAACGAAAAAGGCTTTCTTTGCGAAAATGGAAACGCAAGCAGACGATCGGTGGTTCCGAAAGCAAGCAGACGAACGGTGGTTCAGGGAATGCTGTGCGTTGCCATGGTAACGGCATGACGGAACCATGTGACGTCACGCTCCCGGCGATACTAGCGCTGCAGCGACAGGCGGAAGAAGCACGCTAGCAGACGACAAATGATTTCCACGGGAGGTATAGGAACATTCCCATCTGTAAAACCTATTTCTAATCTGTGCTCTAGTGGCTTGGCTTCTGTTTCAGAGGGGATGCGAATGACCTCTCTCCATTGTCTTGAAAGGCGCGGTCGGCGACGCGTCCTGGATCCTTGCAGGCTTGAGCTCCAGCTGGTTTTCCTGGTCATCCGTGAACATGGGTTCGAACGCCTGCTGCGACTCAGGCCTGGTAGCGACGAAAATAATCTTTCCTTATCTTCGCGTTGGTGCAAATATGTCATGTTCTAAGCGGCGGCTGTCACTCAAGAAAAACCCGTCCCCAGCTTCCGACGTCTGGCTCGGATACAAGTTTATTCACAAAATAAGATCAAACCTCACACTTTCATGTTTGTGCATAAAATGAATCAATATATAAAAAATAATTTATATTGAACTGCGTTTCACATGTCACTAGATACCGTGACATCTTTATAGAAAGAAATTACGGCTTTTCAACAACACTTTTAATGTCAGTTAAAATATATTCATATTTTCAATCACTTAATTTCCTGAGAAATATGGTGTGAAAATATTAATTCCCCCACTTCTAAAGGTTCGACTCTGTGGACGAGTGCGTTGAGTGACCATACACTCCGACTTCGAGTCCCGTCAGCCTGGACGAGGCTGTTTTGTGAGTGTCTCTTCATCCATTTAGCATAATCATGATCCATCATCGTGAATAGTCAAAAGTGGAAGAAAAGCGACATAAAATAAATATCAAATACAAATGGCTTCTAAACAACAGTGGCCTGGCAGACGACAAAGCTTCGTATTGTCCATAAACTCCACAAATGAATCTCTCAGTCCATCACCCTCCCCCCCCCCACTTCCCTTTTAAACAGGGGATCATTTCATGGGCTTATAACTGTACAAATATAAGACATAAAATAGAACAAAGTTGGTTTCAGCAGTGGCCAGTTGCACAGCAGCAGCTCCCTCAATGCAGGGAAGAGGGAGGCTAGGGAGCTGGAAATGTCTATGCCTTGAAATATTGGATAATTTCACATACACATTTTTTACACTAATAAACCGGTCTAAATTATCCGTTTTAACCCTATATTGAGTGAAGACAATTTCCTCGGTCGGTTCACAATGAAAGCTTTCCTTCATATTGAGTATATATGTTCTAAAATAATACTTTCGACAGAAGCAAAAGTTTAATGATGTGTAATTTGTGTGTCGAATTGTGTTGTTTTCTTTGGCGTAGAATTCTCAACCTACGGCTCTTTGAATGCACAAATTTTAAACAATATTCACTGTACAACTTCTCTAACTGAATGTAATGTATTCGCTATATGTTATACGTCTAATAATAATAATAATAATAAATGCATGTTAACTGAGTCAAGTCTTTTTCGGTAGTATGTGCTTTCGGTTACCTAGAAATCTTAAATATCGATCTTTATGTGTGAGACGAGACTTCTTTCACCTGCCTGGAGGACGCTAGTGGACGCTAACTGAACTGATTGGTGAAACTTGAACTTCCCTTGGAAAGCCAAAGGTTGTCAAGAAGTTTTTCATTGAATGACACCATGTCAGTGTATGGATTCTCATTATTTTTTTTAAAGAAAAGCAGAATGAAACGATACAAAAATTAATGAACAACTATGAGTAGAAAAATTGCGAAAAGAATTAAACACGAACACTTTCAGCACAAATAGAGGTTACATGGAAAGAACGCAGTAAAGATACAGCTGTTCCCTGTGCATTGCGCCACGACTGAATATCATGGGAGTGTGGACTGTGGAGTTATAGGGCATAATATGATAAGGTAACCTGATTACTGCAACAATTCTATGCTGTCTTCACCCGAAATATATACGCAATGTTAGTGGTATAGGTGACTTCGCACACACCACACTGCGAGAGGAGGGGGCCCGTGCCTCAAGACCCCATTCCGAGACCGGAAAGTGAAAGAAAGAAAATAATTATGATGATAGATTGAATTCTTCAAGTGTCTCCGATTTGGAACACATTTTATTAAATAATTCTGAATTTTGCGTACGTATTATGTGTGCCCATATTTCTATTATTCATTTAAATTATGAAACTAATTATTATATTAATACTTGCTAGTTAATGAAGTTAAAACATCATGACACTTTGCTGAATGAGTTGAAAGGTGCTTATACTTAAAATGTGCTAAGGTGACAGAGAACAGGCGATTGGTTTACAAGCTGTTAACGAAAAGCGATATCTCTTTATATGTAATCATCACGATCTCTCGCACAAACACTGCGTCATAAAAGAAACAATATAGAAAGATTCTGCCGAACTACTGTCGAATTAAAAATTATGGGTACTGGAGTTTGCACTCAAATTAAAAATTAACCACATAACTTATTGAATTCTGATTTAAGCTAAAAAAAACTATTTTCTTTTCAAGTATACTTTCAATTTCTTATCGTCGTGAGAACAAAAAAATGCAGCTTTTTTGTTGTTTTTCAAACTATGCTCTCTTTGAGATTCTGTAATTAAAAAACTTGTGGTCCAATCGGGACGACATTTAAATACGTAGCTCTACTGGTTAATTTTTAATTGGAGTTCAAACTCGAGTCTCCACAATGTTTAATCCGACTGGAGACAATCATTTGCTTTCAGGTCATATGCTCTGAAATATTACCAACACAGATAAAACAGGAATAGCATAGTCTCCCTCCTTTCCTTACTTTCAAGCGGCAACCCTGGAATCAGCCACGAACGGCGTCACCACCCCCCCTCCCTTGACGTCCCCTCGCACTCAAGCAAGAAGCACAGCGTCGGAGATCCATTTTCTTACATGGGCCAATCTTGATGGTCTCAAACAATTACCAAAATTCTGCTTTGAAAGATTGCGTTAATACTTTTTCACAATTTTCCGTGGTGCAACTAAATCTAAAGAATAAACGCGATAATATGGAGTCATGGACATCGTGTTTGTACCTTCATCATTTTATCATTCCACCTCATTGTCTCGATTCATCTACGAAATACAAAAATAAACAAAATAGAAATAGCTATGTAGGGAACATTTTAATTGAATAGGTCGACAATTCTTTCAAAATACTGTGACGTGTAGAAACGTTTGTATTACAATCGAAGCAAGCAAGAAATATTTTTTTGCAAAATTGAGGGGAAAAGCGGAAATTTTGACCAAATATTTAGTCTAAAATTTCTACTAAAGGAAAAAGTTGTAACCGTAAGTGGCTGCTGGGAGCTCAGAATTTAATCTTGATTTATTTGGGAGAGGCAGAAAGTGCCTCGTCTGACCACTCACTTCCCCCAAGCACAAAGTGTGCCTGTATAAAATGAGTTGGCATAATAGTCCTTCCATTAATACTGGCCATGGTTTGATTGCACATATTTTTCAGACATCTGTATTTAAACTGACTTGCAAAAGCGTTTTAGCATGATTTTTTTTTTACATTTGTTGAACAAAGAAAACTGGTAAACATTGCTAACTGTTCGACCATTTCTTACATTAATAATACGCAAATGCGCGTAGGCGTGGAACTAAACGTACTTGCAATCACACTTGTAGGTACTTTAACTTTGTTTCGGGCAGGGTATAATACAAGGAAACTCATTAACATACATATACGTATTGCATTCTCCGTACCTTGTCCGGTACCCCTAATGTCGTAGCGCGATGTGCTAACCAGTACTCCACGGGGACCTGCCCCGACGATATATCGTCTTCATGATAAATATCGCCAAATGTCGTGACTATATATCGCTGACACCATATATGTCGCCAAATATCGTGACGTTATATCGCTGACACGATAGATGTTCTAAAATTTATTGACGATATATTGCGCAACACTAGTAAGAAGTAATATCCTGGATGTTAAATTGCAAGTTTAATTCGAAAATAAACGAAAGAAGGCAAGGAGAGGAAAGTTAAAATTAGAAACAGATTTAATAAATGATTCAAATGTTCGTAGGTAAGCGAAGATATGTGGCCACTAGGGATGGCCAAACGGATCCGGATCCGGATCCAAAAGTTACGGATCTGGATCCGGATCCGAAAATTCCGGATCGGAATCCGGGTCTGAAAGTTTCGGATCTGGATCCGGATCCGAAAGTTTCGGATCTGTATCCGGATCCGAAAATCCTGATCCGGATCCGAATCGGATCCGGAACTATCTCAATCCCATTATAATATTACCACACCTTAAAAGGTATTATGATCTTCGATTACAAAGAAATTTTTCATTAGTTAGTCCTACAAGAATTTTTTCAAGTGTTGTTCCTAAAATACTTTGCTACGCATCGGCTAACACACTCGTGCACAAAAATAATCTTACTTGTTTAACATAAAATGTCAGAGGTGATTTTGTAAATGCCATTGAAACGAATATGTATTCATTCGAATGTATTGGAAATGAAAACACACATAAATGTGAGACATTCCATTCCAGGATGAAACCTTTAACACATATAACAAGATAGAAATGTTATACAAAAATTATACAATTGTTCTACAGTTACAGCTTTACAAATTAAAATAAAACATTATAATATATGCAGTGTTATATAATTACAAAGTGTAAGACTAACAAGGGAGGTTATCTAAGTGTCCCCCTCCGATTTCCATGAAACTTGGCAGGCGTATAGTGGGGCCCAAAGGAAGAAATACGTGCTTTTTTTGTTTCAGCTAAAAAACGGTTTTAAGGGTCAAAACCCCCTCAAATGTCAAGATGAGGACAAATTGAAGTGAGGATCTGACCCCTGTGTCCCCCTCAAATTTCCATTATACTTGGCAGGTGTGTGTATAACACGCCCAAAAAAGAAATACGTGTTTTTTTGTTTCAGCTAAAAACTGTTTTAGGGGGCAAATCCCCCTCAAATGTCAAGATGAGGACAAATTGAAGTGAGGATCTGACCCCTGTGTCCCCCTCCGTTTTCCATGATACTTGGCAGGTGTGTGTATAAACGGGCCCGAAGGAAGAAATACGTGTTTTTTTTTTGTTTCGGCTAAAAAACGGTTTTAGGGGGCAAAACCCCCTCAAATGTCATGATGAGGACAAATTGAAGTAAGGATCTGACCCCTGTGTCCCCCTCCGATTTCCATGAAACTTTGCAGGTGTGTGTATAAACGGGCCCAAATGAAGAACTACGTGTTTTTTTTGTTTCGGCTAAAAATCTGTTCTAGGGGGCAACCTTCTCTCAAATGTCAAGATGAGGACAAATTGACGTGGGGATCATCTGACCCCTCTGTCCCCCTCCGATTCGCATGAAATTTGACAGGTGTATAGAGAGGCCCTATGCCCCCTTTTCTTCCTATGCCATATTTACGTGGTTTCGGGGTCAAATCCCCACTTCAATTTCTCCTCATCTTGAGGAGGGGGGGCTCTATACACCTGCCAAGTTTCATGGAAATCGGAGGGGGAGACTTAGACCTCCCTTGTAAGTGTATTAATTAATTACAAATCGCGCACGCGCGCACACACACCATATATATGTGTGTATGTATATTATATACGTATATATGTGTATTAGCAGATAACACTATGGTATAAGCACATTCTTACTTTCCAAAGAAGTGCATGTGGGATGGCAAAACGGATCCGGATCCGAAAATTCCGGATCCGGATCCAAAAGTACCGGATCCGAAAGTACTGGATTCGGATCCCAAAGTTTTAGATCCGGATTTCGGATTCGCTAGGTTCCGGCTCTGGCCATCCCTAGTGGCCACCGAGAAAAGTGAGTTTACACTGCATATAAAGCAAAGCAAACAGCCCGACTATTTCTTAAAAGTTCTTGAAAGAAATGGGCCGGAGGAAACAGGCCATCCCTTTGGCTGGTCGCAAATCCGAGTTAACCATTTTGCAGGACCAAACTTGAAACCAAAGCTGAAGAAAAGAAAACAGGCAGTTCCTGGATCCGCGCATCTTTCAAATCTCCATTGCCGAAGTTGAATTTAAAAGATTGTCGAAGGGAATGTAAAGACACTTTATGTTTTGAAACATAAAAATAATCAAAACAAATTTTGCACTTTCATTTAGCGTATGAACTCTTGGTTATTTGTTAGTTTGATTTTGCAAGTAATCCTCTGCTCCAACACACCACACACGCACCTGGGGCGTCTCCGATGGCGTAGTGGCAACGTTGTCGCTTTGCCAAGAGGTCCTGGCACACAGTACAGTGGTTCGGATCACACTATAAACTGTAGGTCCAATTCCGATTAGCCTATCTGTGCATAAAGTGCACTTTATTAACAATTCAAATCAACCACACATGCATTATACACATTTTTGTGTGAAGTTAGGTAGAAGTCGTAGAAATTGTATAAATATATGTTTTAATGTTTTGGTATTATATTATCAAAGCTCAATTATTGTTTTCCCTGAAAAACCTGTCCTGTCAACTTTAATAGCTGTTTTGAAGGGATATGAGAAAACAAATGCAGAAGTTATTAACTTTGAGCATCTCAAGAATTCTCAGAATTCAAGATTAAAGAATTTTTACTTAGAAATGCAGAAAGTGATTAAAAACAAATTCTCACGATAACTTATAACATGTGTTTACAAATTATTTATATCGGTCAATAAGACTTACGAGCGAAAAATATGTGCGACTTCCAGAAAAGATAATAATGATTTGAGATTTCCGCGCAACATGCAACACAGTGCCGACAAGCGATAAAATAGTAAAAATGTACACATTTTTGTAAGTACTGTATACTGGTTGTATACATTCTGAAACAATAACGTCTAAGATTACATCAACTTCATACATTCTTTCTTTCCTTTTCCTGCTACTGAAAGAACTTTTCGTTAAGCACTTTGGTTAGCGTAATTTGCATTGGATACCAAACTCTAGATTGAATTCTTCATCTAATAAATTGTTGACTATCAGCCAAGACATCAGAAAAGCGTCTTTGTCGTATTAGAACTTTCCTCATTTTACGTCTCCTCTCTGACAATTTTGATTGATTGCGACGATGAGAACGAATGATGAAGACAAAAGATGACAAAAAAAAAAATTAAAAATTTCTTTTAAGTCAATCTCTTGCAAAGATCGGACTCCACAATGTGCCTCCGCAGGGAATAGAACCTGGAACCCCTTGATTACAAGACAACAGTGTTACCCACTGAACGATACACTACACAAAAATAAAACATTCATTCCCAAACAATAGGTGTATGCTTTATGTGAATAAAATGGCCTTAAAATCAAAAACTAAAAAAATAAAAAAGAATATACTAAAGGGGTTCAACCTTGAACCGTTGATGTGGATATCTACATTCTGTCATTTGACATCTGAAACCTTTAGTCGGTTTCCGTTGCGGATGTAAACGACGTAACACGCTGTGAAGCCTCAGGTTCCTACGTACCTGGTCAGGTATGGATGTATCATTTTGTGTTCCATCACCATTTCATCGGTTCGTCATTTATCCTCATCGTCGCGATTAACCAGATAGGTAGAAAATGGGCGTAAAATAGAAATACACTGGAACTCTTATTTTAATGTTGACATTGCCAATGCATAGCAACTGTGAGCACAAACATTCGTGTATTAGACGACCAAGATTTGAAATGTGTGCTCCTTTTCGAAGAATTCAATTGCCACATTTTGCACAGAAAGGCTATTCGAGACTGAACCTACAGTCTAAAGTGCAATCCGAAACACTGTACCACGTGTCCCCACCGGTATCAAACCCGTGACGCGACCCCTTGATTACAAAGCCACGACGCTATCGTTTTCCAAGACCACAGCAAAACGTCCTTTTGCTGTATACAGTCAACGGCAAAAATTATAGCAGGCAAGATATCAATAGTTTTTCTCCATTATTTACTTTCCCAGACAGAGCTTTTTTTAAGAAGACGATTCCGATCCTTGAAAATCACATTGAGGAACACAGACTTAATTAACATAATGATGAGCAATTTGTCTATTATTACATTTGCCTTCGATTGTGCGCACAGGAATTCTGCATTTATCGCAAGTCACACAGGAAGAGCGACAGAAACCTGGGAAGTGCTTCTACAGATAACATCTAGAAACAACACCGAGTGGTTTACCCTCATCTCTTGTCTGCTAGGGCGAGGTACTTAGTGGGCATGGTTGCCACTGCCTCAGAAACACATGCAGGTCGTGTGGGAAGAGAGAGAACTAAGAACGCTCACTCCCGTGTTCTCTCAGCATTGCTTCACGAAACGTATAACAGAAATATTCTCAATTTAAACTGTGTAAACCAACTTTATGCTTTAATGTTGAAAAAATAACGTTATTTAAAAGCAGCAAAGTTAATCATAAAAGATGAAGGTCTGGCAACCTTAGATACCGATAGAGAAAAAAAATCGCCAGTTTGACAGTAAGGTTGTCCTGTCTCCTGGTTGCAATGTTGCAAACGCAAGCTGCAGAAAATGCAAGCTCTTCGAAAAAAAGTTTAGAAAACAACTTTTTTTATAATCAATCGGTCTACAAACCGAAGGCAATAGCAATTGAATAGAATGGCCATATTTCCACGCAACAACTTTACTATTTACTGTACCTTTTTTTGTCTGAGAGCGTACCGGGGGTGGGGGGGGGGGTGGTCTCTAGACTCTCCTAATACATGAGCAATATTCAAAGAAATTTTAATGCCGTATTCATTCATTCATTCAGTATAGGTTATATACGCGTGACTTACAAAGTACGAAATTACCTTGCATATAATTTTGTTGTGGATTTGTCACATTTTACATTGTTATAACAATTTTCTTCTGCGATAAACAAGTGCTTAGCTTTCCTTAAGCTGTCATTGAATATAAGTCAACTAAGGAGAAAACCGAAATCCTCAGCATTGTACCAACATGTGACACTGGAGACACCACACAAAATTAGATGAACTTCATAATACAACGACCTCGTACTCTAAACCAAACCAATGCATTGCTCAAGTTATAATATGTCTACCGTTCCAAGTATTTTTTTTTTTTTGTGAAAGTATTGTGGATTGTGTGGATTAGTACGAGGCGAAAGTAACTAATTTGTACCGTCTTGTTAACGACGACATGGATATGAGAGGGCGTGCAGAACGGAAGAAACGGGATGTTTCCTGCAAGTTATCAAAGGTTCTGGTCAAATAATCGTCTGCAATAAGTGAGAAATAAATTTCCAAAGGGCGGAATCACAGCCTGATTTACTGAAATTGCTGTTCTCTGCTTGCTTTCCTACTCAATAACATGCAACTCACTATCACTACAATTCACGAATATTGACGAAAAGAAGATTTAAATAAGATAAGGCTTTTTGCCACCCCAAACTCGTGCACCCCAAGGTCCGGGCTGAGAAGTTAACTTGAGGCCCAGCCCTGAGTAACTGAACGTAAAACTAATATTACAAGCAAAATAAATGCAATAAATGAAGGGCTCGGGTGTAAATCATAGTAAGTGACATCTTACCATGTACATCTTACATGTACCATCTTACAAAATGTCACAAACAATTCCATCTGTTCTTTATACTTAATTTCTTGCGATTTGTTTGTCACCTGAAGTGAAACGAAAGAAGGTTTTTCACCGTAACACTATATTGCTCAATATCCCTCGAAACGATCTCCTCTCATCGGATGATAGTGCATGAGAACTATTAGGAGCGGAGAGGTCCAAGGGCAAGGTGCAACGGGGGTATTTCCCCAACAATCTCTCCTTCAAAAGATCATTAACAGATCTACAGCAATAGCAACGTATTTATTCACAATTAAAGTGAAACAAGAAAGGACAATAAATATAAGAATGAAACCTAATTGATTTATATTAATAGAAAAACTAAACACAATGTTTTAAGTGTTACGCCGACATCTGTGGCGGAGTGGTTAGCATAGCGTGCTACGACGCCTGAGGTCCCGGGTTCGAATCCCGGCCTGGGCATGGGTATTTGTGAGTGTCCCTTCATCGGTTTCATTGTACATTAGCCATTTCCATCTTCGCGATTAGCTAAAAGTGGCAGAAAAGCGAAGTAAAATAAACCAATTCAATCAATCAATTTTGCAGCTCTTCTATAATAAAACAATTTCAACAATTTTGAAATTAATTGACATTTTTAACCACTTAGTAAAGAAATCAGTTTGCTTCTTGATGCAAATCTGATATTTATACGTAAATGTAAAAAAAATCCTTTAAATGTATTTAATAATGTTATTTTTAAATATTTAGTGATTTAGTAATTAGTAATGTTGTATTTAAAATACGTATATATATTAGCGCGCACGTACGTGTAGAGTAATATCTTTGTGCCCCTCAACCAGTGATTTCACACCATGTACACGAAGCAAAAAGAAGATGAGTCAGTATTGATTGATAGAGTTGGTGTTTTAAGTCCACTTTATGCACAGTAAGGCTAATCGGAACTGGACCTACAGTTTAAAGTGGGATCCGAACCACTATGTGCCTCCACCGGGCATCGAACCCGGTACCACTTGATTACAAGGCGACGACGAAGAGTCAATATGATGATGTTACACCCATATTCTGCCTTCCGTTTCAAAGATATGGGCCTCCCTGATTGTTTCATGCCCAACGCTGTCGCTTTGTAATGAATGGATTCCGAGATCGAACTTTCATGCCTGTTTGGGGCAGATTGATCAGAGGCTCGAATCCCACTTTAAACTGTAGGTCCTTCCCGATTAGCCTATCATGCAAAACATGGACTCAAAACAAAGTTAAACCACAGATGAATGTGGTTTGACCAAAGTTTTGCTTTGACACGTAGGCTATATTAAACGATGAAACAACATTGACCCCCCCCACCCTTACATTCATTCGTTTTGCTTTGTAGTTGTAATAATAACAACAAATTTGGATTGAAATTGGTATATTTTAAATTATAAATTATAAATTATAAATTGTATTGACTTCAATTATATCCTACTTAAGTGGATGATGGACCAAGTTTGATGGACAGATGTTACCAACGATGGCAAAAACGAAGTACGTAGTGACTAGCAGCTAATGCAAACGCAATTTTGCGTCTGTAGCTTTTCCGAACGCGGGATGAGACTTCCTGGCGCCATTCTTTACTCCGCTGACGCTGCCAGCAAGGGAGCCCACGAAGCAAGTTGCACAGCATTATCTATCGCTTGTGGTGTTCTGAAAGCCCACTGTGGAAAATAAAGGAACCCACCAAAGAGTGTTTTCGTTTTACTTTGAACAGTCAACGGCAAAGAAATGGTAGGCAAATTGTCCATTGCTATTTTCATTACTTTTCATTCTACATCCTGTGTTGTTTTAAGGAATGACACTCTGCTGGTTCGAAGCAGGCATTGTTCTCTGCTTATTGACGTCATTATTTCAATTCAGTATCATCACATTGTGTAATACAGACTGAATGAAAATGGTGGTGGTGTACAATTTGGCTACTGTTTCTTTCGCCGCTGAGTGTACAGCAGAACTATTAATTACATTTATAAAATTATCAGAAAATACTTTAAATAACTTTAGATCAACTCGTATTTTCTTTAAAATAATTCAGCCTGAGGCTATCCAACTACTCTTCTTTAGCCAACATATTTAAAGACGCGAAAAGCATGAAGCTTGTACAAAATTATGTAACGAGATTGCTAATTTGAAGCAAGTATATATGATAAAATATTTTGAGACTCTTTTTAATCAACGCAAAGCAATGTCCATTATCTTCAGCGACCAATTTATTCGTTCAACAAACTTATGTAAGTTATTTAGATAACTAACCACTTCTACTCGTTTCTTTGGGCCGGCCCCAGAAGGCAGAGTGGTTAGCACATCGCGCTACGACGCTAGGGGTCCCGAGTTCGAATCTTGGCCTGGGCATCGATGTTTGTGAGTGTCTATTCATCAATTTCATCATATCATCACTCATCCTCATCTTCGCAAATTAGCCAAAAGTAGCACAAGAAGCGAAGTAAAGTAAAGCAATATAATCAATCAATCGTTCCTTTGGGGCAGGTAGGAGATTCAGTTCAGACGCGATTGAGTAATGTGGAACATTTTCACCCCTAAATAGAACCGAGACGCAGTGCGATAATATTTTCTTTCGCCCTTCTTTTGCTTAGATGTTCGACTGTGCAATATGGCAATTGCCAGTGAGTCACTGATAAAGTAAAAACATATAAATGTGAAGGATAATAGCAGGTTGACGTTTGAATATACAACATTATTGTTTAGGAGTATCAAAATGTAAAATCGGAGCGATTAACAAAACAGGTAGAAGAGCTACGTAAAATATACAGTGCGTTCAATTTAAAATTGAACCCACCGGAAAAGCATCATGAAAGTAAGTGTTAATTTCCTTTCCCATTTTCTTGCCTCTTCGTTCCACACCAAGCTACGTGACTATGCAGCCGTCGTGTTACCATTACAAACAAAGAAATGCATTGCGTTAGGTATTCGTAAATGGGCGGACTGCGGTACAATTTTAAATTGAACGCGCTGTAAATAACCGAGTATAAATAGTTGTTTATTAACTTCGGATTTTCGTTTTTTGTTGCTTACGAATTTAGAAACAGTACCTGAATACTTTTTTCCGAAAGAAGCACTGCACAGGCACACAGCCTCCACATGTGTGCATATGTATAAGTGTGTGATTAGAAAATAAATATGAATGATAAGAAACGTGATACTTTTTAAAGATGGTGGAGTTATTGATTTACCGTTACTTGAAAATATCGGAATCTCAGGCATTGGCAACAACGAAATATCGATATATCGAAACGGTACCTTCGTTATTTTCCGGTACTTTTTGCATCTTCGATGTAACCGGTATTTCGAGATATTGAACCCCGGTATCTAAAACTCATTCTATACTCGTAATATTCTGAGACTGACACTTGCAAGGTATAAGTTTACTCTCCAGCACTTGAAATGAGAAAGGAAAGGAAAAAGGGGGGGGATTTCTCGCGTCCATAAGCAAAGATGAAGACATGGGACTGGATCGCAATTCTGCCATTGATTGCAACAACTAGGGTGATGTTTTATCTCCTTTTAGCCCTAGTAATGAGCATCACCTCACATCACGTCTCCGGGGTGTCACTTCGCGAGGTTTTCCTTCTCCTGATAGGAGAGGGAGCTCCTTTTTTAGTTTTACCGACGGGGCAAAACGAGCCGACATCTGGACAAAGCATGACAGACTGTTGACCACGTGGCATCGGGTTCGAATCTCGAACGTCCCCCAACCTTTACGTTGCAGAGAAGGCAATGGCAAATGGGCTCGGTAGGAAGAGAACCAACGAAACGCACGCATTCATGTAATAAAAAGATTTTGATCTAAGACGTTGTTAAATGTTCAAAAACTCATACTTGACTGATCGAAATGAAATTATTTCAAGGATGGTGTCGACTTCTCACCTGATCACTCTTTTGGTTTGCCTCTAATTATGGTCATCCATTCTTAACTTACTTATTTCTTTATTCCATTGCTTTTGAAGTGGAGATGAGTGGAGTGTCAGGAAATTTCGTTAGAGGACGCAGTTACGGGGGCAAAAAGTGCCAAAATTTGGGAGGAGGCAACTTGCCCCACGCCCCCATAATCGCCGCCACTGTGTATAATCCTATTCTATTTAATATTATTAATAATAATATGTTAATGTAATTGCCCTTGTTCACCAAGAAGTGATTCCATGGCTGATGGTTACTGTGGCACGATATTAAATCAAATGGTGTAAAGCCCACTACAGGGAAACGCGCGAAATCGAAGCACGAAATTTTTGGCAGGTTATGTTACAGATTATCGCCCACTGAGCCGCCGGAAACGGGTCTGTCGTGTTCATTTGCTGAGTTTCTCCGCGTCTCAGTGGACGTCATGCTTTATGCAGTACTCACATGGTCACTGTCCGTCCCCCTTCACGCTAAATAAAAAGTCGAAAGCAAGCGATTCCAGGCCCGCGTTTGTCCTTGGCAAGGGTGTTGGAAAGAACTCGTCTACGCTGCCCAAAAGTGTTCTAAGTTCCAGAATTTTACATGCATCCGTGGAACCAGCTAACTCGGTACGATTATTCATGTGTGAAACTTTTCAGTAATCAACAAATTACCATATAAAGTTAGTCAATGATCAATGGTCGTATAGTATATTATTGATTGATTGATTGATTGAGTTAGTTTATTTTACTTCGCGTTTTGTGCCTCTTGGCTAATTTGCGAAGATGGGGATGAGCGATGAAATGATGAAATTGATGAATGGACATTCACAAACAACCAAGCCCGACCGGGATTCGAACCCGGGACCCTTGGCGTCGCAGCGCGATGTGCTAACCACTCGGCCACAGGGTCGGGCGTATAGTATATTATTATAAGTAAAATCACCAACCAATACTTGGGCATATCCGGCATGTGATCAGTAACTCCGAAATATAGAGCGTATGTAACACTGCAAATAGGGCGAGGAAGAGGGTGCTATTTGGAAGCGTAGCGTGGGAGCTGCGGACACGTGTTTTCTTTACTGTGGCCATCGTCCTGTGTTATTCTGTTACGCGTATTTTGTGTGGTGCTTCTGCTATCTTGAGTGAAAAATCTATATTGAAAATGACCTCCAAGGATGACAAACCAGACGAACCACCGATTTGCAGTGGTGCAGGTAAGTACTCGATTAGGGATCTTTTTTCATTCAGTTGAAGAACTTCTACCGAAATGTTGGAGGTGGTGCATTATGAGAGACCTTGCCCTGAATTATGCATAACCAAATCAAGTAAGAAAAGCGGGAAAATTTTCAATAATCAGTTAAAAGTGTCTCAGTAAAAAACAGTATTGTGTGATGGTTCTTGTTGAATTTGTTTTAATTCCACTTTTTAAATACCACAGAACGGCTAATTTGGATTGGGCCACAGTTTAAAGTTGGAGCGGGCTACGCCTCGACCGCGTATCGAACCCTTTCATTACTAGTTAACGACGTTACGTATTACGTGTGTTATAATTAGCCGAAATGGAAAATTCACCCGTCGTTTGTGTATCACGAAAAGTCACGCCCCTGTCCCCCTTCCTATTGTTTAGCAGTTTGACTGTGCATTCTGGCGAATGTCAGTGAGAGAAGGGTACACTTAAAATAATATATTAGTAAAAATATTAAAGTAACGGCAGATTCACAGTTTAGAAGTATATAAGATCGTCACGGTTAACCCAATTCAAAGAAAAGTGCCATAAAATGACTTAGTATAAATAGAAGTAATACTTAATTTGTCTAAAGTTGCATTATTTTCATAAAGCTTATCCCTTTTACGTTAATTGCCAATTTAGTGAGAAAAAAAACGAACGCACGTTCACCCCCCATATATTTTTAGTTTTGAGTTTGTATTTCAAGGCCACTTTATGCATAGATAAGCTAATCGGAACTGGACCTACATAAGTGCAGAAATGCAGGACGTTGTCTGATTGCAAAATAAATACAACTTGTAAGAAACGTGATACTTATTAGGGCTGCTGAAAATATGAATATAACAGACCCCCAAGTATTGTCATCAAACAAATATGTTCTGCACCTTCGATGTGACCCGTATTTCGATACACCGAAAACTGGTATCTAAAATTCATAACTGGCTGTCCTACGCATTTTATTCTGGGATTGACACTTCCAAAGCACAGTCAACGGCAAAGATAATGGTAGGAACATTGCCCAACGCTATTTTCATTACATTTTCATTCTATTGTACATCCTATATTGTTTTTAGGAGTAAATTATGTTAGTATGAAGCGGGCAATGTCCTCTGCTTATGCTGCGCAAGGTGCCAAAACTGCGGTGCAAGGTGCCAAAACTGGGGTGCAAGGTGCCAAAACTGGGGGGAAGATGCCAAAACTGGGGGGGGGAAGGTGGCAAGGACAGTTTACTTTCCCTTCGTATATAAGGTTTAGCATAAAAGTTGCAAAGAATGGGAGGAAGTGCCGAAGTGCCCCCCTTGCCGCCACTGGCAATGGACAATTCGTCGTTACCAGGATTTCTGAATAATTGAGCTGTCCTATGTTTTGTTGATCTTTTGTGCATAATAGGTTAGACGAACCAGGTGATTTAAATTGACTTCAGTTTTATTATAAATCTATTTTGTGTAGAAATAGGCTAGTCATGGTGGACCTACAGTTTAAAGTTGAATCATAACACTATGTGTCTCCATCGAACACAGGACATCTTGATTACAAGACAACGAAGTTGCCACTACACCATCGGGGAGGGCCTCTACAGACACACCAGCCAAATTATAATCGAAAACTCCAAGTTACTTAGGGACAAATAAAAAAAAATACTACACTAACCCGAAAATGTAATACTAGTATGTTCCTTTCTTTAACACGAAATTAGCATGGCCTGCAGACTACATGAGTGTTTCCAAAGACCAAAGATATGTTGCTTATACTCTCTCCTTCACAACAAACTTGAACTAAAAATTAAGACACGAGTGTTTCTCTTCGTCATATTCTGGTGAACCTGATTAACAAAAATGTCAGATCTAAATTTTACTTCCAGTCCGTCTTTATTTACATGCAGCACGCAAGGGTAACGTTTCAGGTTTCAAATCCCAGAAAAGCATGCTTTGTACTTGTCCTCTCTTGCATCATGACAAGCTGTACAGTCACGAACAGTTCTGGGTTGTAACGATTCCATTGACTTTTAATTGGACAATTACAAACCAGTAGTGTCAGTGACTGTACAAATGTCCCAATTCGATATTTCAATGGTAGAGTGCTTCTACTGCTTGAGCAAGTGGGTGTTATCTGCTGCCGTAATCTACAGTCTTTCCCCTTCTCCCACTTGTTTGGCTACGAGAGTAGTGCGTAATAATTATTTTGACTGGTATCTAATTTTCGCTGCGGGCTACAAGCAAGGTGTAACAAAATGATACCTCATGCCACATATAACATGACGATTATTATTAGAGATTAATTATGATTGCCCTTTTGCAGAGTGAAATACTTTTCTCTTTCGCAATAACTAACAACAACGGGATAGCGAAGTTATGAACTATGAATTAACAAAATGAATAACAGCGTTGGTTTTTCTGTGACAGTTTACTTAGGAAACTCACCTGTGATCGAACGTTTCATTCCCAGTTTTTTTAAATGTAATACGAGTATTTTATTATTTTTCTAAATCTTGTATTTACAACGACAATCAAAGAAAAGTAAGAATACCTTATTTGAAATTGTTAATCCCCCGAGACAAAGGGAGACTGAGTTCGGAATGCAAAAGTTAACCGTCGTACTTGGTTCTTGGAGAGAACCTGCATAGTATTAATATTACAAATGGTTTGTCCAATGAATGAGTAATAATTGTAACAGACAGGCGGAGCAAGGGACGAAAATTCCGTGGATAGAACGAAATTACTATTTACATTGGGAACCATCAAACCTGATTTGCTTACCTAAACACTACTGCATACCCAGCCCAAAGCTTGACAAATTAAAAGTAATAACGAGCAAATGTAGAATGAAATGTATTATGAAACAGTTATTGGTCCATCATTCCCAGCTGAGTTTTATCTTTAGACATCTCTCATAAGTGACTTATCAAAAGTTTCATCTGTCCATGATTTTGCAAAACTCTACCTTTCCAATTCCACCTTCCTGTTCAGAGGTATACCTTGTTCGATACCCGGTGGAGGCACATAGTGGTTCGGATCTAATTTTAAAACTTTAGGTCCGGTCCCATTTAACCTACCTGTGCATAAAAATGGACTTAAAACTATCAGTAAAAAATCCAGAGATATACCGACCACCGTACGAAGTGGTTAGCACAGAGTTTACGACGCCAGTGGTAACGGGTTTGCATCTCTGCCTGGGCATGGCTGTTCCTTGTGAGTGTTGCTGCATCCATTCCGTAATTTCATCCTATCATCACTCATCCTCATCGTCGCGATTAGACACACTCCGTAGAAAAGCGTCGCTAAATAACAAAATCTTATTTTCCAGGGGCCCGCACGCACGAACATTATATATATACATACATTGAAGAAACGGAATAGCAGCAAAGGTTTTGACATTTCCTTTCACATACTTGTGTATTTTACATTGAAGGGACCTTAAGTGATGTTTGCCATGGGCCCAAAATATGTAGATCCGTCACTGGCAGTCATTTGTTTTCTCCTCTCTCTTCCGCATTTAACAGAGTACCGCCGTGTTGCCAGTTTCCTTCACTCCTTCGTTATCAAAAGCTTCAACAACGATAAATATTACATCTCGACTTTCGATGTTTGACGTTCATAATGATAATGCTTAGCACTGAATAAAGGTGACGACCATCTGTTGAAGAATGCTGAACATTTTGGGAACGCAGGGGCAGGATCACATGGTAAACAGCTCATTGCGTCACCACTCTCCGACCGCTCCATTACTGTTGAAAATTAAATAACAGGGCCAGTGGATTTTTCACATCTTGGTTCCTTGTTGCTTAAACATCAAATTCATTCTCTCTATTTTTCTTAGGTGGAGTTCGACTTTCAATCATACTTCGGCTAATTCCGTTCTTTGCAGCTGATACGTTTTCACCTTTGAAGTAAATGCAGGATTGATTGATTTGGTGTTTTAATAGCACTTTCAGCTAATCGGGACTGGACCTACAGTTTAAAGTGGGATCCAAACCACTGTGTGCCTCCACCGGGTATCGAACCCGGGACCTCTTCATTACAAGGCGACTATGCTGCCACTGCGCCATCGGGGAGACCCAAGTAAATACAGGAAAAACCATGCCTTGTGTAAGAACTAAGAAGCTAAGAGGATGAAAAACGTTTCTGCTCTTCCTGCAAGAAAGCGATAAGAAATGCGTGCTTTTATTTTTTTCCTTTCGCCAAACTACATTGTACATGCAGTACAAGAAGGCCGTGTCCGGTGGTTCATTGCGGACGGAATAGATAGTCAAAATGCTACAAAAGGAACGTTTGACCCATCTTTTAGGGCTGAAAGACGGTGTTACGGAGTATCTTTGCTGGTAATTCGATACTGCAAAGATTACTGTAACTTTGTTTGCTTTATCAATATTATTTCCGTACTAAACCCACGATTTTCAAAGTGCTTCGAAGCAGTCGAACGGTTAGTGCCTAACATATAGGGCCTGCCCTATGTAGTTGTGGTAATTTCTTCGGCCTGTAATCAAGGAGATCCGGGTTCGATACCCGGGGGAGACACACAGTGGTTCGGATACAACTTGAAACTGTAGGTCCAGTCCTGATTAGCCCATCTTTGCATAAAGTAAACTTAGAA
The DNA here is from genome assembly GCF_977018435.1 of Lepisma saccharinum. Lineage (NCBI taxonomy): Eukaryota > Metazoa > Arthropoda > Insecta > Zygentoma > Lepismatidae > Lepisma > Lepisma saccharinum. The sequence goes on from NC_139230.1 coordinate 106,193,979, forward strand.
CTCAAGTTAGCGTGATAACAGATTTATTTACCGGTGGGAGCTCGAACATTTCTGGCTCTTGAAGCCAGTTGGGAAACTACGTGAATTAGTGGGATCCGATCGAGAAAACCAGATAACAGCGGCAATGTGATTCGATGTTCTGACCACGTGTCAACCAATCAACAGTCGTTTGTTATTCAAGGGCCGTTTCGCCACGTATTTTATTCATCGTGACTGTTATATACTGTATATGATTAATTTATAAGATGAGTGGGAAAATATTAAAGAATCAGTCTGTTATCCTAACCACTACGTCAGCTTGTATTGTGTTTCACGTTAAACAGAGCCAAATTCTGTCACTGGGTGAATCACGGGTGTTAAGATAGGCCAGCTGCAAATTTATGAAACAGCTGCCTATCTACTCGTACAAGGGGTTTTAGAGCAACTTTCCTTTTAAGAAAACGTCAAATTTAGGAAAAAATTGCATGATCCAGGAGTGGTAAGAAATAACTCATATCCTCCTTATGCTCACATCCCTTTACTACATTTATAGGCACGCCACTGAAAGGGTGGGAATATTGCCCACAAACAAGAGCGGGGTGTAAGGGATGACTTTCCTTCAAGCGCCAAAATGTCAACGTCTCTTTTACGTATGACACGATGGACTCAAGGACGGGGGGCGGGGGTTGGTACTAGGATACCTAGGGCCGCACAAAAATGAGAAGCTGAAGGAGCAGAAGTGAAGAAGACCATGGACTATTAACATTTCTTAACGTTGTTATAATAGCAAAATAGAACATGTCAAATCCTTTAACTTGCTTATTTCATGAACGAAGGAGTATCTAGCGCTAAAATAAGTTCTTACCATAAGTTCTGACCATATTTTCAAAGGTCACGTGATACAAACAATATGTACAATTTTATTGCTCGAATATAAACAATTGTTCCTCGAAATAAACGAATGTAAACATTTTCAATGGCAACAATTAAAAGTCAAGTAGAGAGATATTGAAGGCTGAAATCAACATCCTTGTTTCTTGGTTCGCGTCCAGTGTGGCTACCGTTTTCCTTTAGTGCGTTTGCGGTATTTGTGTTATATGGCGAAATACATATTGAAAGTGGCAGTTTTAAAGGACAACGAAGTTTAATGAATATTTTTAATCAGATGTATCGATATTTTAAACTATACAAGTGCTATTAGTACAGAGTGTGCATTTTGCAGACAAACGGGGCTTTGGCGTCTAGACTCACACTCAGTCTGTGTGTTGCTAACCGCCCATGCGTGTTCGTCATTGCCTGGCTTCAATTTCACCCTAATCTTCGCGAGTGACCAAAAGAGATAGAAGCGAGATGTAAACTAATCAAATCAATAAGTAGATAACAGCAGCAAATGTTGTGTCTTCATGCAAATGTCGCATATAATATGAAGGCTAGGATGAATGATGAAACAGACTGTTGGAACAAACACAACTTCATGTCCAGGTTTTTTAACCGGGATGCGAACCTAGGACACCGTGTTTTGTGGCACGCTACTCTAACAATTCAGCCATAGAGCCGAACTGAAATACCTTGTGCTTCCGGGAGTGTTTCCCGAGACGTAAACGATATAACTGGGAAGATGAAAAGAGACTGTTGCATTGGCGTCTTCAAGTCTGCACGGAGCATTCACCACATCAGTTGCAAAACCTTAACTTGATTTTGCGGTTTCATGGGTGAATATTATTTATTCTCATAATTCCGGTAATTGTGTTTCTGTATAATCAAGGGGTCCCGGGTTCGATACCCGGTGGAGGCACTAGTGGTTCGGATCCCAATTTAAACTGTAGGTCCAGTCCCGATTAACCTGACTGTGAATAAAGTGGACTTAAAACACCAAGTCAATTAATTGTGTTTCTGTAGTCGAACTTTGAGATATGCATGCGAAAAGAAATGTAAATTCCACGATGGTGGATTAAGGGTGTATGCTTTGTTAACTGACTGTAGCAATTACAATTATGGAAAATTAAATCTTTGTACGTAGGCTCACCTAAAGACTACTGGTAAAATGTTTTACTTTTATGCAAATGGCAAGTTAATGTACTTGAAGGTATTATATATTTTCAATTTGAGACATCACAGAGTGCGGATGGGTGGCTGTTGTAGGACTGCTGAATTCACCGCATTATTCCTACAAGGGAAGGGAAACTATGCGTTTAAAATGTAAATACTTTTATCCAAAACCCGATTAGCCTTCCTGTGCATAAAGTGGACTTGAAACAAAAAATCAATCAATCAATCTTATCCAAAACGCTAGTAACAATAAAAAAGAGGGTGGTAAAAGTTGTTTTCAGCACTCTGTCGCTGTCCTCACGGATTTGAACTTTCCTACAGGATAAATGAAATATTACGTGCAACCCTCCCCTACTCCATCCGCCAAAAAAATCTGCTGCTACCAGGGGGCTCTGGGTTCTACTCTAACTCCGCGCTTTTAATCCGAGGAGACGGGGTTCTTCACACATTGACTCACATGCTAGCCTTTCATGAAAATCCGCGCTTTTAGTAGGTCATTACAAATTAATACAACTGCGGAGGTACAGCTCGCGCACATTGAAACAATGTTTGTTAAAAAGAACTTATGAAGCTTGGTTCACGTCAAAATAGAGGCCTAGCAGACTTTGTCGAATTGTATGACTCGTTCCCGTGTGTCTCCATATCGATGGCGGGGCAATCGTTTCACGGTTAAGCTGTCGCAATTAGTAATATTTTATCATTACTGCAAGAATTGTGCGTTACTTTTCCTTTAATTTATGCTTACTTGAGAAATGTAGATTATTTATTTCAATTTCACTGGTTTTTATAGTTTTCACTTTGTTCTACAATACGTATATCCTTTCAACATACGTATTTTGTATTTCTACTTGCTCAAATGATTTAACTTGGTACTCTAATATCTAGAGTTGAAGCACGGCAAATTTGTAGCCATTTTGATACCTTACTTAAAACTGTTATTCCGACAAAAATGATTTGTGTTATTGAAGTCGCAACTTTAGAATTTTATGATCTGTAGGAATCGAAGATGAAACAGGTACAAATTACATTAGCTATACCTTTTTCGACTACATTTGAATTGTATTCTAGATACAGGAGTAAAAGACAGAAGAGGAAAGGTGGCAGCCAAATTGTTGAATGAATGGGAATCTTACCAAAGCGAATAACACATGCAGCAATAATACCATATAAGACACAATTGCAAGCATGAAACCATTGTTTTACAAAAGAACTGCAGTTAAGACTGGAAGAAGTTTGGTTTTTCTTATCCCTAGCTTGCCCTGGCGTACAAGAAATTAACTTACCTGAGGGGGCTCTCAGAGGCCCAGACATTTTTTTTCCTTTTTAACATTAAAATTCATGAAACTTTTTTTAATGAATCATTTCTTCTTTTGTTGTTCATATAGATGCACTTATATAACAAATATAATAATTGCAAAATTACCATCATGTGAACCAATTATTGCACACATTTTATCATTCACTAGACCTCAAAATTACACGTTAATGACGAATTAATGCTATTTCTTGTTTTCGTATGTGCTGTTCTCAAGTAATTATAATAACTACATTAATTACTTTAATTACCAACCAATTGTACACTGTTACAGGCACAAGTTTCATGGCGGAACATACTGATAGGCCCAGAGCGTGAATGTTCCTTCTATGTACCTTACCTTCATCATTGTACAACTTTAGTGACAATGAAGTTCGACCAGTCACAAATATAGGAGTGCGTTGTGAAAGAAGGAGAACACATGCATATGCTGAACATATTTTATTCAGCAGGCTACATGGAACAAAGGAAAACATAAATTTCCGCTGCAACGCAGCAATGTATGGTGTCCACACAAAATAAAACATTTTCGTCCATCTACACGTGACATTGAAGTTCGACCACTGTTAGAGGGGATCCTGTTTACCATGGAGTGACGCCGCCCCGTCGGCGAATAACTGTGGCAATGCGTCGGGGCATGCTGCGGACGAGTCGTTCAAGGTATTCCACATCGATGCGGTGCCATTCCTCCTGCAGGCAGGCGATAAGAGCAGCCACTGTCGTGGGTCCCCTCTGTTGCACACGTCGCTTAAGAACACGCCACACATTCTCAATGGGCGAGAGGTCGGGACTCGATGGTGGCCACGGCAGAGTTCGCACGTGATGGCGAGTCAACCATTCTCTTGTCAGCCGCGCTGTATGAGGCCTGGCATTGTCGTGTTGAAAGATGAGACGCCGCCTGTGGAACAGGTGCCTTCGCACTGTGGAAAGATGCCGCTCCAGTATGCGTGTATAGGCGTGTGCATTCACAATGCCCTCACGGACGTGTAGTGGGCCAACCCCAGATGCAGTCATGCATCCCCATACCATCACTGACGCAGGTTTCTGTACTCGACGTGCATAACATTTTGCTTCATTCTGTTCCTCCTTCCGACAAATGACTGTTTTCCGTATTTTCCCGTACACAACATTGAAAATGGATTCGTCCGTCCACAAAACCCTGTTCCACTGCCGAAATGTCCATCCCCGGTACATTCGTGCCCACCGTAGTCGATTGCCTTTGTTCAACATGGAAAGGAAGGGTTTACGTTTCGCCTTGTACACTCGGTAACCGCATCGCTGTAGGTAACAGCGAATGGTTTTGGTTGACACTTCAATGTGAAAGCGTTCTCGAGTCCACAGTCGTAATTCGGCCATAGAAACATGATTGTTGGTCTGGATATAGCGCCTAAATATCCGTAGGTCACGCACGCTCAGCAGGCGTTTTCGACCGGGGGCCTTACCTGGCCCTGTAGTACCAGTATTTTGGTGGTGTTTGATGATGCAGTGGACGGTTGACTTGGGTAAGTTCAGTTGGCGCCTTATTTCCCGTTCACTGAGTCCATCCCGTTGCAACTCCACCACTCTTCTCCTCACGGTGTTGTCAATAGGTTTGCCCCTGGCCATGGTGATGATGCACTGCGGTTCCTCGGTGCACAGCACGCGCTTATATACGGCGGACTCCCTTATCGTGTCCGTGACGTCATGCTTCCGTCGAATGCGCAACTATCTGTTATTTTCCGTATGGGTCTGGTGCCTGGTCGAAGTTCAATGTCACGCGTATTGTTCCCCGTTTTCGTTCTTTACGTGACCTTGGGTACAACATGCTGGGATCACGATTCTTGCCTGCTCACACGCCTCCTCTTACACACATGCGTCACTTCTGCGGGTCACCCATTCCACCGCCTATGCCTCTGTGCATTTAATCAAGTATTCCTTTCTGGTTGAACTTCATTGTCACCAAGGTTGTATGAGCAAAGTTAATTCAGAAAGATTGGTAGGGACCATTGCAACGTATTTTAATTTATTTTCATTTTTTAAATACAAATGTTCACAGTTGGGAATTTGATAAACAAGAGGTGGTTGGCCTGGAATTCCCCCCCCCCTGGGTAAGCTAGTGCTAACAATATATAATTTTAATTAGGGGCGGGGGGAAGGGGCTTATTCCAAATAAATAATGGTTATACACAATATAATGTAATCTAGTCAGTAGGGCGCCTGGCTGCCACACGGGAGTCCCTTGGATGATCTAAGGTCGAAATTTTTCAGTCGTTGTCCCCGCGTAAAGCGACTGGAGCTCATCCAGCCTCAAATAAATGGTGGGTAACTAGAGGTAAAACTCTGGTGTGTAAAGGCGGCAGGAATTTAGTGCTGATCACATCACCTCCAAATTGGCCGTGATCGAAGAGTGTGTGAGGCCTTACACATCATTTTAGATAGTCTGATAGATAGTCTGGTAATTTTTACGAGACTAAAACAAAATGAAGAAGAACTGCATTTAGAATGTAATCGTTATATGCGTACCTTCAGTCACTGCCACAAATACTGTAGGCGCAATGCCTATCAAGTGTGTTAAAAACACACCCCGAAACGTTTGCCGAAATCGTGGCCATGACGGTGGGTGTGATTTCGCGCAATGAATATCATCCAGTGGAAACTTAACCACCGAAGCTCGAACGCCGGACCGCCGCATCGTTACATGTGATACCGTTACCACTACGTGACTTGCGATAGCGGACAGCAGTAATACTATTTCCCCATCTTTCTTTGCAGTTCACGTTAATTGTGCAGCGAACTTGAATCAATCGGGAGTATTGCGTTCCCAACTATAACTATCCCCATGCACACGCCACTGATGCTTGGGTGTATACATTACTCTCGTTCACTTGGAAGTGAACCCGAAACTCGAGCTCTCACAGTAGATCCAGCACACATGTCTGGGCGAAACAACTCCCAGAGTCCAGACGCTTAGGCGCCAGTAACAGATAGCGGTCGAGTCGTGCGAGTTTCGTTGAAAGGAACGTTCATTTCTACACACTGGTTTTGTTGCGTTTTTACTGTTGTCCATATTTAGCTGCTGGATACATGCAATTCGTAACAAAATTACGATTTATCTTTTGCAGAGTTAAAAAAAAATCTCTTTCGATAAAGTTAACAACAACGAGATAGGAAAATACTTAACCAGACATCAACAAAGTGAATGACAGCATTTGCTTTTTCTTTACCTTCTGATGTATTACCAAGGCAAATAGATGCCATTGTTTTTTTAAAACTGCCGATACTTTGCGTAGATGCAGTGAGTACTTCTGCCACCAAAATGGCACGTTTACTGTCTCTACCAATTCTCTCTATACTCTGTCGCGGGTATCTATGGAACAAGAGTGAGTAAGCGGAGCGAATCAGTGCTGGAAAGGGTGGTCGCTGTTCACCTTTACTACAATCCCGTTCCCTCACACGCGTTCGTTAGTCAGTCCTCCATATTGACTCATTGCGCAGAGACTTGCTTTCGTTCGGCCGCTGCAGAGATACCTGGGGCAGAGGATATTTCCAAATTATTTCCTATTTGCCTCATTAGAGAGACGAAACTGACATAGGAATTCCTACCCAGAATTTTTGGTGCTAAGATAATGAGTCCACCGAGATTTTACAATCCTAACGTCCTTTAACTTTTCGAAGCAATCATAGCTGAAAGATATGAAACGTTTCGATTATAATTCTGTTAAAGTAGAAGCATTTTTCGTAAGTAACGAAAGCGCTTTGCTCATATTCGAATAACACTGTCACGGTATCTAGTGACATGTGAAACGCAGTTCGATATAAATTAATTTTGTTTATTGATTCATTTTATGTTCAAATATAAAAGTGTGAGGTTTGATTTTATTTTGTGGATAAAATTGTATCCGAGCCAGACGTCGGGAGTTGGGAGACGGTTTTTTCTTGAGTGACATCTGAACTGTCATTTCGGCTTAGAACATGACATATTTGCACCAACACGGAGAAAAGGAAAGATTATTTTCGTCGATACCGGGCTTGAAATCGCAGCGGGTGGGCGAACCCATTTGTCACGGATGACCAGGAGAATCAGCTGGAGCCCAAGCCTGCAAGGATCGAAGACGCGTCGGTGGCCGCGTTTCAAGACAATGGAGAAAGGTCATTTCCATCCCCCCAGAAAGCGAAGCCAAGCCACCTTGAGCGTGCTTTTCAACGGACGAATTTGAATCTCTTATAAATATGCGTACTACGATTCCAGACACAGTTTTGACCCGGATTTCATAGAGAGAGCATCTCCGCCCTACACTCTCGCGTGATTTTTGTTTTGTGTCCGTGGACTTTGTTTTCTTACGTACCGTGAGCGAATTGCAGATAGAGAGTTACCAGTGTGCGCCTTATTTTGGTAAAGTATTACGCGGTGATTTGTTTTTTGCCAAGCGTGGACTACCTAATAATTGAGGGCTAAAGGAGATAGAGAAGGGGGGGCGTCGCCTCCCCGGCAACCGCAACGATGCAGAAGCCAGCCAGACGACGCCAAAACCAACCACCGCCCAAAGCCCGAAGGACGTTTCCAGATCGACGTTCCAATCGAAGCCCGTTACCAGAGAGAGAGAGAGAGAGAGAGAGAGAGAGAGAGAGAAGGACGACTCCAGATCGACGCCCAATCGAAGCCCGTTACCCGAGAGAGATCATTGCAGATCGACGTCCAATTGATGTCCGACACTAGAGAGATTCCGGACCGGCGCGTGACCACATACACCCGACGCTAGTGACAAGAGCAACCCCCGAAGAACTAAGGAGGTGCAAGTTCACCATATCGTCGCAATTATTCTTCGTCGCGATCGACCTCGGAGAACAATTTCGCCACAAAGGAACCGTGTGCAAGTCCCGCCTCCAGGAGAGATGAATGACCACGCAATGTAGCAGAGTCCGGTACAGTATTCTTCAGAGGGTCTTATGTCCATGTAAACGTGCATTGTTAGTATCAACACCGTACTGTTAACGCCGAAGTCTCACTTATTTGCAAAGTGACTCAGGAAACCCCGAACCTAACTTCCGTGTCTAAATTTTTTTGGAATTGTTGTAAAAAGGGTTATTTCATGTTCAGATGTTCTAATTTAATTGTCTGCATTCAGGGTTAGAAGCTCCATTTCATTACTTTAATATTTAGTGTAAATTGTCAAAGTGTGCTCCATTTTTTTGTAACCGACCGCCCCGTTGCGCCATTTCATTTATCAATAGTTGACTGATGAGTCCTTTTTAATTGTGTAAAGCGTAATTTTATATTGCAAGGTCGTGCGCATGAAGTAGTATTATTTGTTGCATAGCGGTTTTTAACGTAATTTTTGCTCGCGCCGACGATTGATTTGTGTATTCCAGCAGCTGGAGCCGATTAAGTGTTGCATCCTTATGTAATGGTGTAGTGTTCTCTTTGGACGAAAGAGGCTTATGTGTACTACCCCCGTCCGAGAAACTTGTTAAATGTCGTGCTTACGACTGGATGCATACGTTCATTCGAACGAAAGATTTAACCACGCCGACCCAATTGTCTTAGTTAACCGCTTTCCGAGGACTGGCACATAAATTAATTTAAAAGATCACAGGAGCTGGCAGACAAATACCCTAAATTCACATAAAGGTTTAAAACTAAAAAGGAATGATATGTTAAGGAGATCCATGAATTGTATCTATACTTCACATGTAAAAATACCTCATGTGTGTGAAAGAGAATAAAGTGAATGTTGTGAGAGTTTGAGGAGGCTTTGTAAACAGTTGTTGATTGCAATATTTTTTTGTTGTTACAATATATATTAACTTTTTACCGTTCGTCAGTGTTGTTATTTGACGTTTTTCAGGTATCAGATATTATGCTATTAGTGTTTTATGATTGTTCGAATGTACATATCAAAGGTAAACAAAACAGTGTAACATTTCAAGGTATTTATCTCCGCCTTGCAATAGCACGACAATAAACGACCGTCTCAGTACCGAACTTGAAAACCTGGACCGTGAGAGTCACGACCGGTTTCCCGTACACATAACGACGTTTGGCCCCGTGCCGGGGTATGATTGACACGTCATTTCGGGGACCGTGAGTGCACTCGTTACAACACCGTTCAGTAAACAAACGATTAATTGATTGACTTTGTGTTTTAAGTACACTTTATGAACAGTATGGCTAATCGGGACTAGACCTACAGTTTAAAGTGGAACCCGAAACACTATATTCCTATGCCTTCGTCGGCTATCGAACCCGGGACCCCTTTATTACAAGGCGACGACGTTACCACTACACCAACGGGGAGGTCCCAGTCAACAAACGAAACACAATACGAGTACAAGGAAGAGTAACAGTGTAAATAATGCTTTATTTTCTTCTACAACACACCCGATATTAACACACTCTCAAACAACATCGTTAATTTTGGTTACCGTCAATACTTTCTTCTACAGATGAAGCAAATGAAAAATGATATGTGAGGGCATAGTCTTGCGCACGGGGGGGTGCCAATGGTGCCTAACCATCCTCGAATGTGTCCTCAAGAAATAAAATATGTAGAAACAACCATTACAATAATGAAAGTTATATCTCCCATACTGCCTCCAAATTTGAATTTTAACAGTTTGGTCTTTCTCCAGATGGGAGAAGCGATTTTCAGCCAAAGCTGGAAACATCTGGAAAGACGGCCTCTCGTTCTCTCATTCTCATTCTACCTTTACTAACCAGATATCGGTGTTGAGAAGCATCTACATGGAGAAAAATAATACAAAATTGATTTATGTAAGAGAGGTGTTTAGAATTGAAACAGCGTAGAGCTAGAATTTATGTTTGCATTCTTTTCAGCCACTATTGGCGACGACGAAGATGAATTATGAGTTACACTTACAAAGGTAGACTCATGCAGGCCGGAACTTAAAAATACTTATTGATTTATTTAAATTATGGACACGTCAGCACATTTAACACTCACTCTGGTCCCCCATTCCCCAGTTCTTCACTACCTTTATTTAAAATGTTGGTTTTCTTAAAATTTCGGAGTGGACTGTAGCCCCTTCAACCAGCCCCATTCGGCCTACGCCAGTGATTACATACAGTCGAGGCAAATACTAGAACTGCCGTCGTCTGAAGACTCAAGTCTGTACGCCCTAGTTAAAAACAGATGTTGCGAAGGGCAACTTAGCATGCAGGGCGCCAACACGCAACCGCAGAGGATTATATTGTCCGTGCATCTGGGCTCCAGATCCTCATTATTCTGCAGAATGCGGTCCAGGGTTTTACTGCGTGGTATTCGTACTCTTCACAAACGTCACGCCTTACACCTCACACAGGGAATCGAACCCGGATCCATTGGCACCTAGGACACCAGTATACCACTGAACACGCTCGACCACCGAGCTATCTACGTATGACCCATACAAAGCAATGAAAAATGCTGCACACCAGGCTGATAAAAATCAGAGGGACTGATAATAACCTAATTGTTAAAGAATACTTTTTACTCCAAGGCGTGTCTTTAACGACTAACTAAAGTAAACCATGCTCTAGAGAAATATTTTAGTGCTAAATTTTGGACTTTAGAAGATGTTGACTTTCTTAAATGTTCCCTCCTAATATTCTAAAGCTCATGAAATATTGTTGTTTTGCAAACACCAATTCACTTCTTCCCTGCCTACAGAGGAACGGGACCCGCCTCTGCAACTCATATGACGTCATGCTTCAGAAGGGAGAGTTTCCAGGACCGCGTTGCATTCACCTTGTGGTCTTTCAACCATGGGAGAGCTCTACCTTTGACCCCTGTGTACCTTCACGGCACGATTCAATGCACATAGATTATATTTACCTTTTACCTTTAGAATAAGTATCACTGAAGATTTCAACGACGAATTTAAAACCCTTTTTTCTCCCATTTCCCCTGTTCCCTCTCACGCGTTAATTGGTCGATCACTCTCGACTCACTCTCGGGACAGAGTATACAAACATAGCGAGAAATGCACGATTACGACCCCCCATGAAATTGTCCCAAAATGCCGAGAAAATTCAAAAATAGCTCAATTAGCCCTTCTTTTTTCACGTCCTTAGCAATCGTTGCCACGGACATTTCTTGCAGCACACATTGTTTCCTTCAATTCTTAATTGTCGAGATACATTATATTTCTCACAGATCTATAACACACAGCTGAATCAACTCCTGGCTTTGAAAAGGTGGATCAAACGAGGATGACATCTACATAATAAGGAGTTTCAGCCCAGATACAATTACGTATATACCGGTAAACTCAATGCGAGAATATTATCTACATCATGGTTGCTTTAACTAAATGTTTAGAGATATAATAACAAACTATTACGTATTTAGAGGGTTTGTCGTGCTTGTTGTTCCCCATGGAAACGGACGTTTCTAGGGAACTTAAAGAAAGTTTATTTTCACCCCAAAAACTATTGTAAGTGAATTATACTAGACACTTCGTATTTCAAAATACGAGAGTCAGAATTTATTACAGACGCAAGGTAGTAATTTTGGGGGAAACGGAAAACAGTTATTACCCAATTACATTCAAAAATGTGAAAATGACAAAAGACGTAAATATTGCATTTTCAATTTAGTGTCGCTATTGAATTCGTTGATGCAAAAACATCCAACTAATTATCTTGAAACAGTTATTACTTACTCAGTTTATTATTAAGAAATTAGACAATACTCTTTTGAATATTTGTACCTTATTAGAGCCCATACACACATAAAGTAACTTTCGAAACTTTTCAAATTAGCGAACTTATACACTTGTTCCCCTTCATCCAATGCAACATGCAGACATTTTACCCCATCTATAATATGATTACGCCCACAACGTGGCCGAAGGTCACGCATGCGAGCGTACAAGACGTGGCCTTTGGCCACGTCGAAAGTACGCGAGTTCAATATATATATATATATATATATGTGTGTGTGTGTGTATATAGCCCCAATCCCATCACTCACTGACATAAATGTTCTCCATGAAGGAAGCCCCGGAGGCAAAAAATACCCGATTACGATCCCACATGAAATTGTCCCAAAAAGCCGAGAAAATTAAAAAATCGCTCATTTGGCCCTTTCTTAAGGGTCGTTAGCAACCGTTTCCATGGCTTTTCTTTTTGCTCACATTGTTTCCTTTAATTCTTAACATTATATTTCTCACAGATCACACACAGATGAATGAACTCCTGGTTTTGAAAAGGTGCCTCAAACAAGGATGACATCTACATAAGAAGAAGATTCAGTCCAGATACAATTACGTATATGTATATTGGTATACTCAATGCGAGAATATCTACATCGTACTCGTTTCAACTAAATGTTTAGAGGTATAATGACAAGCAATTCTTTAGAGCTTGCCGTGCTTGTTGTTGACCATGGAAACGGACGTTGCTAGGGAACTTAATGAAAGTTTATTTTAACCTCGAAAACTAGTGTAAGTGAATTATGCTAGACTTTTCGAATTGCAAAATATGAGCGTCAGAATTTATTACTGAGGAGAGGTAGGAATTCGATTACGTTTAAAAATGCGAAAATGACAAGAGACGTAAAATATTGCTATTCCGATTTAGTGTCGCTATTGAATTCGTTTATACAAAACATCCAACTAACTAAGCTTGAAACGGTTATTACTTTCTTATAAGAAAATAGACAATATGTGTACCATATTAGAGCCCAAACACACATAACATTACGTTGAAAACTTTTCAAATAAGCGATCCACGTCGGCGAGAGCATGAGACGCTCACTTAGCCTTTTTCAAAGGGTGAAAATGCCTGTTCCATACTCCCTAGCAACGTCTGTTTTTCGTCCAGGAGCTAGAAATCCGACAATTTTCCCATATAATAATTAAATTTGAAATTCACATACCTTCTTTAAATATTTTTCTAATTGCAAACTAAATTTGAAAATAGTTAATCTTGATATCTAAAATAACAACAAATCTCCTGCATATGTTTCGATTTTTTATGAATCGCACTGGTTAATGCAAGCGCAGATGTTGCAATGCTAGATTAAAAATGTACATGGTCATATTCGACTGAGGCGACACATGTTGCCCAAGAAAATAATAACAATTAAAATGACTTGCACTTTGTATCTTTCGGTGCTTAGTTGAGAGTTTTTAGTGCCTTCCAAAACTTTTTTATTACCCTCGAGATAATGACCATCACATATGATTAAATTCCTAGTTAGAAAACATGCATCAGACAAGAGTGACATAAGAAGATTTTGTCCAGATAAAACATAAACAGTCATGAATAACTTACTTAATTAGTACTCAAAATTCGATAAATCATGGTTATTTTAATGAATTGTTTAGACATGCAATACTGTTGTGCTAGCCATGCTTGTAATTGAACTTGGAAGCAGACGTTGAAAATGTTACCTTAATGTCATATTTTTCAAGTAGTAACGTCACGTAAAATATGACTCGTATCAACTGTCCATACCTTACGGAAAATAAATTTTGTGAAAGGGAATTGACTACCAGATGAAAACTAAGATTGTGGCTCATGTTGTTTAAAAATGATTCTTGTGCACAATAAGAGACAATAAGACAATATACCATAGAACATTATGGGTATCTATCAAAATAATATAACATATGTTTCATTAATTTTATTGTTGAGAAAACAAATGAACATTGATGGATAGCAAGTTTATTAGAAGTATATAGATGGATAGTATGTTAGATATAACTAGAATTACCTTCACCGTAAGTTAGGTTTCAAGGTTTGTGCAGTATATAATTAGTATGTTATCTTAAAAATGGGTACTAGGGAATTTAAAGAAAGTTTATTTACAAACCGGAAACTACTTTAAGTGAATTATGACAAATTTTCGAATTTCAAAATATGAGCGTCAGAATTTATTACAGAGGTAGGAATTCGAAGGGAATAACGCAAAACAATTATTTTTCATTTACGTTCAAAAATGTGAAAATGACAAGATACGTAAAATATTGCTTTTCCGATTTAGTGTCGCTATTGAATTCGTTTATACAAAACATCAAACTAACTATCTTGTTTGATTCAAGTCTTTATTGTGAAGCTACATTATTTCTCACAGATCACACACACTCTTGGTTTTGAGAAGGAACTTCCAACAAGGTTGGCATCTACATAAGAAGATGTTTCAGTCCAGATACAATTAAATATTGGTATACTCAATGCAATAATATCTACATCGTGCTTGTTTTAACTAAATGTTTGGAGATATAATGACAAACAATTCTTCAGAGCTTACCTTGCTTGTTGTTGACCATGGCAACAGACGTTGCTAGGGAACTTTATTTTCATCCCAGAAACTACTAAGTGAATTATGCTAGACTGTTCGAATTTCAAAATATGAGCCTCATAATTTATTACAGAGGAGAGGTGGAATTCGAGGGGAATGACGGAAAACAATTATTTTTCAATTACGTTTTAAATTGTGAAAATGACACAATACGTAAATATTGCTATTCCAATTTAGTGTCCCTATTGAATCCGTTTACAGAAAACATCCAACTAACTAACTTGAAACTCTTTCTACTTACACAGCTTATTATTTAGAAAGTAAACAAGAGGCCGAACACACATAACGTTATGTTCAAAACTTTTCAAATAAGCGAGCCACGTCGGCGAGCGCACGAGACATGTCGCTATTTAATTCGTTTATATGAAATATCTAAATATTTTGAAACGGACCATATGTACCAGTTTATTATTATGAAACTAGACAATAATATGTGTTAAATTTTTGTAAAATATTAGAGCACATACACACACACAAGCGAACTTATACACTTGTTTCCCTTCATCCAATACAACATGCAAGCATCTTCAAAATCATTAATATCATTGAGAAACCCCGTCTATAACATGATTGCGCCCACAACGTGGCCGAAGGTTAACCATGTGATACTATGTACAGTCATGGAAAAAAGTTCTTCCCCATAAGGCTTTAATAGGAGCAAGTAATGCAGGAGGGTAGGCAACACATATTGCACCCTTCGATGATCGGGTGATTTTGCCTGTCTTAACACCGAGAAATGTGTTCCACGCGAAGGTCAACATGACAGGAAAGCAAAGAGGGTCACGTGACTATTGGTTACGTGGAGTGTTGTGCTTCTCCACGTCCCCAGTTCTTGATCCACATTGCAGAAAAAGTAGAGCTGCATGCAATATATGAAAATAGGTTGTTTTCAACTACACGCTTAATTATGATTTTCCCAATTGTAAATCTATCAGACGTGTCTCCCGATTTAGTCGGGACAGTCTTTTACTTTGAATTTCTATTTGTCATAGGCGTAACTTGACGGGAGCAGAAAGGGCATTTGTAACCCCCCCCAAAAAAATCAGGTTTCTTAAAGCTGCTAAAACAGGAATTAAATACTATGATTTGACGCGTCCAAAAAAGTATTATATTGAAAGATTTTTCCCAAATACGTAGATAGAAATTTAATACTTTGAAAGTGTCTCAGATTTGTTTATTGTCACAACTTAGTGTGGCACAGGTCTACTACAAAAGTGGAATTTCGTAACAGAAATATGAACCCACTCCTTTTATTTCGTAGCCGATTTCATCTTGAAACTGAAATTAAGAATATTAGTTAATAATGTCATTGGTAAACAATAAAAAAATGTGTTAGACCCAATTCTTTAATACCTTATCATAATCTTTATCGCAAGTTGAAATTTTGTTGTAAGTCCACTGTATGCAAAAAAAAAAAGGTAAAGTTCTCACCTGTGCTTGGCGCTACGCCATGAAGGCGTATAGGGGGTGTGGGGGTAACGCCCCACACTTTCATGATTCGTTCGTGAGTGGGGGTGATGTGATCAGCATAACGCCGCCCCACACTTTCTTGATTCGTTCGTGAGTGGGGGTGATGTGATCAGCTTCACGCCCCTGACCGCCTTTACCCATGTCATTCGACGCTGGGTGGGCGCTGGGGCCGCTTCCAACGTTAGAAAAGTTCCCGGGCTTGAACCGGCCGGGAATCGAACCCGGGACCTATAGCATGGTAGTCAGACGCGTTACCGACTGAGTCACCGGCACAGATAGACTAATCTGAAGTGCATACAGTTTAAAGTGGGATCCGAACCACTATGTGCGATCACCTGGTATCGTACCCCAGACCCCTTGATTACAAGGCCTTACCACTACGCCATCAGTGAGGTGCACACAATCTTTGTATTTTGACCTTTTTAAACCTATATGTATCATATAAGAGGTTGTTTAACGTTGCTATGCCTCTATGGATTATATTTAGCCAGTATTCGAGCACATAGCGTCAGGTTTCATAGAATATAAGCTTCTCTTCCATGTTTATGGTTTCCTGTCTGCAGTAGAAAAACTGGCTTTCTTTCAATAGTCTTCCAATGGTTGCATATCATATCACTCAAATTTGATTCATTCGTTTCGAACACAATCCCCGATGGCGCAGTGGGATCGTGGGCGCCTTGTAATTAAGGGATCCCGGGTTCGATACTCGGTGGAGGAACATAGTGGTTCGGATCCCCCTTTAAATTATAGGTCCATTCACGATTAGCCTAACAGGACATAAAGTGGACTTAAGACACCAAATCAAGCAACTAACACAATCCCGTTATTGTCCAGATTATCGAATCCAGAGCCTTCGTCGCGAATAACATAAGCAGGAAGACAACGTGAAATAACCGAACAGAAACAGAACCTAAAACCTACATCGGATAGATTGGATTAAGTCGACGATACAGCACGGGTTCTGAAATGAAAAAGAATACGAAAGTTGAAGGACCTCTATACGCACCCACTTTTCCTCCACTCAATGGGGAAGATATCCTTCTAGCTGAGAAGCCTTTACGTAGGAGTGCCCTGAGGGAACTTCAAGGCCACGACGATAAAGTGCAATGACGGGACCAAAACATACGACAGATAGCTGTGTTCCTCCTTATTTCGTACGCCATTGATAACTGGAACACGTGACCTCGTCTTTGGTAGAGCAGAAGCCTGCTTGCTTGCCACCACCCTTTAGTCCAGTGACCTTCGCCCGTAGTCAGCAAGAGTGAATGACTCACCATATACTTGTCTGTGAGGTTACACAAGAATAGATATTTCGTTAGTGGCTGTAAGTATTGTTTCATCTGCAGTTATATCAGTTACCATTTCAATAGTTTCCTTCCTAATGGTTACTTTAGTGATAAACATGTAAATTAGTTCTTGAGAGTGAACGTTTTATCTATTTGAACGGGGGATTTTTATACAGCCTGCATGTATTATTTTTTCCTGAAACAAGAAGAAATTCGAAGACGCAAAAAGAGTTGTATAAGAGTAGTTAACAAAAGGAAAAAAGAAGAAGAAATCGAAAATGTAAATGCTGAAATAAATTATGGTAGAGATCGAGTGAATAACATTTTGTCATGGGGCCTCCTCGATGGCGTAGTGATAACGTCGTCGCCTTGTAATCAGTGGATCCCGGGTTTGATACACGGTGGATGCACATAGTGGTTAGTATCCCACTTTAAACTGAAGGTCGAGTCCAGATTAGCATATCTGTGCACCAAACCAAAACTAAGAAAGAAATTGTCACAGTGTAAGAAAATTTCATGTTCAACCACATACGAAACACAAGGGAATAATATATTGCAGTTTGGAGTTCACATCTGTAGCATCTAACCAGCACAATTATGAATCGCAACATATCGTATCAGATCCATTTTTATTATACATGTATGATAATATAAGAGAAGTAGAGGAAAGAGAAAACCAAGCGAAACACGGACGCCTTCTCCAGAATTTCAAATCTCGTTACATAAGGTTCTGGGTTGGAGTCCCGAACAGGCATGACTTTCTTGTTCTTGCCCTTTTATCTGCTTCATTTCATCATAATTCATCGTTATGGTTTACCTGCAGGGGAAGAATACTGGCAATAATTGCCAATTCAAAGCCAATGACAAACAGAACAACTCGATTACGGAGGTGCCAAGAAGAAACGAGACTTGACAGTTTCTCCGTCTCTCGGTTTGTCGAATTGAAAATTGCTCTCCCGTTCTCGGTCTCGATTAGTTAAATATAGAAATCGAAAATGTATGTGAAGGAATATACATGTATTTTATATATTCCGGTTTTGTAGGAGATTTCGTGAGAGATGAAATAAGTACTCTTCCATCGTATTTATTTTTATAATTTTTATTCCCTGTTCGATGATCGCGACGATAAGGACGAGTGATGACGAAATAGTCAAACACCCCCGACAAGGACGGTACTCAAACCCGGGAACTTTGGCGACGATATCGAATGTCAATCACTTAATGAGCTTGACCACCGAGCCTGCTTAATGTTGTTTCTGTCAGGTAATTCGTAATAATATCCCACATTCACTATCATTTGCTTCATAATTTATCTTATTGTTGTGATTAACCTGAATTCAAAGAATTAGTTGAAAGGCAAAAATGCAAGATTGAATGTCTCTGATGTTACTTCGTGCCGAATAATATGACGTGGTATTATGATATGAATTTATTAATCATATAATATGCCTATTCATTCCATTGATTGATCCCAATTGAGCACACAAAATATGCTATAATGTCCACTCCATGGAGGAGTGGTTAGCACAGCGCGCTACGATGCCATGGGTCCCTGGTTAGAATCTCGACTTGGGCGTGGGTGTCCTTGGTAAGTGTCCCTTCATCAATTTCATCACAGCATCACTCATCTTCATCGTCGCTATTTGCCAAAAGTGAAAGAATAGCAAATCTAAATAACAAACATCCAATCAAATCGAACATCTCTACCGATTTAATTCTATACGGTACCGAATTCCCACTTTATTACTGCATCTTAAGTCATTTTACAGCATCTCAATTGTTTTCCGATTCGAAAACATTTGGAATGTTGTTTTGTGCAGTTGATTGTGCATTGTTTCGTTGTTTGGATTGTTTAATTAACGTCGCATTAATTAGTTTTAGACCAATCGTGACGGGGGAAGCAAGAGCACAAAGAAAGCAAAAAAGACAAGGAAGAGACCACGGCTTTCTTTAAAGATAGCATCCCGTGAATACAACTCAAGTGACTGCAGAATATTATGAATATCTCCCACGGTTCGAAACTGTCAGTACAAAATATTGTCTTATTTTTAAAATTTACGGGCAAATATGGTTTGTCACGTAGCAATTTTCGCTTATCTCTTTCTCAAGGGGTTCCATTGCCTCTCTGATGTCGTAGTGGTAACGTCTTCGCCATGTAATGAAAGGCTTCCGAATTCAATACCAAATAGAGAGGCATTTGGTTCGGATCCCATTTTAATCTGTAGGTCCAGTGCATGAACTGGACTTAAACAATTAACGTGTGGCATGTGGTCTGTGATGAGAACCATCATTTCAGCGAACCTCTTGACAATGACTCTAATATCACTTGAAAGAATAGTATTTCTTTACGAGTAGGTCTTGTCAAGAAACCAGTTCCTGAAATTTTCTTCTGGAGGCATCGTAGCACCCAGCTGTTTGTTGTGGCTGGGGCACGAGTCATGTGACTCATGCTATCAAAGCTCAATCCTTCCCGAGAACTCAGAATCACCAGGCAAACTTAAGCGAATATTTTGTTATTTGGGTTGCATAAACAACAGGCTTTAAGACGTTACGAAATTCTACGTCCCGTGGCCCAGGTATTTTTTTCTAAGACTGTACAAGACGTGGCCAAAGGCCACGCCGAAAGTGCGCGAGTCTTTCCATGTAGAAACGCTGCAGCACAGTCGGTGTGTTATAGGGTAGAATATTGGCCACCGTTCTTCTTCACGCCACTGTTCGATCATATCAAATTACGTGCTCATGTTGATGGTTCGAAATCTCTGGAATTCAGAAGGAGCGACCGAGTGATTTAGCGTGCCAAGGAACACGCCCTCCCCCTTCTGTTCTAGCCGTAAATACGATAACGTGATGATTCAGTTACAGAAGAAGAAAATAATAGCTACTATAGTTTTATTTAATTTTTCGCGGAAGACGTCAGCTCAGGCGCGTCTAAAAGAAACAGTAAGAACCGGCTGTATAGGAGCATCGCTACTTAATGGACAAATCGCACAATAACTGACAACCTCGCAGAATATGTACTGACAATGGATTTATCATCAATGTCCTTCAAGAACGTAGTTTCTCAGGTGTATTACGTGGAAGTGGAAACGTTGATATTGGAGTGCCTTCTTCTAACAGTTCACTCATTAGGTCCTTAGTTATGTTGTCATTTATATAGCGTGACCGTACGTCCCGTTTTGACCGAGACAGTCCCGTTTGAGAGGCGTGTCCCGGTAGTCCCGTCGATATTATTTAAAAACACTATTTGTACCGTTTTAGAAAAGCCTAGGGGTTAGCTTGAAAACCAAGTACAAAGTTTAGAGACATTTCATGCTAAAAAAAAGTTGTATTGTTATGCGTGTGTTCCGTTATTTGTAGAGAGTGCATAAGCATGCCCAAGAAACGTATATACAGTTTCAATAAGAACTTGGGACAAGACACAAACCACAAACTCAAGTGGTAAATCTCGCGTCAGATGTGTGGGGTAAGATTTTCGAGGAGATTTACAAACGGTTGGTGAAAAATAAAGCCGCTCTCAATAAGACTGATTGTTCTGATACATACTTCTGGCACTCCTCAACTTCAGCGTAGGGCTAACATCAAAGGTTGATCAGAAGGGACCAGAAATACTGTATAAGTCACACCGATATTATAATAAATAATACCTTTTGACAACTAGAGATCATATTTCAAATAATAAAATAATAATAATAATAACAATACTTTAATTAAAACAAAATTTTCATAATTAGGCCTAACTGATTTTTCAGGAGGGGAGGAGGTAAACTGATCTCCTTGGGATGTCCCGTTTTGGGGTCAAAATATTATGATCACCCTACTACTAAGGAACCAAAATATCTAGCTCCTGGGTTCTCATTCTATTGTAATTATCATACTCTTACCATGAAAAGGTCTCCTGCGTATTATCTGCGGTCTCGGGTTCGAACTTAGATGAGAGCTCCAAAATTTGGGTGATGACGCAACACAATTAATATAATTCAAAGACTTAATAAGGTTCTCCAGGCGGGGGAGAACCGAAAAATTTTCCGCCTGTTCAAGCAGCTCTGGCGTCCACCCAGCGTCGTATAAAGTGGGTACCTGAAGGAAACTCTGGGGGTAAAGGCGGCAAGGGGCGTGGTGCTGATGACATCACCCCCACCTTCGACCGTGACCAAGTAAGTGTGAGGCCCTAACCCCACACCCCCTATACGCCTTCATGTAGTGGTGCATTGCACAGGGGAGCACTTTCCCTTCACTTTTCTTTTTAAATAAGGACGATCAGGCTCCTATTGAGAAAGTATGATAACAGCGTCGATGGGACTCAATGCGCTCAAGGAAGAACCCATTTGATAGGCTCTGGTCTTCAAATGGCTGTTGGACTCTAGAGTGTACCTTTCCATGGCTATGCAGAGCAGCTGCGTTGCATTGAAAAACTGAAAACTTCCATTACGTGAAGTCAAATTAACATTTTTTTAATAGCCTCTACACCCGGTGCCAATCGAAGACCAGAATTCTGCCTTTTCTAATCCATTGTTACTTGATTCCACACAAGCTTTATCTTGTTCATGCTTATTAGAATTTGTTTGAAATTTGAGTTCCCGTTAGCACACAGTATGCGCAAGAACTGAGAAGAAGGGAAGATGTAGAATGTTGATTGCAATACTGAAACCTGAATCATTACAACACTAATTTGAAAACTTGGTCAACGCCGTCCGCAGAAATGTAACCACGTTGGGCCAAAGTCACTTTCATACATTATGGGCCTATTTGTTCGAATTTCTAGAGAAAGCAAGGCATATACTATAGAAAATAAACATTTCTCAGTTAAGTGCATCGTTATTAGTAGTATTAGTATTACATAACAATTTCGTTGTTTGACGATCAAATTACTTTACCTTTTGTTTTAATATTTACACAGAAATGAAACATGAATCATAATTGGATAGTTTATGGCCGGGTCGAGAATAGAATATGACGTCATTTCTATCTCATATTAGGAAATTTTTATTAATACCTAAGAAATATTTTTTAAACAAGGGAAGTGTGCATGAGCGCCATAAAGCAATATGTATTTCGAGCAAAGCAAAACAAAATTGTAAATGGGACATTGGGAGAGGAGTGAGCAAGTGAGCAGGATTTTCTTGAAACTGACAAAATCCATTTAAGTCGCATGTTCTTTCTAAATAAGAATGAGATGGATGTGACTATTAAGAACGGTTCGCAGTGCGTGTCGGAGTGAGCAAGAAATGTTTAGTAAACATATTTCTTGGAAAACTGAGTGCTAGCTTTAAAGTAAAAAGCATAACCTCGAGTTGCGGGCCATAGAAACAATTAGAGTCCGGAGCGAGCAAAACAATTGTTACTAAATACATGGTAAAAACAGACAACTTGGTCCAAATTTAACAAAGTATATCTTGTCCCAACCCTCCATCCCCGGTCACGTTCCTGGTCTTGTATAAGAGTCACTTCACCAGAAACCGAATTCATTGCCTGTGTGCTCACTGAAGGTCTGTCTGCTTGAGACGATTACAGACACTGGCGCCAGCGGCCAGCTGGGTCGCTCGGAACTTGCTTTTGGCGCGGCACGATTCGGATGGAAGCAGACAACTCTGCTAGTGATTGTTGCAGTCTAATTATCGAATGGATATTTCACTTACTCTCGTTGCCTTCAGGAATTCTATTTAAAGCAGCCCAATAATCAAAGAACGAAATAGCTATATTGGGAACCTTTCAACAACTCCCATATTCGCAAATAGTACATATTGTGGTTGGTTAAGTCCACTTTATGCACAGTAAGGCTAATCGGGACTGGACCTAGTTTAAAGTGGGATCCGAGCCACTTGTGCCTCCACCGGGTATCGAACCCTGGACCCCTTGATTGCAAGGCGACGACGCTACCACTACGCCATCGGGGAGGCCCAGTACATAGTGTGCCAGAATATTTTAAATAGCAGGTGTTATTTGTATTTTTGACTGTAAACACGAGAATCTAATAAAAATGTTCCTACATTTTTCATCACGTTCTAATGA
Source organism: Lepisma saccharinum (assembly GCF_977018435.1). Classification (NCBI taxonomy): domain Eukaryota; kingdom Metazoa; phylum Arthropoda; class Insecta; order Zygentoma; family Lepismatidae; genus Lepisma; species Lepisma saccharinum. The sequence continues at coordinate 106,217,372 of NC_139230.1, forward strand.
AGTCAAAAATATAATGTTCAAACTTTCTTGTAATACTCTTCTAGATATCCAAATTACAAGATGTTGTAATTTCTCAATGATAACTTTGTTGCAAACATTAATATATGTCTGTCATTGTAATCAGCATTTCTCAGCTACGGTATAGTAAACGTTCATGAAACTTCCCACTCTTTAAAATTATGCACTTTTTGCGTGAGGCCCACCATCATAAATTAGAAGGGAGGATAGAAACGGATGACACGCTCACTCAACAAGAGGCCTGGCATCAGTAGTGCTTTCAAATCTGGGCCGAATAACAATTACAAAAGTCAGAACGAGTTTACGCCATAGATTAAGCTGATGCACTCGTATCCGGACTGAGGTATTCTGTGTCTTCTACAGATGACTGCAGGCATAGGAGCTTCGTCGTCGATCAATATTTTCCAAATAATTGCCCTAAATTAAGAAATTTCCAAAATAGTGGGACATTAAGTGAAATATAATATGTGGCCTCTCTTGTAGTCGAGACTAGGGATGGCCAGATCCGGATCCGGTTGGTTCCGGATCCTTAGGATCCGGATCCTAAAATTTTTCGGATCCGGTATTTTCGGATCCGGATCCAGAACTTTCGGATCCGGATCCAGAATTTTCGGATCCGGATTCGGTACTTTTGAATCAGGATTCGGAATTTTCGGATCCTGATCCGTTTTGCCATCCCACATGCGCTTCTTTGGAAAGTAAGAATGTGCTTATAACATATTGTTACCTGCTAATACACACACACACACACACACACACACACACACACACACACACACACACACACACACACATATATATATATATATATAATGAAATACCATGTTAAACTGTCCATATTTATGTATTGTTCGTTTTTCGAAAAAAAAACGTAAAGTTAGCACATTGATTGGTTAAACGTAGTAAATTAAATTATGTAAATATGCATGTAAATAGTGTTTGTGAGTGGGTTTATAAAACTTACAGTTTGAACACAAATTGTTCCACAACTTAAGATAAAGATAGAAAATTCAACCTTGGCAAACCAAATAACATGCTCGAGCAGCATGACCGATCCTGTTTGCGAGACATTACAGAAATCTAGCTAGAAATTCTTAAGCTCAGGGCAATAACATAATACGGTTTTTTTTTTCAACGAACTCATACATCCTCCCCGCCCACGTTTTCCTGGGGTACATATATTTTAGTAACACATAATTAAGTGGATTTTATCTTGAGTGCAAATGTAACTTGTTAAAGTAAAATTTTCCTGTGACGAAGTTAGAAATGCGGATTCGATATATTTTTGTTCCAAATGATGCACCTGCTTTAAATTAAGCAGTATACTTACCAATGCCTAATATGTAAGAGTTGGATATATCTCCCCCCCCCCACCCATTCGAAAATACCTCTGAACACTTTCTTTTCTTCATCTAATGGATTAAATATGGTGCATTTAAGGTGTACAATTTTTACATATATTTTGGAAAAATATATAAATGTTGAAATTTATACTGGTAAAAAATCCCCCCCAAAAATCTCGATGGCTCAACCTGCGCCATAATCACCCCATGTGGGCACCCCTGCTTTGGGCTTGATGGCAACATCGTTTGTAGGCGGTGTCGAAAGGAGGAAACATCACCGCTTGTTGGACTTCCGCTTTAGTACACACTAAAAAGCACTTTAGAAACAGATAAAGCAATCACAACTGACCATCAGCAGCAACGTATTCCCAAACGTACGGTTGAGCAATCCCTTAATCCATATCTCCACAAGGATACAACCAGCGGGCGGTTATTTTTAACTCCCCTAATCTCAGAAAATGAAACAGACGAATATGTCATTACGAAATGTTATGTATCGTAAGATAACGCGTATACAATCATAACAATGGATTTCCAATATGTACCATATGTTCCTTCATTTCTCTTCAAATGCTATCGCCTTTCTTTCTCACAAAATAGTTTACTTGAGGACGAAGGATGATAACGGATAAGTTCACAACGTCCCGCAGCGTATGCATAATTGAGAATATAGTTTAATTGTAACCACATATTCCCTAGTAGAATTTCTGCAAATATCATTGGAAAACTCAGTGATGATATGTTCTGTGATAGTTAAATATTTACAGATTTCATTGAGTCTATAGAAAATAAGGAAAACTTCAAGCAAAATATTAGTCCATTTTCAAGTTATTTCCTTCCCTGAATCTTGAGAAACGGATATGTTCTTTAACGTGGTTTCGGTTTTCCAAACTTTGTAATTTCTGTACGAAAACACTCAGTGACTGGGGCGGGGGCGGAAGGGGGGCGAGAAAATATTGTAGAGGGGCAGTGACATTAAAACGCCCGAAAACACTACATATATAGTGGAGAGTTGCACAGTACCGGACAGCCCACAGTACCGGACAGTAACTGTTTTTCTGTATCCCCGCTAGATATCATACACGTACAGCAATGAATATGTAAGAGACGCCTGTGTGGCGCTACTGGTGCAGTTAGAGTAATCGAAGTCACAGATTACGTCACAAGAAACCATTATGTTGTGGTTTCTGCACGTGGTAAGAAGAAAGTGAACAACGTAAGATAATTTTTAACAGAAAAACCTATCCTGAAGGGCGAGTTTCATGAATCGTAATAGGCATTTATTAATCTATGATTAAGTAAGATCGAAGATCATTGACATCCTTTCTTATCGTATTAACTGTGCGTCGTCTGAGAACGAATTTCATAACACGTGTATGTGGCCCAGTACCGGACGGTAGGTCTGCTCCCAGTACCGGACAGAAGAAAGTAAGCACCATTCGTCTTTTGCAATTGTGTAATTGGAAATTTTTCTTTTTTTCAGTTGGAATATCACATAATGAATATAGAAAGAAAGGGAAGTGGACTAAAGAAGACATTAAAAATGCAATAGAGAAAGTGAGGACAAATGTATTGTCTATTAGTAACGCTGTTAATCAGTTTGGTCCCGAAAAGTACACTAGGAGACAGACTAAAAGAGTTAGGTTTTCTACCTTGCCTCTCCAGTTTTGGAACCCGATCACAGATACACTTCGGAAACCACTACAGTTACATAGTGGTGAGAACGTAGCTAGTACAAATAATATTACATGTATCGTTTGCCCAGAGACTTTTGATGAGAAGTGGGTTCAGTGTCTTAAGTCTGACGGGTGGACTCATGTTGACTGTGCTCATACTGAACATATTCCCTTTTATACTTGTGACCATTGAAAGTAGTTATTTTATCAGTGAACACAGTTTTCTTACTTTTTATGTTTCGTAATCTTGATAATTATGACTTAATGTTTGCTGTCCGGTACTGGGAGCTTGTTCTTTGAATCTGATAATTTTCACTTGATTTACAACCACTTATTTAGGTCATTTCCTTTGCGTCTTAAGATTTGTGTTCATGATAGCTAATAAATAACTTGTGTATCTATTGTTCCGTCATTTTTCTTTTTGAATAAACAATATAGTATCTGAAAAATAATTTTCAAACCTTAGGTGTTCGGTAATGTGCTACCTTCCCCTATAATATACATAAATATATAGCAATAATACTTATTATTATTGTATTCACGTATGCTGTTGTGTGTTCGTCCTTTATTCAGAGTGGACGTTTAATGCCTAAATTTAGTTCTTTATTACGAGTTTGTCTCCATATGATTCGTTATAATAAATACATTAATTATTTTTGTATTCGTGGAAACTGCCTTAAGTTTCTTTGTTTTTAGTGGTCTATTTTAGGTTTGTAGAACAAGTAGAAAATGGTCTAAAATAGTTTCCGAATTTATGATTGTATAATCCATCGTCTTCCTTGAGATGAAACTCGTGATATAAATATTCAAGTTATAAGATAATAATATAAATGGCGAAAGAAATGTTTTGAAGAGTTTAATTTTCTTGCAAAATAAACATGACGTTGGAAGAAATACATTTTCTTAATATTAGAAACATCGAAAGTCACTTGGTGTAGTGCAATTCTCTTATAGGAGAATTCTGCTACACGTGCTTTGGAGAACTCATTGCCCACCTTCGGTACGTCGAAGACTTGACATTCCATCTTCTCAATAGCAAGGCAGCTGGCATCGAGCATCCTGTTTCGAGCAAGGCTTTTCAAAAGTTTCAAACACGAAAAGATTATTTCACTTTCATCGGAAACTGGGATTGTTACAGAGAATACAACTAGAGTTTGAACCTCGTGAAATGCCAATTTGTACTACCAAGGACTACTTTCGTTCCATCTTCGTAACGCTGAAGAGTTTTGGGCTTTGTAGGGAAATTATATCACAGGAATAAAAATCTGAAAAAGGTTAGTTTTCTCATAATTTTAGAAATATTCTGACCTGGTGCACCTCTCACTCGAGTAGTCCAAAGTATGTTTGCGCTACACAATTACAGGCATCTATGGAGTTCTTGGAAATAAGTTCATTGATTTTCACAAGTGCAAAGAGCGAATCTGTATCTAATAATTGAAGGGCGGGAAATCCTAAGAAGCGTTCTCTTTCCTGCCCTTGATGCAATTATCTGTCCTTTTCTAATCTCACAATCTGACATCTGACATCAGTGCGAATACTTTCGTCTCTTCCACTTCCTGACTTATTTTGCTGAGAATAAGTGTGGGCATTATGCAGATTAATTTGTTTTGAGTTGAATGGTGAGTATAATTTGCATTTTAAGGTTTAAGTTCAATACAATTCTGAATAATATCGCCTCATTTTGAAATGAACTTTAAGTGTTCCAAGAAATTCCCTATGTCAAGGCTTGCCTCAGACTCATCATCATCTCAAAAAGCAAGTCCCTGAATAGTCAGAAACCGCTATGCATCCACAAAACTGACATGTAGTGTCGGTTTTCTTGAATCACCACTGAAAGTTTATTCACTAATTAGCGTTGCCACTAACGAACCACTACTAGAATAATTTGCCCGTATTACAGATGGTATTTGTGGTCCTCAGAATGCTCGTGATGTTTGTTGACAAGAATAACGTATCACGCAGTTTTCTCTTGTATGTACAGTTTTATTTACGCCACTGCTCTACTCGGTATATACATCTTTCCATTACAGATCCAATAAACATGCTCTAAGTTACGATTTGCCTCATCACACAGAGAAATGCACTTATCAAGATTTCCAGGACTTCACTCTACGAGCGCATTATTTAGCATAGCGCTAACCCGCTCTCGCCGTTTATCACGCAAGAGTCCCTACGCCGCCCTCTAATCTAATTAAGCTACGAGCGCACTATTTAGCACAGCGCTAACCCGCACCCGCTGTTTATCACGCAGAGGTCCTTAAATATACGGCGCTCACTCTCTGTACATCTCTATGCATCCATAAAAACTGCCTCAATCCATTGAGGGGCGGCCACATTCCGACATCTGAGAGCCTGAGAATATGAGCGTATGAGAGACCGTAACAAGTCGGAACCGGTAATTATACCTCCGACAAACGAGCCGGCCTAAAAAGGGGGCAAGGCCCTATTGTTACCTTTCAAACAGGGAAGCCGTTGAGGGAAAGCAACCGTTGGCTTCCCCGGCTACTGAGCAAAAGGCCACCTAGGCCAGAGCATTTAAAAATATCCAAACTTTTACACATATACTTTCCATTTTTCAGATGTGTGCGTAAAAACCACACAGCATGCTTTAAAAACATTCACATTTAACGGCCTTTTCCAGTTCTTCACTGGTTAAAACTTAGGTTAATCGCGACTATTACAGAGCCTAAATGAATGCCCAGGACAGCGCTGGAATCTTGAACGAAAGTCACACACACACATATATACTAAAACAAAAATAATGTTTGTTAGTCAAGTTGTTATTATAAGCAGGAAAAGTGATATCATGCCGAATACACTATTTAGAAAAGGTGAATATCGTCATTCTCTTAGAAATGAACTCTCTCATTACTATTCGATATTTCATTAACTTCAGTTGTGGGGGCGGAAGGGTAGGGGGTGAAGTGTGTGATTGGGGGTGCCCGTACATGGTTGAACATCAAATGAAGTAACACAAAAAAAAATGTAGCATACCAAGGATAACATCATTTTTTCTTGGTATACAATCTAATCTTAGCATTAAGGAATACAGCTAGTTAGTTTTTATTATCATTTAGTTCAATAAAGTTTACGTGTACTGATATTTTAGCAGATTACTTACAGAAAATCGATATCGGCATTTGCAGAAACTCTGTCAGGAATGCTACTACGAGTGTTTGAAAGCCTCATTCCAACTTTTCCAGCGACAGACAACACTGTTGGTGTTTTAACGGTGATAACAACAGGGAAGCCAGTACATGATGGATGTGCAATTGTTAGAGCATACTGATTATAGAACTTTGTGTAATCAAGTTTTTGACCTGAACGCAATACAGCTTCAATGTGTTTTGCAACTGAAAGAAAAATGTTATGTTATTGTTATTTTCATTGATTTTTATCTCATTTATGCAGTACTGTGATGTAATGAAAACATTTGAAATGTTTATTTTATACTTATGGTTGTCAAAGTAAGTTCTATTTCTCAGTGATTTGAAACATGTTATTTCCTCCTTCCATTGAAAATATGACACAAATTTGAATGCCTTCATAGTTATCTTGTCCACGTTAACATAACACAATTTATTTTCTTTACTTCTTGCTGAATTCTCTACACTGTGCGGATTGTTTTGTATTGCACGTAGACCAACTATCAAAACCTGTATAAAGAAGTGCTCAATATTAAAAAGTGAATGGAAATTGTACCTAATTCACCCGGAAAATAAATGAATATATAAAGTTGAGTTATAAATGTTCTAGCACAAGATAACCAAAAAAGTTCTTGCCGTTCTAGATCAGTGATAAACAAATAGCAATACAGTGGACGGTACGTACCTTTAGGTTTCGAAGTAATCTCCATCAGCATCCAACACCTTTTGCCAACTTTCCTGCAGCTGCACAATACCCTGGTGATAAAACTCGGGGGGCTTGGATCCAAAGAAGTCTGTGAGTGCGTTCCGCAGGTCTCCCTCATTTGCGAAGGATCTCCCACGGAGGTGGTTGTCGATGGAATGAAACAAGTGGTAATCTGTTGGTGCAAGGTCCGGTGAATATGTTGTTGAAGGGTCTCCCGGGTCCTCTTTCCCACATGTGGCTTGGTATTGTCGTGCAGGAACAGCACATTCTTGCTATTCACCAATGCCGGCTCCTTCTGCCGCAATGCACGGTGCACCCTTTGCAACTGCTGAGACTAGAGGTCAGTAGTGATGGTCTGACCAGGTGGAAGGAGCTCGTAATGCACTACTTGCCGACAATTCCACCATACAAGGAGCATAACCTTTCGTGGGTGCAGAGGTGGTCTTGAGGTGTCACGTGGCGACAACCAATGTCTGGTACGCTTGGGAGTGTCATAGAGGACCCACTTTTTGTCACCAGTGAGCAAGCGATCAAATATGGGTGTGTTCAGGTGCCGAGTGAGCAAGGACAAGCAGGCTGTCACTCGTTGTTCCTTGTTGGCTGCCGACAATGTGTGGGGTACCCACTTGCTTAACTTGTATGACTTCCCTATCCCATTAAGGTGCAGTCTGACTCTTTCAGCGGAAACATGGAACCTTTCTGCAAGTTCATCACACGTTAGACCACTGTCCTACGCGACGGCTGCTTTCAGGGCCTCGTCATCCAACACATGTGGTCGTCCACTGCAAGGTTCATTCGAAAGGCTCACATCTCCCGAACGGAATTTCTGGAACCAATGCCTGGCAGTGCGTTCGTTTACGGGATTCTTCCCAAATGCCTGACAAATGAGGCGACTTGATGCGGCAGCTGACAGGCCCACTTTAAAGTCATAACAACAAACACACGCGAACAAGCTGCTTCGATACCTCCATTTCTCTTCGACACTGGACGAGCTATGACTACTGTGTCAGACTAACTCCCGATCGCTTGGCAGGCACGTGCGTCATTTCGTTTCCTCTCTGTGAGCGCATGATTAATGGGACATCAAAAACGGCAAGAACTTTTTTGGTTACCTTGTATAACACACAAGAACAAGATACAAAAATAGAACACTTAAAATAATCTTCAGGAGTACATGGAGCTTTATGGTCCTTGAAATTCCTTTTTTAATGAACCTACTTAGGAGATGAAGGAAGTCTTAGTTTTAGAGCCTATACACATATCAGTAGTATAGTATATGGATCAGAAGTTTAGAGGCAATCATGATTATGAATCCTTCTCTTCATATTTGATAATGTTTTCTTCATTTCCGGGATTAACAAGCAATGTTTCATATTTATAAATGGAGTTATATTCCATAATAATATTTCTCCTGTGAGTATTTTCTGGTATTCATGGACATTATAAAAATTTTATAAACTAGAAGTTATTGACAACCTATTAACCTATTACCAACCTATCTAACCTTGAGGACCTTTACAAGCAGAGCCCGACCCTGTGGCCGAGTGGTTAGCACATCGCGCTGCGACGCCAAGGGTCCCGGGTTCGAATCCCGGTCGGGCTTGGTTGTTTGTGAATGTCCATTCATCAATTTCATCACTCATCCCCATCTTCGCAAATTAGCCAAGAGGCACAAAACGCGAAGTAAAATAAACTAAATCAAATCAAAACTTTACAAGCAGAGTTATAACAATGTAAATGTTACTTTCTTCATTTGTCAATATGACATAGTGTTGACTTAGGTCGTTTCATTTTAATGTGTGTAAAATAATTTTTGATAGCTAATAATAAAAATTGTAAACAAATTTTAACCAGATGTGTTATGTGCCAAATTACCGCTGTAAAGGATGTGACTATGTAGTAACTTGAAATTTTTTTGGAGGGATGTAGCATTTAAATTGCATTATATCAAAATATCAAGGCTGGATTAATTTCCTCAAAACTTTTCCACTTTTGCCCCTGTAAATGCTATATTGTCCTACCGGCAGTCAAAAGAAACTAAAGCACGTGGAAATGTTGAACTTACTTTCTGGTAAATTCTGGATTGTTTTGCTATCGAGAGGGAAATTCCTCTTCGATCCTAAAAGTTTGATGGCGATATTAGCTTCCACTTCTTCAGATTGGCTTGGTTTAATGTTTAATGACTGAGCAATCTTAGGTGCGTTCAGCTGATCTCGGATTTCATGTGAAGCTCTGGAATCATCTGAAGAGTCCTCAAACTGCTCAAACATTGAATTTAGAAGTTCATTGACACTTGAAACCATGACTTGAGCCTGTAAATTTGTAAAAATACACAGACATATAGGACAAGAGTAAATATTTAAAACTCGTTACATTTTAGTGGATGCGCAAAGTCCAATATTGCCGTTTTCTTCAATTGAAAATGTTCGTACTAGTTTATGCACCAGGCTTGAGTGTTAAGTAGAAACTCATTCTAATATAAAAATCTAAATATTAAATTTTGATACTGAAAATGCATGTGATCATGAGAGTTAACATTTTTTTGATAACTGTGTATGTAACTTTTGAAACTCACCGAAACCCGTGTACTCGATTTCAAACAGATTCAAACTCTTATAGCACCAACTAGACTTTCCATAGAATTTCTACTAACTAACTAACTCTCTAGTCTTCCTAAACCCGAAGGTTCATGGCTGCAGCAACACTTGCCTTCCATCTGTTCCTATCTTTTCCATTGCTACAGATTTCCTTCAGGTCTATCTCAACGTTCGTCAGGCCTTCCTACACGTCTCTTACCATCAGGTTTCCCAACAAAAATCCTGTAAACTCCTCTTTCCTCTCCCATTCGTGCCACATGGCCTGCCCACCTAAGTTTTCTTGATTTAATTATTCTAATAATATCTGGACATGAATACAAATTATGTAGTTCTAAATTATGTAACCTTCTCCACTCACCTGTCTCCTCATCCCTTTTAGGTCCAAAGATTTTCCTAAAGATCTTATTTTCAAATACTCTCAATTTATGTTCTTCTTTTAATGTAAGTGACCAAGTTTCAGACCCATATAATACTACAGGCAAGATTACTGTTTTGTATATTTTAAATTTTAGTTTCTTAGATATTAAACGAGAAGACAAACGTTTATGAAGAGAGATGTAACATGCATTTCCTGAATTAAGCCTACTTTTTATTTCTTCTTTAATATAATTTTCATTTGCTAGTATTAGTCCTAAGTACTTGAATTTGGAAACTGGTTCAAACGAGTTGTTATTAATAATTAGATTTTGATTATTACTTAACACTTGGTTTCGGCCTGTAAGCATATATTTAGTTTTCTCTTTGTTAACTTCCAAACCTATCTCTTTAGCAGTTTTGAAAAATATTTTAGCATTATACTTAATTGTATTTATATCATCCCCTAATAAGTCTACATCATCTGCATATGCTAACAACTGAGTCACACCATTTAATTTTAGTCCTTCGTTAGCTTCTCTTACCTTCCTAACAGCATATTCTAAGGCAAAATTAAAGAGCAATGGAGATAATGCATCTCCTTGTTTTAACCCATCATGAATTGTAAATTTGTCGGACACATTAATACCCACACGAATTTTACTTTCTGTTTCACTGGTGCATACTTTTATCATACTAACAAGCTTCTTAGGTATTCCAAACTCGACTAATATATTATATAATTTATCTCTTCTGACCGAATCATATGCTTTCTTGAAATCAATGATTAGCTGATGGACATTTTGATTATATTCCCACTTTTTTTAAGTGTCTGTCTCATATGAAAAATTTGATCTGTAGTTGATCTGTTACGTTCAAATACACATTGATAATCACCTATAATTTCATTAGCATATGGTGTTAGTCTTGGAATGTTAGATAATATTTTATATGTTCTTGAGAGCAGATAAATTCCACGGTAATTATTGCAGTTCATTTTATTACCTTTTTAAAAACAGGAACAATTATGGATTCTTTCCACTGTTATTCCATATTAAAAAATTAATTTATGAATTTGACATATTAATGAATTTCCACCATATTTAATTAACTCAGCTGGTATTAAATCAATGCCAGGTGCTTTGTTATTCTTTAGCCTTTTAATAGCATCTTTAACTTCAGTCAAGTTAGGTTCTGGAACTAAAGGTTCTGCTGTGTGGACTTCATTTACTTCTGATTTATCTCCTACATGAACATTTAAAATGTCATTAAAGTAGTTCTTCCATCTATTTAGAATATCGCTTGGGTCAGCTAGAAAATCACCGTCTTTATATTTTATCAGGTTTACATTAGGTTGCCACCCCTTTCTAAATTCATTTACATCTTTATATAAATCTCTGATATTTTTGTTTCTGCTGTTTGTTTCAATTTCATTAATTTTGCTTTTCAAGTAATCTCTTTTTTTACTTCTAAACGTGGTGTTAACTTCTCGCTATATTCTATTATAATTGCTTAGATTTGTATCATCAGAGTTATTTAACCACCTAAGTCTAGCCTGATTTGTTATTTCTATTAGATTTTGACATTCATTATCAAACCAGGGCTTACTTTTTCTTGGTTTATGGTATCCTATACTTTCTTTAGCTGCTGATTCTATTGCATTACGTATGTGCTCCTAATTCTTATTTACGTCTGTTTCATTTATATTTTCATCATCATTTAAATCCTGTAAAACATCAAATCTATTTGACAGTTTAATTTGATAATCTATCTTAATTCTTTTATCAGCAAATTTTCCTGTATTAAATTTTATAAATTTTAAATTTTGTTGCTTATGATTTATCACTGCGAATCTTTCACTTAATTTAGCAATTACTAAATAATTGTCACTGGCACAGTCAGCACCTCTATGTGTACGAACATCAATTATACTAGTATGCGTTCTCTTATCAATGAGAATATGATCTATCTGATTATGAGTTTTACCATCTGGAGAAGACCAGGTATATTTATGGATATCTTTATGTTTAAAAGTGGTACTTTTCACAATTAAATTCTTTGAGGTTGCAAAAGTAATCAATCTTATACCATTATCATTACTTAATTCATGAAGACTTTCTTTACCAATCGTGGGTTTAAATGTCTCTTCTTTGCCAATCTGTGCATTACAGTCTCCTAACAGAATTTTCATATCATACTGAGAAAATTTATCAAAGACCTGTTCTAACTCTGCATAAAAATCATGTTTAGTATTATCATCTTTATCTTCTGTTGGTGCATGTATGTTTATTAAAATAATTCTACACCACCTACCCTGTAAAACTGCATATGACACCCTATGATTAAAAAATTCTACTGTTTTAAGAACCGAGATAATTCTATTATTTATGAAAAGCCTGTTTCAAAATTACGATTTTCAGTACCACCATAGAAAAAAGTATAAATTTTAGTTTTACAATTCCCTTCTCCTGGCCACCTAACTTCCTGGACAGCTACTACATCTAATTTATACTTAACTATCTCATTAACTGTACACTGAAATGCCCCAGGCCGGTAAAGGCTCAGAACATTCCAGGTGCGCAAGTTAATATCCTTAGTCCAGGGACCTCCCAAAGTAGTCCCCGCCCGGAGATCCGAATGGGGGACTATTTTACCTCCAGAATATTTTACCTTGGGAACGTCCATGGCCTCATAATGCTGTTTCTTGACATGTCTTTATACAGTGCAGAGTTGTCAGCTCTACGCCTAACCCCCAATCTGAATGGAGGACCGCACCTGTCGCTGGTCAGCGGATCCCTCGGATCTAGCTGGGAGGATCATATTGTAGTCCAAGAATCATACCCCACTTCTGCAAATTATGGGATGCTTATAGAGCCATGACAGGACAGCTCTGTAAATCCCAACAGAGCAAAATGTTGACCATTTCACTCTGTTGGTTGACTAACTGCAGTGAACAAGTCACTGGGCGATGAGGTCGTCACATCCCTATGTCACATAGAATTTCTACTTCGAAAGAAAAAGCATCTCAGGGACTATTTACTAGGAAACTGATATGAAGAAATGTCCTTTCATGTGAACTTTCATGTATGGAAAGAACAGCGATCACACACAAAAAACAAAATAAAGTTAAATTATGTAATTGAATGTAATCTCGGTGAGAGCACATTCGTTATTTTCCGCTTCAAAAACCCGGTCCTTAACAGAATCGGGCAACACTTTCTACTAGAATCTCTTTAATAGAGTGTACTGAGGATCATATGGAAGGCAATACGGTCATTTATAATTGAAGAATGAACCAAATGCTCAAGAAAATGTGAAGAATAAGAAAACGTTATCACTGACGAGGATGGTGATGAAGATGCGAGGGTTGGGTGAAGCGAAAGTGCATTAAGGCCTAGTTTTAGAGGTGGGAAATTCTAAATAAGTGTTGTGGAGTCAGAAAAGAAAGTACTTTTCCCATTAGTTACACAATAGGAACATAATTTACGAATTATTACTTACTTGGAATGCTTCATCCTTATATCCTCCCAAATTCTGAGTCAGTTTGTAGATAACAGCTCGAGGCAAGATATTGTCTGGACTTCCAATCCATGCTGCCATCTGCTCATATGCAACATTAGTTTTCTTTAAAATGTAGTTTCTTAGATAGTTATGGGACAAATGTATATCACTTGGAAGTTCATTGGCCAAAAGATAAACTACGGCAGCTGCTTTCTTTGCACTGAAAACACAAAACATAGCATAATTTAGTGATCCAATTACATGGACGTAATTAAAATAAATTTTGAAAAACTGTGTTGGTAGTCAAAGTAACAGAAAAACTGTTATGTGAGTACATTTTGGCTGCTTGATACATCTTGTAACACCCACACATACACACACACAGAGGAAGAGAGAGAGAGAGAGAGAGAGAGAGAGAGAGAGTCAGTGGATAGATATTGGTTTAAGTTTGAACGAAAAGTAAAATAAATATTTCGGTCACAATATTACACATCCTTTATGTGCTGAAACTTTAGAAAGGTGTCAGTATAAAACATGACATTTATAAATAAATCATTTGCAATATTATGACGAAAAAGCTCATTGGGGAATGGCATTTCTTATTGAAGGGCCAATAACTATGCACTTTGTATTATACTATCGAAGAATTGTATCTTGTAGTACATTGTAGTTAATTCAATCATTTTATATTTAACCGTCCTGTAGAATCAATCATCTGTTGAATTTAATATGTAGTAGTTACTTCTAATGCTATTTAAATAGCTAAAATGCTACATTGACTAGGGAAAATTATTGTAAATTTATATGCGTACGTGCTGTGTGTATGTGCATCGATGCACGTTTCATTAAATTTGTGCCAGTCTCTGTGGCGGAGTGGTTAGCACGCAACGACGCCAAGTGCTCAGATTCGAATCACGGCCTGAGCATGGGTGTTCCTTGTGAGTGTTCCTTCATCAATTTTATCATATCATCACTCGTACTCATCGTCGCGATTGGCCAGAAGGATGCTAAGTAAAATAAACCAAATCAATCAATTCAATAAATTTGTTATATTGCCGCTGTAAGATTTGAAATTTACAGTGAAAGGGTGAACGCAGCAGTTTGCAAACCATAACTGAATACGAAAAGTTTAAAATTTTAAATTTAAAATAAAAAATGTTCGATCAAACCTTTCTTAATAATTCATGTTTTAGTTGTAAATAAAAATTATATTTTATATTCAACTACATAATGTACTATATTTGAGGGAGGGCTGGACCGTGTAATTTAACGTCGCTTTTGTTGTACTTATATTTCGACGACGATGATGAGTGATGATTAGATTAAAGCAATGATGGGTTACTCCCAAAGATTACCCATGCCCAGGCCTTGACTCGAACTCCGGAACTTCGGTGCGAAAGTCGACCGGCCACTTAACGCACTCGGCCGTCAAAAAGGCATAATTGAATTACATAGTTTCTTCAAGTTTTCTCTGACTTCGTATGCCACTTAGTAGATTTACGATGCACTCACACACCATCAACTACACATATTCCGTTACACCCAGGTTATATCCCAGGCTTACCCATCCAAGTAGTACTTACCTCCATTTTGTTCAATATGTGAATACGGCTGGAATTTTTCAATATATAAAATTTCAAATTGTATTAAATGGTTACTGTGTGTGCTGTTTATTCCATCCGATACCTGTTCAATCACCAGGATACTTCACGGTGAGAGTTCCTATTCTGTTTGTAAGTGTCTGTTCGAATATACAAAGAAACTCACTATTTTTTAGTTTGAAAAATATATTTGATATTTACTGATAATTAACAGTGCTTAGAAACAAAACGAACAAATTTTTGGAGGTTAAAATAATGTGCTTGAAATACTTACAGTTCTCTTTTGCCAAGCGCTTTAAGAGCAGCTGCAGATCTGATTGACGATGCCAGTGCTGCCTTTACTTGTTCACTGGGTTCAAAATGAGTGGATGCCGCCATCCTTTGCAATAGATCGGCTGGGGGATTCGTCTTCATGATTAAAAATACTGCTGCACATCGAACTTCGTGAGATTCGCCCAAGTTCTGGTAAATGTTTTGCAGAACTTTCCTTGCTGGAGAAGGATTCACCTTGGCCAACTTGTTAAAAGACATGACAAGCAAAAGCCGTTGGAAAGTGGACAATTTATCATTTTCAAGCTGACTTTCGAAAATTCTAATTACTCGTGGGTGTCCTGTCTTGCCGAGAGCTTGTATAAGAGTTTGAATTCGCTTGTCATTTCCATCATTTATTGCCTGGCTAAGTTTTTGTGACAAGAACGGAATATATTCCGACGTGACTGCGGGATCCTTTATTGCCATGCGAACGAAGCTGTGAACTGGGTATTTCTTGTGGGCGATGGAGCTGATAGAAGCCTCGCGCAGAAGTTCCGAAAAGCTGCAAACAGTGGCTGAATATAGATTCTCGTGGCTCTCTACTTCGCTGGACTTGGTTAATTCCTGGAATAGAGAGCATGATTATATTTCTGCAAACAAATGTAATAGTAACATTGTTGCTGATAATTATGTAATCTTCATAAATACGAATGGTTGAAACAAGAAAAGCGAGAATTTTCAGAGAGAACAGCCTACGTTGGAAAATATCAAAGAAAATACCGAATTCGTTAATTCGCCTGATCAAATGCAATTTTCTAGCAGCCTGATACTACTACCTTCCGTTTTGCAAACCTTAAATACAATACATATAACAGTAGGATAACATGTGACTTGATTTGTTTCTTTAAGTCAAACATATTCTCAGACAGTTCAAATTGCGATTTTAACCACATTGCAATGGACCTCTTGGATAATCCCTGTAGTGCAATACGCGAGGTTGTACACAGACACCTTCAAAGTGACTCAATATAGTCAACTAATAGCATATATTTTTTTCATTTATTATCACTAGCAAAACAAGTTAATCTAAAATTCAAATGGTAATATCATGCATGAACTGTAATAACCCCTTGATTACAAAGAGACAAGGTGACCATTGAATGCTTGGTTACGGCGATCCACAATGTGTGTGCGTGTTTATGCAATGTATGTGCTGCAAATAATATTTTTATATTGCAAACAAACTAACTACATTTAAGAGCAATGGGTGCGAAAGTTTTCATCAGTTACATTTCTGTATTTATTGAACTTACATAAAATTCCTTCAGGTACTCCCGTGTAGGCTGAATTGCACTTCTTGGTAGGGCTGCTATTAGTTGTGCAGCCTCTTCAGCATCAATTCTCCTCCTTTGAATCCACTGAATAATTGAACGAAGAGCGGGTCCAGTTCCAGCTTCTGCTACTGCATCACGGAAAATGTTCCTTGTAAAATATGAAATATATCAGTAAAACATACATCATTGATAAAACATTTTTAAAGTGATACATATAATAATATGGACAATATACATACATTTCTTCACATGACGTTTCCAAACGAAACCGTGTATTTCTCACGTACATTTTTATTTGATGCTGTATTTCGTTAATAACAAGAAATAATTTCATGTTAAGTCTCCAAAGTTAAACGTTCGCTGTGTCTACTCTTGAATAATCCCTGTAGTGAAATACGTGAGGTTTTACACAGATACCTTCAAAATGACTCAATATAGTCAACTAATAGCACATATTTTTTTCATTTATTATCACTAGCCAAACAAGATAACCTAAAATTCAAAATGCAATATCATGTATGAACTGTAATAACTACAAAGTTAGAATTATTGAAATAGGTAAACGAATGTTGTCTGGAGTTTTCAACATACCTATTTTTCTAGTACAGTATAGCTGATATCATATCTTAATGCAGGTTCAGTAGTCTGGGTTTGAATAAAAGGAAAGGAATGGATATATATTTGTGATTGTTCAGTCACCTGTTCAATTAATTCATATGTTATCCTCATCTTAGAACGTAACATAATAACGTTAAAAGCAACGTAAAATAAACGGATCACGAAATAAATACATCTTGACGAAATTAAAATTCTTACCACACAACATTTTTGTCACTCCTAGCAGATGAGGAAGAAGAAGAATGCAATTGATCAGAGCAACGTTGAATCTGCGACGCGCTCATTAGACTAACGAGCCTTGAAAGAATATTAAATTTCTCCAGAGTTTTCTTCTCTGATAAGGAGGAAAGATTCCTAATCTCTTCAGCAATTTCTTGTGCTTGTTTCTTGGCAGCTGAAATTGTATCCATATTGTCAAATTTCTTCATTGAACTTCCGTCATGACCTTCGAAATAAGGTAGGAGTGGTGTTTGAGGAGGATAGTCCATGGAGGGAGTTGGCTGCTCGTTGGGGAAACTTGAGTCTTCACTGGAACTGGAAGAAGAACTGCTTCCAAAAGTTGCTTTCCTAGTTACCCTTGGATATTCCCGAGACTCGGCAGAGCTGCTGCTGCTGCTGGATGACATGCTGCTGCTGAAACCCCTGGATTTATTGAATTCTCGACTATCCCTCCTGTACAATTCTCCACGGCCTTGCTCGTCGCTGCTATCGTTGGACCTTCCTTGGGATTCAGAACTGCTGCTAGATTCGGAGCTTTGATTGTGCAAGTTTCTCTGCATATTTTGCTCCGAATTTGGATATTGCGGGAATGGAGTGGGATATGCATACACGAGATCATCGCAATCTTCTAAATCTGAAGGCTCCTCCATTCTGCTAGCTCCATCTTGAACAGATTCTAATGTAAGTTTTCCTCTGTTGACGACCATGCTTTTCTGTTGATTGTATAATTCAGGACTGACAATTGTCCTCGAAGTTTCTTCTGAACTTTGAATAATATAATCTTTTCGGGTACCAGACGCAATTATGCGAGTCTCTGAAGATCTCTGGAAGAGAATTCAATATACACATAGCATACAGAAAAAAAATGTTGACCTTAAATAAATTATTATAGCAACGGATATGTATTTACACGAATACCCAATGATGGCCATTACGATGATCATGTAAAACAAAAACATTCACAATGCCATTACTATGCAACCGTGGTAGAAAATACTCTGAGAAAGGAATATAATGTGTGAGCGAAAGATTTTGAAGCGTCCTAATTGTTTTCTTATAAATGCAAATGAAAGCTGTTAAAGATGAAGATTTTCAGGACTCATATAAAAGCTTCATAACTGTTATGTTACATGTTCATAAGTAAAGACAAGTAGGCTATTGCGTTTAGTGCTGAAACATTATAAAAGTGGAAATGATACGAGTGACTTGCCTAAATATCGCCAGTTCTTAAATTACATCATTCGGTGCACGGTGGAGAGTTTGGAAATTATTTTTTGGCACTCCAAAATACCTGTAGATAAAATATTCTGAAACGACATAGAGGAAAGTGGAATATCCCCTTACGTGCTAGTATACAAAAACTTACAATCTGTCACTTATTTTCAACGTACGTTCATTTGATAGAAAATTGATGCTATATAAGCAACTCTCCACCAACGTATATCAATTTTGAAGTTATAAAATACTTACTGATAAAAAGTTCTCCATTTGATTGTCTCCTGAATGGACGTCCGTGATTTCGGTAACACCAAAATAAAAGGCTGGCCTCTTCTCACATTTGCTAAAGTTGGTGGTTTTGTAGACCTCGAAATACTGTCCATTACTCAATTCAGGGAGAGGAACAAGTTCTTCCTCGTTTTGAATCTGATATTCTGGTACTGGTGAAATGCTGTATTGAACTTGACATTTGCCAGAAACGGAAGCCTGAAAGGAAACAAATTAATTCTCATTGCATGGCCCTTTTCTTTACCACAAGCGAGTTGGATGCTACATGAATGAACTCGGAACTTTTTCAATCTGGCTGGATATATTAGCAAGAATAAGTAACATTTCACACATTTTAACAGAAAAATCCTCCTTCTCTCTCTTACAGTTTTCGAATGCATGTGCAGACTTCATTAGAATAAGATCGTTTTATTTTAATAAATCTGAAATGTCCATTCAGAGGAATTGTTTAAATACGTATGGAGCATGTGTGGGACCGAGGACGCCTCGAGAGAGCACGGGCCGGGGAGTTGGAGGTTCACCCTTCAAAGTATCTTCGATAAAGCATACTTTATTGAAAATTACCTTTCATTGTCCACTATCCATATCGCTATATTTAAATATTTAACTTCACAACTTTTTGAATACAGATGTAGCGGATTTGTTATGTGAATGGTTGAGAGCATTCTACAGTAATCTAAACTTTCTTGAACTATAAACCAACTTACGTAATAGCTAGACGTCGGATTTTTAGGTTCTAAAAGTGCGCTTTTAGGTTCCTAAAATAGGCTCTAAAAATCCTAAAATGGGTTCTAAAAACCTTAAATTAGGCTCGAAAATCCTAAAATAGGTTGCAAAAAGACTAAATTTGGTACAAAATACCTGAAAATTTCTGATTAGATACAATCGTTAAAAACATAATTTCACAAGAACAAATTTTCATTTCTTTATATTATTTTCAAAATTACCTACAAATTATTATAATACTGCACTTGTGCTGTTAGAAAAAGTTACTTGTTGATATGAAAAATGAATTACGTATGTATAATTTGCTGCACAATATCAGGTTGGCTACTCACTTGGAATTCCTTGAATTCCAGGAATTACACGTGAATTATTGGCTCCGGAAATTATGCGTGAATTATTGTATCTGCAAATTATTCATAAATTTTGAAAAAACGTGCAAAAATGTACAAGCTTAGGTTTTCTCTATTAAAATTTTTTTCTCCGTAGACGTGAAAAATTGCAACTTTTATTAATCCAAATCCCATTAAATTTATACATATTTATAAATGCCCTGAGGCAAGTTTCTCTCAATTTAGCTTTTTTTTTTAGGAAGAAAAAGAAAGCTACATGTAAAATTTAACAAAATTTTCTCAATCCGTTTACTTTGTTAGTGTCTTTTGCAGAACAATCTATCTAGCAGACGGAAGAATATTGGAAAATAAGAAAAACTCAAAATGCTGACCAAGGCAGAAATTTATTTTATTTTAAAAAATAAACTAAACGTTGCACACATTTAAACGCTTAGTTTATTTTTTTAAATAAAATAAATTTCTACCTTGTTCGTCATTTTGAGTTTTTCATATCATGGAAACAAGGCTTAATGGAGTTATAATTGGAAAATAATAACTTGAAATTGATTAGGTATTTTTTTTAGTACATTGGAATCACACAAACCCTTTATATTGTTAATATTTTTGTGTGTGGATGGGGGAGGGCCCGAGAGTCGGTAAAACGTAAGGTTGGAGTCGAGAAAACATGTGCTTGTATCCTTGAACTTTTTGAAAGTTCACCTTGAAAACCAAGAATTATACTTGAATTACTTGGTGCTAATGACCACCCTGAATCTTTTTGCGTTATCCACACTCAAACTCCGCCTCTTGTATGTGAGAATCATTTCAGGTGCTGAGAATTATCTTTCAACAGAAACATAGTCAGTAGTGCAAATTTGAACGCTGAAAGGTTACTTCGCAAGGTGTGAATGCCAAAAAGGACCAAACTGACACGAGAGTGAGCAAGGCCACATAGATCAGAAGTTTGCACTTGGGACTGTGCAGGCAGTAGAGACGATTGGGTGCCAAAACTGAGAATGGGGAGGATGGGGGGGGGGGGGCAAGGACAGTTTAGTTTATCTTAGTATGCAAGGCTTAGCATTAAGAGTCTATAGTGCAGGGGTAAAAAGTAGGGGAGAACTGTCCCCTTTCGCCGTCACCGTCTGCAGGTAACAGTGACGTCGGACATTTTTGTTATATTTAAAGCTTTGATAAACATCATATACTTGGAGAGAAAGAAAGCGACAGAAAACATGTTTCAAACACGCCAGTCATTGATTTATTTCGCCACCAAACCTAGTAAATACCTCTGTGAGATATAAAAATCCTGTAAAACCTAAAAAAATATAAAATCCTAAAATATGGTTTAATTTAGGCAGATAAACCTAAAATAGGTTCTAACAAGCAAAATAGGTTATTTTAGGCATTAGAGAACTTCGTCAGTTTTTCGTTTCTTAAGGAAACGCTGATATAAATTGTTATTCCTAATTTACCTGCAAAGGAAAAAATAGGTTAATAGAATAAAAACCTAGTAATAGCTCAGCTCGCAGCTCTCGTGCAATATGAGTGGAATAATTTTTAGATTTTCGGGATCCCGAACAGTTGGAGATTTGGATTGGTTATACATTAAAATTGTTTAATTCTGAAAGTCTTTTACGCTATGAATGTCATAAATTACCTAGATATATGTAATTTTCATTCCAGATATGCGAAATCGATTACTACAAGGACGGAGACACAGTGCATAGAATTCGAGATTTTCACATACATACGCGTATATTATGTTAGGATTTTTCTGTGAAATGATAATGATATATACTTGTGGCAATTAGTTAAAAATTACTATTAATATCTGCCCGCCACGGCTTCACTCTCCCCTTTTTGTTGTGTGATTGAAGTATTTAAGTCACCGTAAAAATTCAGTTTATTTTTACGTATCAGTTACTTCCACCTGCGTGCAAGGAACATAAAGAAAACATACACACACGTATACATATATATGTGTGTGTTTGTGGGTATATGTGTATATATATGTATACGTGTATGTATGGTTGGTCTCTGTGTTTTAGAAATTTTCTAATTATTACTAGATATTTTTTTTGTAGTATTGACACATATTCGTGAATACACTATACCAGATAAAAGCTATACTAATTCTGAAAGAGTTGTTTGAAACGTGATCGAAAGGACTTACCTCCATGCTTTTGTAGACTGTGTTACTTGCTTCCAGTTGAGAACCTGGACTTCGGATCTTGTTGTTTCCTTCTGTGTCCAATTGCAGCTGGCTTGCAATGCCTTTGTACAAATTGGTTTCCCATGTACTAGCATCTTTACTGGCTGACAGCTTCTGTACCTAAAGAAAGAAAATATTTGTTCATTTAGCATAGCATTAGTTTTTAATTATTGATAGTAAATGTATCAAGCATAACTATTGCGTTTTATGTAAGAAAACTGAAATAATAATAATAAAATGTTAAAATAAAATAATAAAACATAATTATTATTTTAGTAAAAAATATTTTTCACGAATGCAAACATATTACATGTAATATGCTTTGTACTCATGTAAGAATAATAATACATGTAATTGGAGTAACCAAAATCATTGCCAAATGTGCAGTTTTACAGGCACCGGCGAATAAAATAACCCATAGCCATTTCCCGGGAAAGCAAGAACCTCAACAGGAACGTGGAACTCCAGGTCGGTCACGCTTGGAACCCACTTCTCCATAAATGCACGACATCCTCCAATGAAACACCAGGATCCAGAGGGAACCAATAACAAGACAGTGTCCAAGTTCCGCCCCATCATTGCCAAATATATAACATTACACCGGTCTCCAATATAACAATCCCTGATGATGTGAGCAATGTATTCGCTCTAAACAATAGAGGCTAACGGCGATTTAACCTGGCTAGTAAACCGAGGACACTTGTTCGGATCATGTCTCCAGGAAAGCCACAATTCCTACTTACAATACATGTACTTTTTACATTACATTGTAATTATTTTATTCTTATCATGTAAATAATAATATATTATTTTATTTAATGTTAACAACGTTAAGTCTGTTAGAGTTTTGTTGTAAATATTGTTGTCATGATTACAACCACTTCAAACAGCAAAATGCATGGGCGAACTGGATAGAGTCTCTGAGACTAGACAATTATGGAAATAATTGTAAATATATAATATACACATACATATACATATGAATGAAATTTACAAATTATGTTGAAATGTATTTTAAAAAATAACTTGGAAAGATACACAACTAGTGAACTCAGGACTAATCTTTTCATTTGAGATAGGGAAGCAATGTAGTTACCTACTGGACCTAAGATGGTCTGCCACCCGGTCTAACAGAGGGACAGTTTAGTCTGACAGAATACGAGACTCGCAACATACCGGATATTTAGTTCTATTTTTGAGGACGATGAAAGTTGTGAATATATTGTTTTGCGTCGTATATATCTGTGTAAGGGACTTCATCATATTCTTCATATAATAATAATGGCAAATGCTAGTGATTCGTTCGTTAAATTTGTTGTGAAACATAATCAAGTAGTAATTATGTACTAAACGCAGTGGGATTCGTGATTAGGAAAAGTAACCTACGTACTCTTATGCCAAAGTTCATAAAAAAGAGAGTTCATAAAACTCTTGAAAGTTAATCAATTATACTTTTCTGCTTCAGAATAAAGCTTTGTGATCAAAAATTCGTAAATGAGTGTTAACTCATTAATTTTTACATACATGGTGTACAACGTAACAATTGATGAATTGTGTCCTATATTTTTAGTTTCATAGACACAAATAAGGTTTTTCACTTTGATACGAGCTTGTAACATTATTATTCTTTTCAAGGCAAGAAAGTCGTAAGTAATAAAAATATTACTCTCGTATTTGACAATATTCATCATCATATTTGAGAACCCTTTATTTCAGAACATGGCCAAATTATCCTTCTTAACATCCTACGTACCTTCATTTTTCACATTTGAGAAACACATCTTTACTCTTCAAATTTGTTTTCTTAAAACTGTTTTCAAGTCACTTAAGTAAGTAGGAATTTTGGCTTTCCTGGAGATATGATCCGAACATATGTCCTGGGTTTACTAACTACGAAATATTAGAATTACAGAAGTACCTATTTATTAGCATAGATATCAGTATTAATTTTAAAAAAAATGCATGTTTTGAAATCGTCAGCTTTAGCCTTGAACCTACCCTTTTAATACATTTCTTCGAGGCATCAATGTAAAACGAAATTAAAGTGTTCGTCAAAATCGGAGTGAGTAACAATATACTTTTTTATATGCAGCGTCATACGTATTTACGAATTCGTTCAGGAGGCAGCTAAAATTTTATTTCATTATTTTCTCAACTTACGTATGTCTCTCCAGTTCGCAAGCTGCAAGATATCATTGCAATTGTTGCCTTCGGACATTAAAATTCATGTGTAGTATTTTTTTAAAAATATTCATAGTTCAAGAAGTGTTGACAATAAACGTTAATGGAATATTAGGACATTTCGGAAGGATCAAGTCCAATAGACCCCTCAAATACTGCACTGCTTATGCAATTGTAATAAATGAGAGTTTGCAAATACTGCCATTTCGTGATATTTTAATGCTACAAATTAACGACACTAAAACAATTGGCATACTAACTTACCACGCCATTTTGTATTTTTAGTTGTACAGGATTACCACTCAAAGGCAGTGATTTATAGGAAAGCTTCTCCTCAGGGATTTCTGAGTCCCAGCCTCCGGGTAAGTGGACATGAGCCTCGCTGTATTTCGGGTCAGAGAGCTGGAATAGAAAAAAAGTTCCATTAACTTCGTGGATAAATCTGATGCGGATAGATGTACAGTACGAATTTGTCGTGTAGGTACTTTATCATCCTCAATTTCTCAATACACTTTTCACCACCGTAGCACAACAATATAAAGAAACAAACTAACCAAACTAAATTTTATAGAAATATAAAAAATCTATGTACTGTCACACAACATTGAAATATGACCTAATTAAACAACAATTATTTTCAAATAAAGTCAACATTATAGCAGTAACAGAGGAATAATTCAAATAGCTTCATAGGCTACAAACATTTATAGTTATCTGGATAATTTATGTATTTGCAAATTCAATATTCAATACTAATTTTATGAAATCAATCTTGTAAGGATAACATATTTTTAATAATTTAATTAATT
Organism: Lepisma saccharinum; assembly: GCF_977018435.1. Lineage (NCBI taxonomy): Eukaryota > Metazoa > Arthropoda > Insecta > Zygentoma > Lepismatidae > Lepisma > Lepisma saccharinum. The sequence continues at coordinate 106,242,500 of NC_139230.1, forward strand.
CTTGTAGGCACTGATTTGTTTTTAACGGCTTCCAATATATTTTTTTAAAATTGATTTAAAATAAAAAAAATTGGATTGACCTGTATATTTGAGCTATACCTTATTTTGATAATGTTCGCACCAGAGAACAGTTTGACGTAGTACTAAATCGTATCCTAAGTTCTTCTCGTCGAAGCGTAATATGCATTCTACCTTCAACTCCCTCGCCAAACGTATATTCACCAAAGTGACTCGAATTAAAGTGTACTTTATTGGTTGATTAAATGTGCTTATTTTACGTCGCATTTCTGCCACTTCTGGCTAATCGTGACGATGAGAATGAGTGATAACTCACAAATAACTCCGATGCCCAATCCGGGATTCGAACTCATCACCTCTGGCGTCTGTGCTTCACACCGCCACAGATGTTACCGAAAATGTTCCTTAATACTCCAGGAAGGATTTCTTAAATTGGAAAGAGCAGTTTCGTCTTTGTGCTCTGTATAGCAAACAATATATAACTGTGACTTTTAATTGCGGGATCTTGGGTTCTATCGACAGTGGAACCACACTACACAGTGTTTCAGATAGCATTTTAAAACTGCAGGTCTAGTTTCAATTAGCCTGTCTTAGGATAAAGAGAACTTGCAACAGACACACGAAAATCAAATCAAACGAAACAATCGAAGAATTCACATTGTAATTTATCCTATACCTTAATCTATTCTTGATTAAATGTACTTTCTGGGAAAAAATATTTTACCTTCATAACAAGAACATTCTCAGAAGGTGCTTGCAAAGTCAGTTTTCCTTTCACAATAACTCCAACATGTTGGTCAGATATGTCGTAGTGAGAGGCCAGAGAGGTAGCAGTCCACTGGTAACTGTACTCTTTGCCAGTCTGGAAACCTATCATGTGCGGAAAAATAATAATAAAAAACATAACTTTAAACCATGCATGTGTTTATAAATAACTCTTTACTGTTATAGATTAATCTCGTGAATTATATTATATTAAACGCATTTTTCATTTCAAACCATTCACACTATGGTTTCCAAACACGAAGAAAATGGATAACAAGGGAATCCCTGGTAAGGTTGAATGACGAAATTCTCAGTAAATGCGATCATAATTGATAATTTCATTGGGTTTATTTTACATTATCTTTTTTTCAGGTAGCTTGTAAAAATAAATAAGAATTACGATTTGATCTGATAATTAACCTTGATACAGGATTCCCTTGCCAGAAAATTTGCCAAAATATTGCAGAGCAAAGAGTACTGCTCCCCAAATGACATTTTATACATGTCATGATTTGATCACAGAAACATGCACAACTGAAGCCTAAAAACATGAAGCAAGTTTCACTTGTAGAACTTAGACCTCCTCATACAACCCCCCCCCACACACATACATACATACATACACACACACACACACACACACACACACACACACACACACACACACACACACACACACACACATATATATATATATATATATATATATATATATATATATATATATATATATATATATATACAGGGTGATTCTAAAGGTATAGTACAAACGAAAACCACAGATACCTCCCATGAAATAGAGACGAAAGTTCCCCTTCCACTTTGCCGAGAGATGCCTCCGTGAGGAGCTAGACAACGCCGAAAACGTGTGAAAATGAACTTCACACCTCTGTACAACCAGTACCAGTGAAGATAGAAAGGCGGAACAAACGAAGTCTAAAGGAACACCAAAGTCGCCCATCCGAAAAACACTAGGCGGCAGCTGCGCAACGCATGCGCATGGGGTTCCACAAAGGAAATAGGAGTGTCCCGCAAGACAAGTGAAGGGAAATGGTAGCGATCGACAACGGTAGGGAGAAAAGAAGCTATGAAGCATGAAGTAACAATTGCACAGCGGGAAACAAACACCATGACTGAAGCAGTGCAGTCGAGAAAAGTAGTGCGGGGTTGCAGAACCACGGGAGGACGACGTAGGATGTAAAAACACACCGAGAATGCAAGAAAAGTGGTCCGTGACACTCGACAGGCAACAGACGCGTACATGTTTCGGTGCAGAAATGGCGGCGCTGGCGGTGCAGCGCAAGGGGAGTCCCCAAAACACAGTGGGGAGACACCGCAGCAAGAACAAAGCACGGTGCAACAAAAGAGAAAGAGGACCGGACGGGGAATAGTACCTGCCAAGGAGACAACAAATGCGGGACGAGGGATTCCCCGTAGCAGCACCGAGGGGATGTCACACAGAGGTCGTGCGCCAGCAGGACAAACACAGCAACTACGGGCACAGGAGGTTATTGCACTTACAGATAGGACCACGTACCCTGTACTGCCGTTGTAACAAACGTCGTGATGGGGCCTAATCAGCCTCTTAGAAATGAAGCCGGAGGCACATCGCTGGGTGGGAGCGGGCGAAAGGCTGCTGGAGTGTCGTACGGACCCCACCACTCCGTACGATGGACGACACTAATGGACGAGGTCGGAATGTTTCCATCCCGATCACCAGGTCCACCGTTCCCAGACCTGATGCGGCTGCTTGCTTCCGAGCGCAACCCCAGCCGAACAACTCGAGTCCCTCCTCGGCAGCAGCCTTCCGCTCCGAAACCAAGCGTGGCCTCACACCACCGCAGCCGCACACTGCCGCGTGGGTGTGAGACCGGACCGAGCAAGGCTTGACAGAAAAACTGCGTGGGACAATCGTGTAATGAAGCTACGTGGGGGTATGCACGTCTGTTCAACTGCTGGGTTACCCCACATTGGTGTACACAAACACCACACGTTCGTACGTAGTGCTCCCCGTCGGCTCGAGCAAGACGGACGAAGTACGTGTTGTGAGTGAATGGGGCAAGAATGAAGGACGCTACATGTGTTCCACGATGACAAGGCCTCAGAGTACATGGCCCCACCTGACGGCAGTGGTCAGGTAGTGAAGAGCACAGGCACGGGTGGCTCAGGAACGTCAGCTGATTTTACCACAGCGCCGTGCGGACGTTTGGGCTGATTTGAAGTGAAGCGTCAGGGAGCGTGTCAGTGAAAGAGCCGGTGCGGTGGTGGTGTGCTAGACGTACGACAATTGAGTACGTTGTATCGAAGCCGTTGTGACCAGTGTGTGTGTGTGTGCCACCTGTGCACTGCAGTACAGTATTCCATAATTGGCACTATCCTCACCGTACCATGGAACGCTACACATTTGTAGAACTGAGGGACATGCATTTTGTCTACGGCCTTGCAGATGGCAATGGCCGAGCAGCTGCACGCCTTTATCGCGGACGGTATCCGGAGAGGCGACAACCCGACAGCAGGTTGTTTTCGAACGTGCACCGTACCCTTGGTGAATCGGGTGTGTTACGTGCAGGCCATCATGTCGGTCACCCAAGACATGTGCGTACCGCGGCGGTCGAGGAGGACGTACTTGCTCGCGTGGACGACACACCGTCCACTAGCACCCGTAGCATTGCACGTGCAGTGGAAGTATCACAGTCGACAGTGTGGCGTGTCCTTCATGATGATCTGCTGTATCCCTATCATCCACAGCGAGTCCACGCGTTGCAGGCTGGGGATTACCCGCGACGTGTGGAATTCTGTCAACGACTGTTGCAGTTTTGTACCGACGATCCCCGTTTTTTGCGCCATGTGCTTTTCACGGACGAGGCAACATTCACCCGTGAGGGCATCTTCAATTGCCGAAACAGCCATGTGTGGGATTATGAAAATCCACATGCAGCAGTCGAGGTGCACCATCAGACCCAGTTTGCAGTGAATATCTGGGCAGGTATCATCGATGAACAGATTATCGGTCCATACCTGCTGCCACCACGTTTAAATGGCCGCCTCTATCGCACCTTTCTTGCATCAGTCCTTCCAGAGCTGCTAGAAGATGTACCCCTCAACGTGCGACACCGTATGTGGTTTCAATTGGATGGAGCGCCTGCACATTTTGATGGCACAGTGCGAACCCTTTTGCACCGTACCTACCCACAGCGCTGGATCGGCAGAGAGGACCCCGTCCCCTGGTCCGCCCGTTCGCCTGACCTCACACCAATGCATTCCTTCTTGTGGGGCCATGTGAAAACACTCGTCTACGAGACCCCGGTGCCTGACAAGGAAACATTGGTAGCGCGGATACTTGCAGCATCGGCCGAGGTGTGTACCATGCCAGGGATTTTTGATAAGGTTCGCCAGAATTTCCTGCGACGCTGCAATGCCTGCATTGAATGTGGTGGTCGTCAATTTGAGCAACTTTTGTAACAACGTCAGTCCGGGGTACGACTACGTACTACGTACTATTCCTATCTGTAAGTGCACCTTTGCGTGGCAATACACCTCCTGTGCCCGTAGTTGCTGTGTTTGTCCTGCTGGCGCACGACCTCTGTGTGACATCCCCTCGGTGCTGCTACGGGGAATCCCTCGTCCCGCATTTGTTGTCTCCTTGACAGGTACCATTCCCCGTCCGGTCCTCTTTCTCTTTTGTTGAACCGTGCTTTGTTCTTGCTGCGGTGTCTCCCCACTGTGTTTGGGGACTCCCCACGCGCTGCATGTGTTTGTTTCCCGCTGTGCAATTGTTACTTCATGCTTCATTGCTTCTTTTGTCCCTACCGTTGTCGATCGCTACCCTTTCCCTTCACTTGTCTTGCGGGACACTCCTATTTCCTTTGTGGAACCCCATGCGCATGCGTTGCGCAGCTGCCGCCTAGTGTTTTTCGGATGGGCGACTTTGGTGTTCCTTTTGACTTCGTTTGTTCCGCCTTTCTATCTTCACTGGTACTGGCTGTACAGAGGTGTGAAGTTCATTTTCACACGTTTTCGGCGTTGTCTAGCTCCTCACGGAGGCATCTCTCGGCAAAGTGGAAGGGGAACTTTCGTCTCTATTTCATGGGAGGTATCTGTGGTTTTCGTTTGTACTATACCTTTAGAATCACCCTGTATATATATATATATATATATATATATATATATATATATATATATAAATATATTGAGGAAAGGCAAAATTAGAATTACAATTTATGTTATTAGAAGCAATTCAGGTTCATGAATAATAAACATTAACGTTGAAACTAATTGTACAATAATAAAAGTTTTTTTAAAAAATATTTACAAAGTAATTACATTTGAGAATACAAGATACTAATTGATCCCACCCAAAATGTGTTCATTTCGTCATTATTATATTTCTGTACTCCATCTAGAGTAATTTAAATAACAGCAGTTTTGATCTATTTCAGAAATGTGAATTCGACACACTCTTGATTGAATGAACAAAAGTCCTTTACTTACCATTGTCAGCCAATGAAGCCCCAGCTGGAAAATAGTAAAAAGTTATTGTTAGTTTAGTATGGAGTGTTATTCTAAATTTAACCGAAGTGAAATTTTTAATAGTGTAATGAATGCTATAACAGTATTTAAGAAATCAGTTTATCTCTCCAACTATAATGGTGTGCTGAAAGTTATATTTTCCAGTAACTGAGTACTAGCTATATAATATTTCTGATAAATTATTTGAGTTGCAGTTATAGTTACTGAAAATTTAGTACAAGCTTATTTTGCTGCTGATATTTGCTAGCCAACTACTGCTACATACAAAGTGGATAGTGCATGTTATCATTAAACCTAACATGGGCACTGTTACACAGGGGTGCCCATCCCCACCAAGGCCAATGGCGCAAGCCCCCCAATATCATGTCATGCGTCCCACAAATAATATCATTCGCGCGCTCAAACCATATCGTAATCTCCACAAAGTATTTATTTATGATAGCGTGACTACCGAAAGTAATTTTTTTTCTTAACTTTACTGAGCACTATACTTGATCTGCCCCTCCTCCCTAAACAGGGGTGCCAATCATTCAAGACTGCCCCTGAAATCGTTCATCATTATCCCCCAAAATAGTTTGACGAATACGTAATAATTGATGTCTATTTGAACGAAATACCATGTTATATTGTCTATACTTTTTATTTTTTCGATTTTCGAAAAAAAAATTAAAGCTAGCCGATTGATTGGTTAAGTGTAGTAAATTAAATTGTGTAAATATGCATATAAATAGTGTTTGTGAGTCGGTTTATAAAACTCACAATTTGAGTATTTAACACAAATTGTTACAAAACTTAAGACAAAGATAGAAAATTCAACCGTGGCAAACCAAATAACATGTTCCAGCCGTATGACCGATTCAATTAGTGTTACAGAACCCTATCTAGAAATTCTTAATCTCAGGGCGATAATATAATACGGTTCCTCTTTCAAAGAACTCACCCCCACTCCCGTTTTCTCTGGATAAATATAATTATTTTAGTAACCCATAACAATAATTACGTGGATTATATTTTTCAGTGCAAATTTAACTTGTTAAAATTAAATTCTCCTGTGAAAAGAAGTTAGAAGTGCGGATTCGATATATATTTGTTCCAAATGATGAACCTGCTTTAAATTAAATAGTATACCAACTTTAAGCATTATTTCTTAAGAATTGATTTTATTAATGAATATCGACAATATCGATTATGTCTTGTATTGCAGCTATAGTATAAAACTTCACATTCACCTCAGTAAAGCGCCAAACACGCATTCAAGCAAAACACTACTTTGCGAGAGAAGCGGGGAAGAAAATTTTTATATTCATTTCTTCGCAGGCTTTCAAGAACATTAATTTAATGGGGTGTCAATACTTTCTTAGTATCCCAAGAAATTTAGTCTTTTTCAGCTTCTCTTTTGGCACGTTCGGGATCGGTAAATACAGTCTCCGAACTCTCTCTCTTGTGGGGTCGGAGCCCTGGAAATTCCGACGGAGAACGTGCCCTTTGGGGGGCGGATACTACATTAATTCCCGAACGTAAAACGCCACAGAATCCAAGTATTTAAGCCCTCGTTTGTCTGTAATGGCGTATTCAAAATGGCGGTCACGACGAAGATTATATTCCTGAAACCTGTTAGTTCATTGCAGTTTTTTATCATTCATGACATCTTAATTTCACCTAATTTGCAGTTTATAACCCTATTATGATAATAAGAAATTAAAAAAGACCCATTTTATCAAATAATATTAAATTCGGCGGTCAATATGGCAGCAAAAAGTCTAAAAATAACCCTCTCAGCTGGTTGATCATGTTTGAGATCAACCGCCTTATGACTTGGAGGTGCCACATCCCAACCGAAGCATCCAAAATAGTGTCAGACGAAGCCCATGAAATAAAAATAGTTCAGTTTTTGACACTCTGTATATATACAGGGTATTTCAAGAGTCTGACACAATAGGACAACTGTGTTTTAGTTCAGATGGCGAAAAATGGAAAGAGAGGAAAGTTGTTGGAAATATGATGTTTTCAATATAATGTTCTTGAATTTTCAACGTAGCATGCATCGTTGAGGCTGTTCGCTGGTACGAGCCTCAATGAGAACTGACATTGCCTTGTTGCCACATGCTTCGTCCTTAAGGTGCCATTTACGTTATCGCAACACCGTACTGTACTCGGTAAATTGAGAATGATGATGCAAAATTAGAGGTAAAGTAAGAAGTGTGTGTGTGTGTGTGTGTGTGTACAGAAACACACACACACGCGCATAAGCACAAAACATTTAATTGTGGCTAATATGTTCTGAAATAGAGGTTGCTCATTAAGGCTTAGTGATATGAATAAAGGATAAAATTTCGAAACAAAAGGGGTCTTAATTTTTTTCCTTCTAATCAGGGTAGATCACCACTAAAATATATTTGCGCTCAGACAGCATTTTCTGTTGCCGCAAACCGGATTCGTCAAGAATTATGACGATTAAGAGGTTAACGGTTCACGCAGACTTCGCCTTCGATGCTCCAGGTTAGCCGTATCGAGTATGTTGTGTGTCGCAATGAATAAGGAAATACATCTGGTACCGTTCATCAAAAGGAAAGAAGCAGTGGATCAAAACCAGCAGGAAAAAATATAAAAAATGTAATGATTTGTGTGTTACGGGTTGCTATCTTCCGTCATCACAATGCTTCTCCTCCAGACGCCTTTAGCACACAGCCAAAGGGCCAGTGGCACGCATGGAGGGCGTCGATATCCATATCCAATATTTAGTTCCATTTTTGGCGTTACTCTGGACAACTGGGGACTGCAGCCCTATAGGACCACCGGAGAGTTACGGTGGAGAACACCCAGAAGGTAGTTCAGAGAAGCAAGGTGTGGTGACAAGGGAAGACAGCGTAAGCAGCAGAGGTTAAGGTCCCCAGTTGTCCAGAGTATCGCCAAATATGGAACTTAATATTGGATATGGATATCGACGCCCTCCATGCGTGCCATTGGCCCTTTGGTTGTGTGCCAGAGGCGTCTGGAAGAGAAGCAGAGTGATGACGGAACATAGTAACCCCTAACACACGAATATTTACATTTTTTAAAATTTTTTTCGTGCCGGTTTCGGTCCACTGCTTTCTTCCTCTTGATGAACGGTACCAGGTGTATTTCCTTATTCATTGAGATACTATGACGGTATCATAATGAGTACCATCATAACGTGATAAATAAAATAATTCTATCAGTTCAAATCTACGATTTAAGTTCGTATTTGGTGGTTTATATTTGTACAAAATTAATTTACATCACTTTGGCTTTGTTCTAATTGAAGTACGTATGTAAACTTCAAACATTTAAAATATTTTTATATCTCAGCGATGTAATTTGGTTTGTGATGTATCAAGAATGTGCTTACCGTAGATTGCCAATTTATGCAAAATCGCACATATGTTTGGTTTCAACCGGTTTTACTTGCTCATTCATAAGTATATGGGTACGAACATGTATTTAATATGTATTACTAACACGTACAATCCATTTGAAATAAGTTTTGGTAGAATTTCGACGATAAAATTACGATTTGTTACAAGGAGCGCCTTGAAGAGTAATCCTAAAGTTTTAAAGTTGTGAAACATAGCCAACTCACATAAAGGGAAAAATCTAAGTTACACGTAAATAACCTTTTTCCCACCAAAATTGTAAAACTTAAAATAACTGTAAAGGTGAAAAGAAAATACGTAAACAAGTAATAGAATATTGTAATATCTGTTTTATTGTATCTAATTTATTTTACAAGCATTTTCCTGTATTATATCTGTGCAATTCTATAATTGTCATTTGAAAAATAATAACAAGTTTGTATTCTGTGCGTAAAGTTGTAACAGTGTGAGTTTGGATACACTGCTTCATCTCTAAGATCGAGACTCGTAGGATGGAGTCGCTAAATATTTCGGAGACCTAAATTGGAAATATTTTATATAAAACAACAAGATTTGTCCGTGAAATGTGATATTTCGATGCAAATAAGAATAGTAACGGTTTTTCTATCTTCAGAAAGGCCGTGAAGAACCTTAAAAGTCAAAAGAACATGAAAATAGTGAACTGTCGTAAAGACGTAAATTGATAGCCATCTTGTCTTCATGACGGACTTACAGATAAGTATTTTCGAAATGGCAAATAGCCATAAATTGACAAGACACATGTTGTTGTTATGAAAAGTATAAATTACTCTGAATTTTGAAGAATCTACTGAACTTGTATATACATAATTTGTCTTATATTGTTCTTCGATGTAATCGAGAGTATGATGCAAATTGTCTCGTAAAAATCTTCGCAAAATAGGAAGATCTTACATGTGCTTATAAATTGATTTGACATCGTGCTTAATGTGAAGAAAAAACTTGAAATATGTAAAAGTGAAATCGTATAGCAAAATCTTGCTTCATTAAATATGTAAGTATGTACTAAACTTATGTAAGAACAATTTTTACGCAGTTGTTAATTTTGTTTAAATACACTGTTCGTTAATATTTGAATTTTTGGTAATTTTCCTTTATTACTTCGAAAGTTAATACAGTAATTGGGTCAGTAAGTTAATACATAGAAATTTGACTTGAACTTCTTGGCAACGTATAATGTAAAATTAAAAAACAATTTTCTTAATTTATTTTTAGAAAATAACCACGACTGTGTAATTCTTAGCCGAGGAAAAATGTCGTTTAACGGTTATATTAGTTATGAGACTCATTTAGTCTCAGTCATTATTAAAATTACTGAAACTCGTTTTTCTGCTTTTTATAGTCTCATAAAAGTCGAAATTCTATCAATATTAGATTAGCGAGACTCATTTTGTCTCTTAAGTGATAGGGAATAAAATATTTAATTTGTGTAATTCTGTATTTAACTCGCAAGTCTGTTTTGATATATAAACAATGACTGAAACTGTCAAGGGGAATTTCACACTGGCTGATATCGTCGGAATGCTAACTTCATACAAAAGTGATATTAAGACTGCTTTGCAGGTGCAAGCAGAACATAATACCAAAATTGACACAGCTTTGCATGCACTAACTGAAGCAAGTAATGCACATACTAAGGAGCTTAAAGATTTCAAAATTGAAATTGGTCAGTATAGGAATGAATGTATAGTTAGAAATGACAAGTCTGTAAAATATTTGTATGCTCTAGACAATGATGTAAATGTGGGTGTCGGAAACTACGAAAGTGAAAGTCAACCTAGTGTTACTCATGTACCACCTAACTACAGTAATAGCAGTCACATTTTAGGTGCAATTTCTAATTCAGAGACTGATTGTGATGTCAACTCGGATCATGATAGTACATGCGTAGATGATGGTCCTTTTTGTAATACTAGACTTGCTAAAAAGCAAAACAAGTCAAAGGGTGACAAGTTAACTAGTAGAGTTGGACGGCATGTAGGTAGTACATCTAAGATGTCTCCTCCGACAAATGTTTCAAATGTTAAACATACGGAAGTTGATCCATTGGGAGATACTGTAAAGGTTAGGTGTAAGCCAAAAATTAAACCACAAGATTTGAGGCATTTTCCTCATTTTGATGGTGTTTCTTCAGATATGATACCTTCTGAATTTATTGAAAAGGTAGAGGAAAACCTGGAAATTTACAATGTTCACGAGAGTGAATATTTGAATTATCTACCTAACTTACTTACAGATTGTGCACGTACTGGGTATGTAGAAAATAAATTAAAATTTAAGTTTAAACATGACGTAACTAGGTCACATGTGAACTTGAGAACTGAAAGTGTTCAGCAAAACTCTGGTAACTTCAAGTGCAGTAATAGTGCAAGGAGCTTAGGTCTCGCATGCATGCTAGTGTACGATGTAACTGTTCAGTTAGTGATCGCTTAAGTAATTTTAGTGCAAAACACAATTATATTCATGATGGTATGGTAAGATTACTCAGATCACATGATGCACATATGAAAGATTGTGGTGATATCTCCATACAGCTTATCAGTAATACATTATTAGATTTAGAAGTGAGTAGTATGACTACAGTAAATAAGACCTGTGCACCTGATTTGATGCGCACAAGTCTTATTTCAGTGAATTCTGCGATTAACTCACAGAGAGGTGTCATGCACACAATGAGCTCTCACTCTAAAGATGAAAATCTTACAAACAACACTCCTGTAGTTATTAATGAACATACTATAGATAACGTGAAACGTTACCCTCTTAATCGTCAAAATTAGGGCTAGGATTTTTATGACTTAGCATATTTTTTTTGGTAAGGGTGATGTGTTCCCTAAATATATAGAAATTAATATTGTGAAGAAACTAATTATATTAAGGTGCTTTTAAGGACATATTTTGGCATATTTGGCCATTTCTACGTGATAAAGCATATTTTCATGGATTTTGAGTCATATTCAGCATATTTTCGCTTTTTCAAGGAATAAACAGTCATTTCCCAAGTGGATTCGTTCTTACTCCCATTTTCACTCGAGGTTTTTTCTTATTTTGGACTGCAGCAAAATCTCTTTCATTTTTAATTGAAAATTTACAGAAAGTATTCATTTTGCATTGCAACTCGTCAGGGCCCATAAAGTGAACCACAAATAGTATGTATATAAAAATATTTCAGCATAAGTTAGATATTGATGTTTGAAACAGTCTAGTTGTAAGGGTATATTTTTCAAATTATAGTGCACATTTTGTAAAAGTTTTAGTCATAAGAGCATATTTTATTTTGCATATTTTGGTGATTTTTAGGTCATACAAATCCTAGCCCTAGTCATAATTGTTGGCAAATCCGGTTTGCGCCAATAGAAGATGCTGTCTGAGCGCAAATATATTTTAGTGGTGATCTACCCTGATTAGAAGGAAAAAAATTAAGACCCCTTTCGTTTCGAAATTTTATCCTTTATTCATATCACTATGCCTTAATGAGCAACCTCTATTTTCAGAACATATTACCCACAATTAAAGGTTTTGTGCTTGTGCGTGTGTTTCTGTACACACACACATAAGTGTAAACGTGGTCTTATAAGGCCCGAGTGAGTGTACATATGTTGTTAGAACCACTATAATTTGATAAATTAGCAGAATCAAGGTCATTTTAAAATGTCGAGACCATGCATGTGATTACAAATACTACCGTGGTTTTTGAAAATTATCATTTATGCAGTTTTCCTCACGAAAAAATGGTTACTGTTCTTGTTGGAACCTGGTACCAATATCACCTGTCTAATTTACGTGTTGTAATTTTAATACAATTGCATCCGTTTTGGGTACCGATCAGTATTGCACAAACCGTCCAACCAATCACAATTCTTGTAGGTCACATGATTTCTTCTGTGTGTTAGCAGCTACGTGCCATACCGAATTGGGCAAAAAGTTGTGAAATGCGCTTTACAGCGTCAATTGAGAGCGCGTAGCTTGCACGTATCTGTCTCGGCGCAGAGCATTAGGAAGGGGGAGGGGGAAAGCACAGTTCCTCTCGCGGCGGAGTTAGGAAGGGATTAACTGCTCCGCAGTCAGTGGCGTACTTAAGGAGTTTTTACCCCACTGTGGAATTGAGAAAATAATCACATTTACCCTAATCGCTGAATCTTCATTTTTACTTTGCATACTTTTATGTGTTGTTTGATGATTTCTGAAATCAAAGCAGGCTTGTGCTGCCTATCATGCCTCAACTGTGTGAAACGAAGCTCTTTATTGGCACGCTACCAAGCGAAAGCAATGGGTAACAAGCGACAAGAGATACGTATCGCTTGGAATTGAACCCTCAGTAACCAATTCGACCTTTCGCATTGATGCGACAGGGCAAGCTGCACATGTTGCTTGCGGGTCGATGCATTAGGTTTTTCGCGAATGAGCAGTGAATTTCTTGCTTTAGATTGAAGTCGCCAGTGTTCATTGCCGTCCGGAAGGGGGGCAAGGTGGAGCCGTGCTCCCCTGGAAAAGAAAGTCAACCAAAAATTATATATTTTACACATATAATTTCATTTCATCCACAATAATATGTGTTAATTAATGCACGAACATGATAAATTCAAATGTAAGCAATGTTTTTTGAGGGAACATTGGGGAAAATGTGGCTTATTTGCCCCCCCCTGGAAAAAATCCTGCTGACGTCCATGCCAGTGTTGCCTGTCGATTGTCGTCTGCCAGTTGTCGCTTCGATCTGAAGTCTCCTTGAAGGGGTCAGGGGAAGAATTCTGACGGAGGCGACAAGCGACAGTGTGCTTCCACATCGACAAGAGACACTGGTCCCTTTTGTCTTGTAGACTAAAACATTCACCGCCCGTGCACGACAACAAGTGGAGGCGTCACGATGCACAACATTGATAAAATAGCCAGTTTGAATGACAAAACCAAGCGACATGCAATATTTGCAGATTACCGTGCTGTATCAGTTCGAAACGTAGCATTGATTACCGAGGCTTGTCGCTTGTCGCGTTACGCTTCGGTCTGGAATCTGCTTAAACGGCATAAACGGCAGGCGACTAGCGACATGGAGATTTTATAGCAAAGCGACAAGCGACATTAGACCATTAAACATAAGGCAAAACATTCACCGCGCATGCGCGAAGAAAAGTACGAAGCCACATGATGCACAGTATTAACAAAACTGGCCAATCAGAGCGACACGCAAGCTACAAGCGACAACCTGCATCTTGTCGTGTCGCTTATGTTCAAGTCATTACTGCTGGTTCGCTTCCAAGGGACACGTCTTGGTTGTCGCTTTCGTGTGAAATCTCCCTTACAAAGCAAAAAAGCTGCAAACGACAGACGACAAGTGACAGGCGACAAGCGACACGGAGAATTCACACATAAGCTGCAAGCGGCAAGCGACACTAGCACAGTTAGTTTAAATTCAAGCATTCACCGCGCATGAGCTAACAAGAACACGGTATTGAGAAAACTGCCTAATCAGAGCGACACATGCAGCTAGTCCTGTCGCTTTCTGAATGCTGGTTTGCAAGTTAAGCGTGTCACGTACCGCTCCTCTCTGAAAGCTACACCAAGCCATTGTTTTATTCAATTCTCCTCAGGGAAGGAAGATAATGCTTATTCAAATAAAGTCTCCGCAGATCATTTGCGAAGCCACTCATTATATTTGAAACTCTATTTTCTTTGCACACTCAGCGTGCACTATAATCTGCTGAAGCGGCCCTAACAAATTATTCGCTGGAGCTAGGATCTCACTTTCTTCATCATTACGATTTTATCTCTCTGGGTGAGAATAGAATTTGGAGACTATACTCGACAAAAAATTTACTTCTGTTGGAGTTATTAGATTGGGGGAGAAGGGTGTGCTTCAAATGACTGTTCCATGTAGACTGTGCATTTGAAAAAACGAGAAAAGGAAAAATTTACCAGAGGTCCAGTACAGTAAACTATCCACGTATATAATGGTGTGAGCCTTAATGGACATTTCAATTAAACCTTTCTTCACAAACTGATTCAATATTAATTGCATAGGGCAGTGGTTCCCAAAGTGTGTGCCGCGGCGCCCTGAGGTGCCGCGAAATTTTCCGATATTTTCACTGAAATGCCACTTACTTGTTAGAATACACTTGGTTTTAGATATGATTGTTCCAAACATGTGCTTATTTAGTACTTTTTACATAAACAATGTTTCTGAATTTGAAATATGTGCTTATTCTTTTAACTTAAGGCAAGCAACCTAACAACACTAACTTAGCGTTGCAAGTTTTAGATAGGCCTATGCCTACATTCTGACTTGGGTGCCGCGGAAAAAATTTAAAACTACAAAGTTTGGGATCCCCTGAAATAGGGCATAATTGTAATAATGAATGATTGACGTATAAACTTGATGTGAAGCGTACAGAAATGTTTGTTTCGCGAATGGAGCGAACAAGAAAATGTTTTATAAATCTCATTCCTTGCAACCACCCAATCACAGTAACTGTTGATCACCTGACCTCTACTTCCACGTCGCCCATGAAGTCTGCTGGTGCTTCTTTGCGTCCTAGCACCTGGATCACAAGCATTTCTTTTTCGCGCCTTTTTTACCGGACGCGCGGTGCTTTCTTACTTCGGTAGTTCTTCTCGCAGTCAAGTAGGAGGGGTACGAGTTCCACCTAAGATCTCCCCGATGGCCCTGTCGACTTCCGTGGCGGAGTGGTTAGCACAGCGGGCTACGACGTCACAGGTTCCGGGTTCGAGTCCCGGGTAAGGCATGGGTATTTGTGTTTGTCCAAATGAGAAAAATGGAAAATTGAGAATGACGAAGAAATGAAAATCTTGAGAATAAAGTGATACTTCCGCTTAGGGATATTCCTTTTTAAAAAAATGGCGTAGTGGTTGCTTCCTCGCCTTGTATTCAAGGGATCCCGGATTCGATACCCGGTGGAGGCACGTAGTGGTTTGGATTCCACTTTAAACTGTAGGTCCAGTCCCGATTAGCCTTACTGTGCATAAAGCGGACTTAAAACACCAACTCAAACAAACGAGTTCCACCTGCACCAAAAGCAAGCATATAGTCAAGAAGTTTAAATATCATACGTCTTAATGTCGTTACCCAGTCTCAAACGCAAGAAAAAAACAACCCTTTTTACCACCTTGCTACCTCCATATCACAAACACTTCACCCTTGCAATACGCAGCTACGATTAAGAAAGAGAAATGAACCAAAGTTCTCGAGGCAGAGAATCATATCGTACAGTCACGGACACTTCTGTGTTGTAGCAACATTATTGACTTTCAATGGGATCATTACTACCCAGACTGTACAACCCTAAACTGATGTTGCGTTACATTTTCTTTGCAAAGTCTGCTGAAATAACTTTCATAACATGTCGCAATAAAACAAGTGGCTACACCAAAGTGAGGTAGAGGCGAACACACCATTATTCTGCACTGTTATCTCAAGAATCCGATATTAGCAACAGAGGGAGACATTTCTTAGTCACAAGAAATGTTTTCAATTAACTACTTATAAAAAGTAGATGGTGTCGTCTTGGCAGAACAAACTGACCCGACTACAAAAGCACAAGAAGCTAACTGTCTCGATTATTGCGATCATACGGTCTAGTTTTATTATTGTGTGTAGTTTTACCAACAAACCTTGAAAGAAACAGTCTGAATCGACGTACACCCGAAACATTTCCAACCAATCGCAGCACAAAACATGTCGCTACTAATACACAGCGACGTAGTGCAACAAGCCTACGAGCATAAAATGAGCAATCTCTATTTTATGGTGGTATTTTAAGGCTTTAGACTTTAATGTCGTTGGAAAGGTGTAGAGTTCTTAATACAAAAAATACTAATAAATAATATGAATGCGAAACATGCAAGGTTAAAGTAAAGTGCATTACAGCGTTGCATGGATGTAGTTGTAAGGTGACACATATTATATTTCACTTAATGTCCCAATATTTTGTAACATTTCTTAATTTAGGGCAATTATTTGGAAAATATTGACCGACGACGAAGCTGCTATGCCTACAGTCATCTGCAGAAGACACACACAGAAAATCTCAGTCCGGATACGAGTGCATCAGCTCAATCTATGGTGTAAACTCGTTCTGACTTTTGTAATTGTTATTCGGCCCAGATTTGAAAGCACCACTGATGCAAGGCCTCTTGTTGAGTGAGCGTGTCATCCGTTTCTTTTCCTCCCTCCTAATTTATGATGGCGGGCCTCACGCAAAAAGTGCATAAGTTTAATGAGTGAGAAGTTTCATGAACGTTTACTATACCGTAGCTGAGAAATGCTGATTACAATGACAGACATATATTAATGTTGCAACAAAGTTATCATTGAGAAATTACAAAATCTTGTAACTTGGATATCTAGAAGAGTATTACAAAAAAGTTTGAACATTGCATTTTTGACTTCATTAAAACGTGATGAAAAATATAGGAACATTTTTATTAGATTCTCGTGTTTACAGTCAAAAATACAATTAACACGTACTATTTAATATAATATATAATATTCTTGCACAATATGTACTGGGCCTCCCCGATGGCGCAGTGGTAGCGTCAAGGTGTCCAGGGTTCGATACCCGGTGGAGGCACAAGTGGCTCGGATCCCACTTTAAACTGTAGGTCCAGTCCCGATTAGCCTTACAGTGTATAAAGTGGACTTAACCAACCAAAATATGTACTATTTTGCGAATATGGGAGTTATTGAAAGGTTTCCAATGTAGCTATTTCGTTCTTTGATTATTGGGCTGCTTTAAATAGAATTCGTGAAGGCAGCGAGAGCAAGTGAAATATCCATTCGAGAATTAGACTGCAACAATCACTAGCAGAGTTGTCTGTTTCCATTTGAATCGTGCCCGCGACAAAAGCAAGTTCCGAGCGACCCAGCTGACCGCTGGCGCCAAAGTGTCGGGAATCGTCTCAAGCAGACCCTCAGTGAGCACACAGGCAACGAATTCGGTTTCTAATGACCTGACACTTATACAGGGAGGTTATTTCAGTCGTTCATCGCCAGAGTGACGGCCGTTCGGCGGCCCCTTCATGCAACAGGTCCCGGCAAATTGCATTACAGGAAGTCCGTAACAGAAACAGCTTGTTTTCTAATGTTTCCACTTTTCACAATTACAGTTACAATTACAATTGAAATAAGCACGTACCTTGTCGAAAGGATGCTGGAAAAGGTGCCCTCCCAAATACAAATATTTCTGGCACCTTATTTCTGACATCTAATCTTAGATTAGACATCGCTACTTTATCCTCAGTTGTCGCGACAGCGCCGGCAACTTATCGGAGGTTGGGGGAGTTGTCAGCCGCGAGAGGGCGCTTCAAACTGCACGTATCGGCAGTGATGCCAACCGTAGGGACATAACCCTACGCATAGGGACTTTTCACTAAATTTCGCCCGCGTAGGGACGTAGGGACAGATTTTGCCAAATGAGGGAAATCGTAGGTACTTTTTTCAATCTTGGAAAATTACATTTTATGTATTAGTTTATCTGGATACTTTAGCGAGGAGGAAAAAAAAGAACTAACTGACAAGTCTCCATCAGAATTTTGGAACATGTTATCGGTTACCAAAAACTTTCAAGGCACGTTCTTTTTTGAAAACATTTCCACTCTCGCGAAAATAGTGCTAACATTGCCCCATTCTAACGTGGAAACGGAAAGAATATTTCCAATGTTAAGTGATACAAAAACAACAAAGGGAAATAAAATGGGACCAAAATTGTTAAAGACTGCAGGAAATACAGCATATATCACCAACCAACATCTATCTCTTCACAGCAACACCATGTATGACTTCAAATAACATAATCAATAGTAAACGACTCAACGTTATTCATTAGGGGTGTGCGTGATCCCGAAAAGTCAGGACCGGGATCGGGAAAAAAATTACCGTCCCAATCCCGACTTCGGGAAATGACTTCCCGACTTTTCGGGATCCCGAGCAGTCGGGAAATACCGAATGGTCACTTTAAAAAGTCGTTAATTCTCGACGTTTTCTGCATTGTAAGTTTTTGGAACTTATCGAAAATTGTAAATTTTTATTCTAGAAATGCAAAAACAATCACTTAAAGTGAAAATGACTTAAATTTCCAGTGCTTCGGAAAATTTCGAACATTTCCCGTCCTGAAAATTTTTCGACTTGGTCGGGAAATTGCAAATTTTTCAGTCCCGAATGTCGGGATTTAAAAAAATTACCGTCCCGATCCCGTCCCGACCCAAAAAATTCTGTCCCGCACACCCCTATTATTCATTAAGGCAAGAATTTACAATACCGGACCCTTCTGTAATTTCTATGCTACGTCTTATACTCACGAAATAATTAGTCGTGATGATTTATCTCAAGTTAACATGTTGGGGTGAGGTGAAAAAATTGTTCATTAACGTGTAGAAATTGTAAAATAAGCTTTTCAATTCTCGCAATGATTCTCCGTATACAAGTATGGTAGCTATATTTGTTGATATGAACAATTGACGTTTGCAATTAGTTACGCTTTCTACAGCGTTGCCACACTGTTGATTTCATACTTGGAGAGCATGAATTGTGTAATAATGGCGGAAGAGAACAGTAAAAAGTTGTTAATGTTGTACAGATTGTTAGGTTGAGTGTGCAGGAGGATGGCTGTGGGCTAATTAATAAACTTATGGATTTCAGTATATTGCCCAAAGAACGTCCTTACATGTGACAGCGACAATCACGATGTAGAAGAACTGATTTGATTACAGGTAAATTTGGCAACAGTACATCAATCATAAAATTGCAGGATACGAAAATGGCGTCTTCGATGATGAACGTTTGCCGTTAAAGTGCTACGAAAATAAGATTTTTTATCGGTTCGTAATCACCATAAGCGCAAAACCATTCACGGATAGCCCCACTGACCATTCTCGGTAAGGTTAGGTTAAGTTAGGTTAGGCAAGGCAACCATAGTTAAAATTTGGGCTCGAAAAAAACATGCACGGGTAGCCCAACAAACCATTGACGGATAGCCCCACGAACCATTCAGGTACGGTTAGGTTAGGATAAGCAAACATAGTTAAAATTTGGGGTCGTAGTAATATCATGAATGTATATTTCGTTTTTTAAGTATTGGAAACACAAAATCTTCCGGTAAATAATGAGCAATCGTGCCGATCGCGGACCACTCAATTTAACTTATTTTGCAATTTCTACACGTGACCCACAAATTTTAACTTCAAATTCGTGATTAGGAGGCCTCAATTAGTGAGTATGCCAAATATTACAAAAATCGGGGAGGGGTCCTGTACTGTAAATTCGCTCCTTCATTAATTGTGGAAGCACCGAGCAGAAAGATTTGGTAAGTAAATGTGTATATTTTATCTTCTGTCTTGCATGCTCATGAGGTGTTTTTTTTTTTAGTCGCTTTACGTGGAGCAGGAACATTTGGTCAGTTGTAGGGACATTTTGACTACGTCTGTAGGGACATTGCCGAAAAATGGTTAGCAACACTGTCAGCTACCAGACGTAGTCACTGTACGTTCATGTTCACTTCTGTTTGCGTTTATCAGTACGCGTGTTGTTTATACTGTGTTATTGTAATGTGCTATTCATGGCCAGTGTTTATTGTGTGTTAATTGTTATTCATTCATTACTTATGCCGTTAAACAAATATACTCTTGAACAGAGAGTTTTTATGTACGATAATTACGTGAAAACGAATTCTTGCAGAAAAGTGGTCAGGGAATTACGAGAGACAGGATCTCTTGAACCTAAGAAGGTTCAAGGAGGTCATTTTCAACATCTCTTATAACACAGGAGGTTAGTGATCATCATTATTATTACTTTTAAATATCATTTTACGCTTTCGGTTTGCTTTATGCGCCGGGATGCTGTCTTCCCTTAATGTCAACTGAGGATAAAGTAGCGATGTCTAATCTAAGATTAGATGTCAGGAATAAGGTGCCAGAAATATTTGTATTTGCGAGGACACCTTTTCCAGCATCCTTGCGACAAGGTATGTGCTTATTTCAATTGTAATTGTAACTGTAATTGTGAAAAGTGGAAACATTACAAAACAAGCGGTTTCTGTTACGGACTTCCTGAACGCAATTTGCCGGGACCTGTTGCATGAAGAGTCCGCCGAACGGCCGACACGCTGGCGGTGAACGACTGAAATAACCTCCCATACAAGACCAGTCACGTGACCGGGGATGGAGGATTGGAACAAGATATACTTTGTTCAATTTAGACCAAATTGTCTGTTTTTACCATGTACTATTTAGTAACAATTGTTTTGCTCGCTCCGGACTCTAAACATTTGTTTCTATGGCCCGCAACTCAAGGTTATGCTTTTTACTTTAAAATTGGCACTCAGTTTTCCAAGAAATATATTTACTAAACATTTCTTGCTCACTCCGACACGCACTTCGAACCGTTCTTAATAGTAACATCCATCTCATTCTTATTTAGAAAAAAACTTAAATGAATTTTGTCAGTTAAATAAAATCTTGCTCACTCCTCTCGCAATGCGCTACACTTGTCCCATTTAGAATTTTGTTTCGCTTTCCTCGAAATACAATTGCTTTATGACGCTCATGCACACTTTGCCCTCTTTAAAAGATATTTCTTATGAATGAATAAAAATATCCTAAGATGAGATACAAAGGACGTCAAATTCTATTCTCGACCCGGCCGTATAAAACTGTCTAATAGTGATTCATGTTTCATTTCTGTGTAAATATTAAAACAAAAAGTAAAGTAATTTTAACGTCAAAAAACGAAATTGTTACGTAATACTAATACTCCTAATAATGATGCACTTAACTGAGAAATGTTTATTTTCTATAGTATATGCCTTGCTTTCCCTAGAAATTCGAACAAACATAATGTCTGAAAGTGATTTTGGCCCATCGTGGATAAATTTCTGCGGACGCCTTGACCTTGTTTTCAAGTTAGTGTTGTAATGATTCAGGTTTCAGTATTGCAATCAACATTATACACCTTCCCTTCTTCTCAGTTCTTGCGCATACTGTGTGCTAGTAGTAGGGCAACCATAATATTTTTGCCCAAAAAACGGGACATCCCAAGGAGATCAGTTTACCTACTCCCCTCCTGGAAAATAAGTTAGGCCTAATTATAAAATTATTGTTGTAAGTAAAGTATCGTTATTATTAATTGAAATATGAACTGTCGTTGTTATAATCTCGGTGTGACTTACACAGTATTTCTGGTTCCTTCTGATCAACCTTTGATGTTAGCCCTACTCTAAAGTTGAGAAGTGCAAGAAGTATTTATCAGAACAATCAATCTTCACGAGAGCAGCTTTATTTTTCATCAACCGTTTATAAATCTCCCTGAAAACCTTACCCCACACATTTGACGCGAGATTTGCCATTTGAGTTTGTGGTTTGTGTCTTGTCCAAGTCCATATTGAAACTGCATGTACGCTTCTTGGGCATGCTTATGCACTGCCCTACAAATATCGGAACAGACGCAAAACAATACAACATTTTTTAGCATGCAATGTCTCAACTTTATACTTGGTTTTAAAGCTAACACCCAGACTTGTATAAAACGGGACAAATAGTATTTTTAAATAATATCGAAGGGACGACCGGGACACGTCTCTCAAACGGGACTGTCCCAGTACGGTTACCCTATATAAATTACAACATAAATAAGGACTTAATGAGTGAACTGTTGAAAAGAAGAGCGTGTCCGATAGCACGGTGCATTGAAATCGAGAGGTTAGGTTACGATGAAATGTTGCACGCAGAATGAAGCAACAACTGTCTACAATTTACCACCACGGAAACTTAAATGTTGATGGTTATTTATATCTCGAGGGTAGCAGCTTCGATGACGTCAGTGTTCATTTAATGACGAGTAGATAAACGGGGATCAATGGCTATTACGAAGTCAACGGTTGTGAACTCGATTTACTTGTCGCCCGGCGTCGAATGTTCCGAATTCTGGACTGGGCATGGATGTGAGTGTCACTTCATCAACTTCATCCTCATCGTCGCGATTAGTCAAAAGTGACAGAAAAGTGAAGTAAAATAATAAAAATTTGAGTCAGGTCTAACGACCTGAGCGTTTCTGTGTGTGTTGAATCCATGCATCATTGAACTCCTCCTTTAAGAGGCAGATCTTCAAAGTAATCATCTTTCAAAAGTTCAATACCTGTTCAGGATAAATCATACTTTGCATGGAAAGCCACAGCAGTAACAATCCTTCGCATAGACGTGCGCACGGAGGGCAAGGGAGACATTACAATATGTGTGTATTGTCCATCATGAGAAAATACCACTTAAGCACAAGAAGACCAATACAATTCACTAAAACAAAAATAATAAACAAATGAGAAAAAACAATTCCGCGGTTGGTCGACACTTGAGCGTCAAGTTAACATAGACAATGTGTTTACAGGATAACGGCACAGCTCCTAATAACGAAAGGAAATGCTCCACCCCAGTGGCGGCAGTAGTTATGGTACCGCCTTGAGTCCGATAAATCAATTGATTGGAAAAGATCGATCAAAGATCAATTGATGACGCAGCAGTTTTTTTGTTTTTTGGTTTTTGTTTTTTATAAAAGGGGCGGGGCTTATTTTGTAAGGATGAATTTGATTGGTCGTGACGTCATAAATGGGCGGGGCTTATTTTGTAAGGAGTGTTTTGATTGGTTGGAGGAATTCGGGTTTTTCCCGCGGGAGTTTCCGGCGTCTGAAAACAGATGGCGTTGATGAGTCAGAAAGTCTGGGGTGGGGAGGAGGAAAAGTAAACGGTGACGGTTGGTTTTCTCGGAATTGGAGTACGTGTTTTCGGGGTCTGAAAACAGATGGCGTTGATGAGTCACGGGTTTTTCCAGTGACGGTTGGTCGATAGTTTCCGGTGTCTGAAAACAGATGGCGTTGATGAGTCAGAAAGTCTGGGGTGGGGAGGAGGAAAAGTAGGCGACGCGGTGACGGTTGGTTTTCTCGGAATTGGAGTACGTGTTTTCGGGGTCTGAAAACAGATGGCGTTGATGAGTCACGGGTTTTTCCAGTGACGGTTGGTCGGTAGTTTCCGGTGTCTGAAAACAGATGGCGTTGATGAGTCAGAAAGTCTGTGTTGGGAGGAGGAAAAGTTTTTGTTATGTTATTTTGGCATGTGACGTCATATATAAATTGGAGTACGTGTTTCCGGTGTTTGAAAACAGATGGCGTTGATGAGTCATTCTAGGGAATTCCAGGAATTGGGCGTGTCTGTTTTCTGTCTGAAAGGAACATGTTCGAACATGTTTTAGGTTGATGAGCCATTCTTGGAAATTCTTGGAATCGGGTGTGGTTGTTTTCTGTCTGAAAGGAACATGTTCGAACATGTTTTAGGCTCGGTCTTCTAGAGGACTATTTGAAGTGTGTGTAACGGAAATCGTGACGTAGAAAAAAAGAAGGTATAAATAGAAGGGATACATGATAATAGCGTCATGCGAGGATGGATGTGTGCGGTACAAGACTGTCTGATAACGCCGTGAATTTCTACGAGGTTAGCTACGAGGAGTTCTGGGAACTTGTTCGATCTTGCGGCGACCTGGACAACGATCGAACGGCCCTGCATCGGGTGCTGAGTTATTTCCCGTTTATGTATGTAGCGATACCTGAATCTCCCTGGTGTGGATGTTACCTGTTCAACGGATTAGGAAAAGGAGTCCATCATCACTGCGAGACGTTGAAGGAGATAGAAGAGAGAAAAAGAAGAGCGGACGAGAGAACAGGATTTCCAAGTCACGGGTGTATGTGCGAACTACGTCGCAGGAAGGAAGAGGATAAGCTCGGTGAAGCTTTGAAGGAGAGAGTGAAAGAGTGGCTTTCTTTGTTGGCGAACAGAAATTCCTTGTGGTGTTCTGGCTGTGATCGTCCTTTGTTACGTAAATTAGAAGGACATCCCTGTTTCCCTGTGGTTCCTGCAGAAGGTTTCGGTGTCCGCAGACGTCTGTTCCCCGACGATCCTCTGGCTGTTCCTTTATCGCCGATACCTGGGACGCCGTCACCTACAGTATCCGATTACTTCACCTTTTATGACGTATGAGAGTGTTTACTTATCACGTCTGCAGGACTCACGCCGAGCCGTATGTTATCAATTACTTATCAGTGAATTCGAGATACAGAACATACAGAAAGTGGCCTATAGGATTACGTCAGACTCCGGAAGAATTAGTGACTGCTGGATTTTACTATTCAGGCTTTAGCGACAGAGTATTATGTTTTCATTGTTCGTACGGACTTTGCGATTGGACATCCAAGGATTGCCCGATTCTAGGACATTACATGTTGGTACCCCAGTGTCCTTTTATACAGAGTGTTGCGGCGTTACATCGTAACTCCAAGAGCTGCAAGTATTGCGACAGTACAGAGGCTGTTGAGAAAACGTCCGATAAACCTAGTGTGGATTCTGTGTGCAAAATATGTTTTGAGAATCCTAGCAGTGTTGTAATTCTCCCGTGTAGACATTTTGTTTCCTGCGGATCCTGTGCTTCCCAATTGAACAAGTGCGCCGTATGCCGGGGTAGCATTGAAGATACGTTGACAGTTTTCACCTGATGAACAAAATGAATGTCTGTTTTTTGGACGTTCAAGGTCTTCGAGGAGTAGGAGGAGAATTTGTGTGGAAAGAAGTCGGAATTTTAAAATTTCCTTTTGACAATGCATTTGACTGTCTAGTGAAATCTCCATATGGTTTACACTGTTTGAGTGAAAAGTATCGCCGAGTGAATTACTGGCTCCGTGCCAACAAACACGGTCTCAACTGGGGAGATGGATGGCTGCCGTATGAGAAATTAGGAGATCTGTTATATGTTGTGCTTGTGAATCAAATAGTGTACGTCAAAGGTACGGAGAAAGTGAAATGGTTTGAACAATTACTTGGAAAAAAAGGTAGGGGTAAAATATCCGTACGTAACATCGAAGAACTTGAATGTCCAAAATTGAATAGTGTGAAAAACACTTCAGGAAGATGCAAAGAACATAGCAAATGTGAAAATGTAAAAAAAACCTGTGCAGTTGAAAATGTCTGGAAGATGTACAGTTTCTATTGTAATAAGTACAAGAAATAAAAGAGTTTTTTAAATATACAAATGTTTTATTTACAATCGAGAATATGGATATAGGTTTACAATACATAGAATAACACAAATGTTGTATTTACAATTGAATATGAAAGGTTTACAATACCTGAAGGGTTATATTACAATACATAAAATAACAATACACAGAAAGAACAATGGTTCATTTACAACATCAGATACATGAAAGGAACAGAACTTATTTACAATGTCAATGTCTGCCCAAGATTGTTCTCAAGATATATTTCAATCATCAGTTCGTTGTACCAAAGAATATAAAAATAGTTCACTAAATTGGGCACTTCTTTTTTTTCTGAAACCATATTTTTCTTGATACAATATACAAAAGCCTCCATTTCGGGTTGCAATTTATGATAACGTTCGTTCTTTAATTTCTGCAGAGGCCAAAAAAGGTTACACAAAAATAAGTGTAGTTCAGAGGCTGTGAAAATAAAAGCATCGGATGAATGATGCTGATACATCGAGATACAACGTTTCCCGAAAAAATTTACAGCACTGACGGTGATATTTCCTGTAACCAAGTAATTGAATCGACGACCTGTTTCGACGTAATTCAGTAAGTCAGATTTCAAAGCCCACAGTTCTCTAATCTGCTTAGAATCGATGCGTACGGGTGATCTCCCCTGTTGCGAAAACTCCCACACCAAATTGAAAGGGGATTGCTTTTCGAATCCTATTGCCACGAACTTGTTTTTTTCCTTGTTCAGAAAATATGTGTTAGCAAGATAGAGATCTAAACATGCATCTACGTTGTGTAGTCCAGGACATTCGATTGTATCTGGGGAAAAGCCGATCTCCCTACGACGTTTCATGAAATCACAGTCAGTAGTCAAATCTATCCCCTCGTCCATCGGTTCGTTCTTGATAGGGACAGTTTCGATTTTGAGGGGCTGCACACGTTTGCGGGTTTTACGTTTGGAAGCATCATCCTGATGGGTCATGCGTTTCACTAGTTTATCGTGTTTTTCCATTGTAGAATCCTTAGTAGGCTCCATGATGTTTTCACTAGAGCTGTCTCGACGACACTGAGAGAAAGCTACAGCAGCACACATTTATATAGCTTTTTGCATAACACGACACCGGATGGTGTGGATGGAGCAACACGATTGATCCCCTCTCGGGCACTTGGAATGGGGTAAACATTTGAAGATCTGACGAAAACGGTGTAGGATATATCCATCTTTACTGACACCGGGCGGAAATGCTTGAATGAAATCCTTGGTCGTAACATGGCGTGCTTTGTAATAAGCATACACGCAACAGTAATGGCCGCACGTCGTGGCCAACACCCCCTGTAAGGGAATGTTGTTGTAAGTCCAGACCGAGGAATGACGATTCAGGAAAGTTACGAATTCTGGATAGAAAGGATGAAATCCGTATGAATCGAAATATTCAGCAATATTGTTTTTGCCAAAATAGAAGGCCACCCAGTGTGTACCCTGGAAGTTGGAAGTGTCAGTGTTTGCGATTATCAAGGCAGGGGTAGGAAACGTCCGAGGTAAAAGATCTCTCGAGTAAACACCGTAGAAAATGTTCTTGGTGGAACAGTTTTGAGATAGAATCTCCCTGATCTGCGACGTGTTCATGCTGCCTATGTTTCCGAAAACGTAAAATGAGAGTAAGATGATATTCTTCTAATATTTTGGGGGACGGTTGCGTGTCAACAGGTTTGGCGGACAGTACTTCCGAAGAATCACTATTATAAATATCATCACAGGTTAACAGTTCGATGAGTTTTCTCATCTCACGTTACATATGTTTTCATATGTTTATAATAATATCTCTGTCTTTGGTCATTTCTACGAGTCCAGGGTAAAATCTGGCGTCTGGCAGTCGTGGAAGCAAACGTGTGTCAACAGGTTTGGAAGTCGTCACTTTCGAAGAAACACTAGTATGATTAATATCACGGGTTTTCCGTTCGGCTGGTTTTTCCATCACAGATAGTATAATGTCTACGTCAGAACTGTCTGGATAACACTGCGAGCCAGAAACACGAGCACACATATTTATAGACAATTCGGTCTCACTGATGGAGGATAACACTTCTGTCTTTTGTTATATCTACTGCACATTCGAATTCAGCATACAGAAGGCATGTTATATTTTCCGACAGCTGGGGAGAAAATTGCATCTCGGCTCCGATGATACCTTGTTCCTGGAGACTGGTGTGCGTGTCGTTTCCTGAAGAGTCAGGTGTTATGTCGAAAATCAGGAAAAAGGATCCGTTCTCGAACATCTTCCTTGTTATCTGGTGTCCGTAATTGGCGTGGTGAATGCCTGTACCGGAAAATAGAGTTTGATAGGCACGTGTTATCAATCCTCCGTTTCCTCCTGTGGTGACCCGCAAGGGTTCGTAAGGTACGAGTTCTCCATTTTTCACAAGATGGAAAGAAGATAGGTTAAAACTTCTAAAGTCGAACGGATTTTTCTTACTGTCTCCGAGAAAGCTGGCGGTGGATACCATAGCAAAAAGAACAACATTCGGAAAAGGACCTTGAAAAGCATTATCGATCGAAATCTGCTGCGTTCCGGCAACGTAAGAATAAGCTTTGATGACGCTTCTGGTGAACGGATAATGGGCAGGAGCGTAAGAGAGTGCTCTGTCTATGGCCAAACTGGTGGTAGGAGTAGGAATGATGTGATTTATTTCGAGAACAGCCTTTAAAATTTTTAATCTGGTGGTTGGTGAAGTTTGATCTCCCCAGATGTAAAAAGCATCACGTGACCTGGCTAGATCGATACGTACTTCAACACCGTTGATCAGGTATTTAGGCTGGTGGAAAAAATCTATGTGCAGTTTTCCCATAAGTTCGACTACGGCAGACACTTACGTAGGATTTCCGGTTGTCGGAACGTGCTGGAAAAAGTCTTTTCTGGTGGTGAAACCTTTGTTGTCGGCTGTGATTGCATCTTGATGTCCAGGTGTGTCCAAGTACCACAAGGCATTTGTGAGATGCGTGTTCGCAGCATCGCTGCCGTAATTGATTTCTGCTTCGAAGATTGATTTATATGCGTAATTGTTATCGGCAACTGTTACAGCGATACCGTTGAGAGCCACTGTAACTTGTGAAAAAAGTGAATGGAGAGGATAATTTACGACCCCGCAGTTTTTTGTGAGAGCGTTGGAAGGTTCGGAAGCACTCATGGGAGACCCATCTTGATTGACCATCTGCGTTAGCAGACGGAGATAGGCAGATGAAAGATCTAGAAAATCTGTTCCTGCCGGCGGAACGGCAAATTGAAGTATGTTCTGATTATCGATGGAAGTGATAGGCTTGTAGGCGACCGTGTAAGTTTTTTCGACATTTTGCTGAATAGGTTTTTTGCTGAAAAGATCGAACTGTGAGATCATGCAAGTGTTATTCTCCATCATTATCCAAAAATATCTTTTCCTGCCGCCTTCTGTTTAATTTTCCTTTTGCGTGATGTCCTAGATTTTGTGGATGTTTTTCTCCGCTTTTTGGATGCGCTTTTTTTACGGATCGTAGATGTTCTAATACGGGTGGCTGAACGTTTTAACATCGACTGAGCAATTTTTGTTGCAGGTTTTGTTCTTATACCGGAACCTACCAGAGAGTCGATTTTCCGTTGTGCTTTACTTTGAAGATTTTGACCCGCTTCACGTACACGTTGACGAACGATAGTTCTCGGAGTTTGCTGGCTTGTTGCAATGTCGGTGACAATGTTAGCGCCTGTTTTCAAAGCTTCTTTTCCGATCGCTTTTGCACCACTCCAGAGTAGAGGTTTCACCATTCTAAAGAGTCCTGCGAAGAGACACCCCAATCCTCTCCCTTTTTGAATTCTAGTTGAACGATAGATGGGTCCAATTCCCCCACGGATCTGATTACTGTAATATTCGGTCTGCGAATTCATGGTGATTCATCAGCTTTTCGACATAGACTGAGCAAAATGATTCCTTACTGTTTTTTAAAAGGACTTTGCTTTCCTACGAAAATGTAAAACAGCTATTGTAGGTACGGAGCCGTTTCTCAAAGGCAGAAAATATCCTTTTCTATCGTACATCGCAATTTCTATTGTTTCGAAAGAACCTTTATCCAGAGAAACGTAATGAATCGGATTAAATGTATGATGGGCTACGGGTACTGTGCAAGATGATTCTGTTTCCGAATACTGTTTTCGGGCAAGACGTAAAAGACGTAGCATTTCTCCTCCGACCAATTGCTGTTTCACGAGATCGGAATAAATGAATATGTAGGGGCTTCTATCCACGACGTTATTGGATACTACGTGCGTAGAATAAATAGATTTCAATACGTCATATCGAAATTTAGCGTAGTCATCAGTTTCGTCTATGGGTGTAACAGTATTTGTTGGAACACCTTCCGATTCAGGATCGGGAACCCCTATCACGGACAGATGTTTGTTCACAGCCTCTTTAAAGAAAAATCTGAGATGAGTAGGAACAACGGCGTTAGCAGGGTTTGTTTTCAGGAACTGAATGAACTCCTCTATTGTATATGTTGCTGCAGGAAAATAAAATGGCTGCTCGTTAATATAGAGTGTATTATCCGTAGAAACAGAAGATCCCGATGCGTCCCATTGCGCTTCCAACAGAAAATGCCAGAATTGCTTAAGAACGTTTCTCCGTATTTCCAGGTCGTTGGGGAGGGATTCTTCGATGGTAGAGATCAGGTCCTCAGCACTTGCATACGTCCGAACAGGAAAGGTCACCGTTCCGTAATCTGTTTCCAAAACATTGTCGTATAGAGTTGAATAATGCAGTTCTGCTAATCCGACTTCCCACAATTCTGGAGACAGATCGATCCGTTTTGCAAGTTTTACGTTGAAATGGGTCAGCGTGTTGTTCGGAAAATAATTCTCCGATGCAGATGACGGAAGGTAAACATGGAAATTATCGTCCATTCTCGTCGAACACAAAGAATTCACTGGATCGTGGTGACGATATATTTTGATATAAATATGTTTTGGAAATTATTTTTCTGATAACTGTTTTACGGAAGATGCCTTGATCCACGAATCGAAACTAGGTGGATATCCGAGCCAGCGAACCAGGTATTCCAAATTTTTACCTTTTCCCCGGCTGTTCAAAATCTTATCAATTTTATACTCTTCGTCAGGATCCGAATAAACTTTTTGCAGTTCATGTTTGTAAAATGTACCTTTTACAGGTTCTTCATTTAAATCGTCTAATATGTATACAGGTACAGGTGATCGCTGAACAAGGGAGTGGATTTTGAAAAGTTCTCGTGACCACGATTGTTCGTATCCCTTCTCGAAATGTCCTTTGACGACAGAGATTCGTACGAAATCACCAACATTCAGATCTGAAGACGGTTGTGAAATATGTTTGTCAGGTTTGTTGAGACGTTTCCACACGATGTAAACGTTAGACTCGTTCACATCTCGAGGTGGCATTCCTATGGAACTGTGGATAGTTGTATTGTAACCTTCGAGAAGTTGCGGTAAAATGTCTACGTAACGTCTTGTTTGTTTCGATGTGAAATATTTCCACATTCGTTCTTTCAATGTTCTGTTGAAACGTTCCACTACACTTGCTTTCACAGGATAATTTGAAGCGATCGAAAAATTTACATTTTCATTTTTTAAGAACTTCTGGAATGTAGAATTCGTGAATTCTGTTCCTTGGTCGGTCTGTAGTGTGACGGGTTTTCGTCTGCTTCGTCCAAAAATAGTTTTGAAAGCTTCGGTTACCGAATTGCTTGTTTTATTTTTTAGCGGTAATGCAAAGGCATATTTTGAGAATACATCGATCACTGTCAGAAGATATCTGTATCCATCGTTATGTTTTTGTATCGAAGTCATGTCGTTGAGATCAGCTTCCCAAAGCATGTCTATGTTCCACACATTGTAATGATTCCGGAGGAACCTTTTTCTCGCAGGTTTGTGGAGAGTGTACGTTTCCTGGTGCATCAGCCATTTTTTTCACAGTATTGCGGGATATATTTTTATCCCGTACCGCGTTCCATAAACGATCTACAGATGAGAATGAAGCACGGTGTCGGGGATCGTAATATATTTTGGTGAGGATTTTATCGTGTTTTAACTTAGGGACTCCCATGACTGATCTCTCTGTCTACGGCTTTTTCTCAAAGGAACCAGCTTGTATGCGTCAGGTGTTCTCAGAAAAGGTGTAGTTTTTCTGGAAACACGGACGGCCACTTTCTTCTTCTTTTTCTGTTTCTGTCGATGAGACGGTCCAGGGCTTTCCGTTGACGACGCTGAGAAGTTCAACGTCTTCGGATCAGGAAGTGTTTTTTCCTGACGTTCGTCTATCAAATGTTGAGCCGTAGATTGGTACTCGTCGATGATATTTTGTAACTGATGACGTGTATTACGGGGTAACGTCTCTGCTAGGTTCGGAGGAAAATACGTCGATCCTGGCGAAATAGTAGAAGAACCGTCGTTATCTTGAACAATAGGAATTTGTAATGGTTCTTGGAGTTTTCGACTCAGCCATAAATACTCGTCCAGTTCTTTTCTATAAAGCCGCCATTTTTGATCGTCTGTTATATTTTTCATTTTCAGAATATCATTCATTTTCTTATCCAGAACGGATAATTTTTGAGTTACAGACAAGTCGGAACCGCGAATACGTGCTAGTTGTTCCGGTGAAAGGACGATCATCTTTTTGTAAGAAGATGCCATTTTTCAATGAGGAATGAGAGTACCGAGAAGACCCGATAACAAAGACCCTAGAAGTAAGGGTAGAAATCCTCCTTTCTGCACAAGAAGTTTTCTTCTTTTTTCGATGTTCACTTTCGGTTTCACGAGATTGCGTAAGACTGTCTTGTAAGGGGCCAGACGACGTTTTGTGGACGGTTTAATCTTCAAGTTTCCTTTTAAAACGTTCAGGCAGCATTCGCTGATGAAACGGATTGTCTTCTTCGGAGCACTTTTCAGCAACGATTTACGGAGTTTGGTCGGTGAATTTTTCAACACGTGCAAAAAAGGGGAATTTTTCTTGAAAGAAGTCGAATTCCTGTTAGAACGTGATTTGGTACGTGTCTTCCTCGTTCTCCTCATCTCGATGTTTTAAACATTCCTGAGGAAGATATGCAGTTGAGTAATTCTGGTTAAAAATGTCTGTCTGATAACGTAAAGGATCCGGTGTTGACTGTGAAAGATCAATATACAAATAACTGAAAGGTTGAGTGGTAGCATCTATATATACTTTTTCGAGTTCCTTCATGCGGTGAGGATGAAGTTGTCGTGCAAACACTGTGAATTGGTTCATATCTCGCGGATTCTTAAAAATAACGAAATGTTTTACGTTCAGCGATATGTCTCTGCAATTTTTCCCTTGATGAAAAAGATTCTGTGTTATGAACACCACCGAAATGTTTTTGTGATGACTGCCTTTTGTGAAAAGGTCAGCTACTTTTTCTCCTTGAGCAACCATCATAAGATCATCC
Source organism: Lepisma saccharinum (assembly GCF_977018435.1). Classification (NCBI taxonomy): domain Eukaryota; kingdom Metazoa; phylum Arthropoda; class Insecta; order Zygentoma; family Lepismatidae; genus Lepisma; species Lepisma saccharinum. The sequence continues at coordinate 106,275,718 of NC_139230.1, forward strand.
AGGATTATGAGAGTAGGGGTTTTTCCGTTCCACGACTGCCAATCGACGATACCTTTATGATATTGCACATCTCGAAGATTTTGCGGAATACTGTTCTCCTGATCGTAACACCATATGATTTTCTTCACGGTTCCATCGACGAGATGAACGATGGAGTCGACCATATTTGTCACAAAAGTAGTTTTTCCACTTCCTGATGCTCCGCAGACCATCATGGTGAAAGGATGGGAAAGTTTAGGAAACATGTTTTATACTGGAGATTTGAAGAAAAATGAAGATCAGGCACATTGTAAACACATTTTATACACTGACGGTCCGAAGAAGGGTTCAAACTCTGGACCACTAAAGCCATATTTTAGTCAGCACAGTATCCGAAGGGATACGATAAATGTTCATCGTCGAAACGTCGTTTCAACAGTACAGGCTGAAACAGCTTTTTTTCATATGTACTGATTACTTGGAACTGTCTTGTTCTTCTGATCCTGAAAATATTTTCGACCATAACTTCAGGTTTTTCATCGTTTATCATATCGCACATGGTATCGAAATTGACCAATTCCGATGTGGAGGTATTCAATGTGATTCCTTTCACTTTACAGATATACTGCGGTTCGGAGAACGGTTTTGTTATTTTCATGCTGTAACTTTTCGGTCCCGTTGAGACAAACTGTTCACAAACTGCATCGGGTCCGAAATCTGCCAATTCATCGGTGAGTTCTCCTAGTGCGTCACCTGTCTGTGGGTGATACTCCATTTCAGGACTATCTACGTAAATTACAGAGTCTGTATCACAATAACATATCCTATCACCCAACTTTTCGAGAAGTTCGTACAGTTTCAGACGAGCATGGCATGTTGTGAAGGCTCCGATAGGAACATTTACTTTCCTGTTCAGACTGACAGCCTCTTCAACATATTTCCAGTTCACTAAAACGGTGTCCTGATTGATGAATACGACTCCTCCGATCATTATATTTGGATCAGTCATTTTATCGAGAAAATCTTTCGATTCCTTGATGATGGTCGTCTGGGAAAGGTTGTCCCGTTGGCAGAACTTACCCCATAAAGAATTAAGGCAAAGTTTAGCCAGAGTACGTTTACCAGGATTGACTTCGATACTGTTTTCTTCCAATAGAATACCCTCCTTATCGAAATATTTCTGTATGTACTTCTTTTTATCCTCGTCGTTCTGACACCATGAAGGCCAGCCGCTCGCTTCCTGTTTTATTTTCAAGAAGGTGTTGACATAACCAGCAAAAAGTCCTCCAGTTTTTGTGACAGGGTCGTATATCGATGTTTCATACTTCCACACTTCCGACACTGACAGTACTCTGTAGCCTAAACTGTAAGCTTTACGCACCTCGGCGATGACCCAAGTCCCCGAAAGTGTGCTTTGTTCATCGGAATGGCTGCACGTACCTTCACATTTTAATCTGATAGCACATTCGTTACACAAGACAAACATCAGTTTTCCGTGCATTTTTGTAGGTAAAACAGGATGTAAAAGGGCTTTTGGTGGCAGAATAGTACATTTTATGAGCCCCTCCATGTTCAAAACCTCATTCACCGAAGGAATAGAAGTTCCTAGAAATATGGTAGGATGACCGACAGGATAGGCACAGTATTTGTTGACATAAGGATACAAACTTGTAAAATCATAGTACTGTAATTTCTCATTTTCCTTGATTTTGTAATACGTCCTGACTGTTTCAACTCTTCCTCCATATAAGGCGTCTCGTGGATTTAAAGGAATGCAGCAGACGATAGGATGCGTCGATAGATGTCTATCGAGTTCAGGATCGGCTTTCAATGTTTTGTTAAAATCACATTCCCACATTGTAACGACACGGTATCCTTCAGAACGTAGAGCCTCAAGTTTACGGCATGTTGTCTCGTATCTGAATGCTGCTGTGTTCAACATGTCGTTATATTTCTGACTGTTACTATCCTGATCTGTTTCTTCTTCGTCGTCGTTTTTCGGATACATATCTCTGTTAATTGATATGCAGCGTTGACAACCATGCCAGTAGCATCCAAGCGCCTCGTACACTGTCTGCGTCTCCTCGTGATAGCCGTCCACTTTGTAACGTCCTCCTATGACATATTTTTCACGAGTACGTCCACCGTGAAGAAGTATTACATGATTCTGTTCTTCAACATAGGTTAACCATTTCAATGCGAACTTGGACATCTGATCTGCATGATGGTAACCTCCTTTAGGGATTATTCCAATAGTGTTAGACGGCATAAATTTCTGCCTGTAAATTAGTGAACAGGCAGATGCTATTGTGAGGCAATCCTTGAAAATGTCGATCTTGCATATATCTAGGAAATTCTGTCTCAGCTTCAAACATCCTTGTCTCAACAGGGTAACATCCTTGATGCAGTATTGGAGTAGTTGGTTTTTGTTGTTGAAAGGTACATTTTTGCTGCATTCAATGTCATACCAAGACATAAAACGGTGCTGATCTTCAACTGTTTTCATATATTCATAGCCGTATGCAGAAGGAGGAGGCATCGGTCCTATGTAATTTCTATTCTTGTAAGTGTTCCACAGATGCGGATAATAGCCTTTCTGAACAGGCAAACCGAAAAGTTTGGAAAATCCAGCAAGATTTGTCTGAACGTAGTTGAGACTGTCCACAAAATGAAGATTTTGGTATGACATACTGATGATTTTGGTACCGTCTAAGATCACACGAGGTTTCATTTCTCTTTCCAGCATTCTTCGTAATAGAAACGTGCAATCGTAACCTCGTGCATTGTGTGCACAAATGGTTATGTTTGAAAACTTATGTTGCAATTCCAGGTAGGACAGGAATGTGTCTACAGGGTCATCCCAGAATATAAACTCTCTTGTTCCACAAACAGAACATGGAACCGTTAGATCCCCTTTCTTGTAACATGCGTGACAGGCCGTCTGCACCACAATAAGATTAGGAACATGAAGAAAAGTTTTCTCTTTCTCGGAGTGAGGAATATCTGTGTAACATTCAAAATCGTAAAAAATATATAGAAATTTAGAATTCTGCTTAGGTTTGGGTATAGCCATGTAGCAGAAATTATTTATAGGTTTCACGCAGTTGCATACAGTACAGTATTTCATGTTACATTTATGCACTTTTTCATATGTATTGTGTGTTACAATAATTCTGAAACATCGGGGACACTGCTGGATTTCACTACAGACTGTACCGTTTCGGAATGGTGTAGAAACATGATTTGTGAAGCAGTTCTCATTTTTGAAAATTCTGTGACATGTCTGACATATTCTGCGAACACCCTGTTCAGGCACACACGGTGGAGTTGATCGGCACATAGAACATAATTGTTTACACAGATGGTTATGAGCTGTTCGAAATATGAGTTCGTTACACCCGCGACATTCTTGTTTTGCCGCAAATGCTCCAACACGGTTTACTATCACATCATAATGCTGTCGAGTGTTATCATAAAGAAGGTATATATATTTGGAAGCATTTTCAACCTGTCCTTCAAACAAAACATCTTTCACATCACGAAGATTGTTGTATACAACAATTTTATATTCTGTAAGAACTTGCTGAAATTTTCTCAGTTCAGGAATTCCACTTCCTGCACACGTATTGTCTGTGAGATCTACATCTGCTTTGCGCATAAGTTCGAAAACAGGTTTGAGAAGATTTCTATTTTTCCGATACTGTGAATAGGACGGATCATTATCGGCATGGGCTTTTCCTATTACCAAAGCTTCAGCTAAACAGAGTGGTTTTTTCCTATTCGGCACACCGACGATACTCCTTTTTTGCGTGCTTAACATGTAATTAGGTAAACAATATGTTCTTTTACCTCCACCACCTCCGACAGGTATGTCGACATGGTCGGCTCGCAAAATTAACCGATCTGTAGCTGTGAATGTTTTCGCACTCTGCAATATTTTGTACATAATGTTCCACACCATATCACTGTGTAACTGATCACATCTGTGCCACCCGACATAAATATCTTTCACGGTGGGGTCAGATATGTTAGACAGAGTTAAACCTATCTTGTCTTCATCTTTGGTGTCTTTTTTAACGTAGGTGAGAAGATTTTCGACACCTTCACGGATCCATGTGTGAGGATCGACATTTTCTGGAGGGTGCGAGAAACTGAATTCCACACGACGTCCTTTGGAACGGAATTTGGGATATTCACGTTCTTGAATGTTGTGTAATATTATGTTCCCTATTTGTTCACGAGGCACTGTATCACGTTTTCTTTTCTTACCTCTTCTATCTGATACAGAAGCACTTTGGGATGACGGTTCTGCTGAGGGTAAAGGGTCCGGTCTCCATGACGGTCCTGGTAAAGGTTCCGGGTCTGATCCGGATGCGGTGCTTCTGGAAGTTCCTGGTGATGTGACGGCTATCTGCTTCTCCTCGGCAACTCTGGATACAGGATCAGGTGTTGATGACGGGCCTGGCGACTCTTCGGAAATATCTCTCCATCCTTCTCCGGTAAGATCGGGTACGAATGATGTCACGGTCTGTAGTAGACGGTCATACTCCTCTACTAGGGAGATACTTTCTCCCGCGATGATTTTTTGCGCGATGATCGTCAACACTTCCCGCAACTGTCCATGTGTTGTGTAATATCCATCACGATAACGTGCTAACAGATCGTCAGCGGATAACTGTACATCCATGATCGTACGATGACTGTTTCACGAACACTGTGTTGTGGAGAGAACGCCTTTCTTTATATACGCAAGCATGACAAAGCAGTTATTCCCGTTCCTAACGGTTCTACTGCGGCTAGTTAACCGTCTTCACCAGATGTTTTCCTGGCAGATATGACAACTCATGTAAAATTCTCAGAAATCGTCAAACGTCTTCAGCAGATGTTTTTCTGACTGATACGAAGGCTCATGTAAATTCTCGGAATCAATTAACCGTCTTTACAAGATGGTTTTTAGCAGTGACACATTCTGTTATTCAACGCAGATGTCTTCCTGACTCATATGAGTTGCAAAAATCGAAATTTTCAAATCGCTCTAGCTCCTCCCCTAATTGACGTAGAGCGAATCTGATTATATATTCGTAATCTGCACGTCGAGACCTTTCGTTAGAGTGGTCGGAAGGTGGGTCTACGATTGAAAATAAAGAAAGTAGGAAACCACCGGTCCTAGAACAATGAAACCTGGTTCACAGGAAAGAGGACTTCACTCCGAGTCCGACAAGCTATCGATCACCCTCTTAGCTCAATTAGGAGCCGAGCTACAGCGATTTTAAGTTTTCGCAAAAAAAAAAAAAAAAAAAAAAAAAGTGAAAAAATCGAAATTTTTAAATCGCTCTAACTCCTCCCCTAATTGACGTAGAGCAAATCCGATTACATATTCGTAATCTGCACGTCGTGACCTTTCGTTAGAGTGGTCGGAAGGGGGGTCTACGATTGCAAATAAAGAAATTAGGAAACCGCGTTGCAAAAAATGATACCAGATGTCCGTCTCTATCAGGAAGTCTTGTTCGTAGAACATGTGCTGACACGGAACAAGGAACTGTTGTGCCTCACAAAAACGTCGTGATCTCATATGCAGACTTCTAACGTACGTTGCAAAAAATAATTGCAGATGTGTGTCTCTATAAGGAAGTGGATAGAATTTCTTCTGCAGGCATCCTTCCCTCCAGTTCATCTCCTTTTCATCTGGGCCGCGTTGCAAAAAATGATACCAGATGTCCGTCTCTATAAGGAAGTCTTGTTCGAAGAACATGTGCTGACACGAAACAAGGAACTTCTGTGAAAATTATCAAGGAACTGTTGTGCCTCACAAAAACGTCGTGATCTCATATGCAGACTTCTAACGTACATTGCAAAAAATAATTGCAGATGTGTGTGTCTATAAGGAAGTGGATATAATTCCTTCTGCAGGCATCCTTCCCTCCAGTTCATCTCCTTTTCATCTGAGCAGCAACATGGATGGCCAAGATTTATTACATGTTGTAAGTACCCTTTTACATTTCACAACCATACCTGAGCAGAATCAAACATGTTTTTAGGGAACCTTAGTTAATTGCAGGATTCGAATCCAGGGTCTCCGGCGACATTCGCAACCATACCTGAGTGGGTTTCGAATCCTGGTTTTCTTTATGCAAACATTGGCAATTCCAGGATTCGAACCATGTCTGGAGGGTTTCGAATCCGGTACCTCTTTTATCAAAACATAGTTAATTTCAGGATTCGTGGTACTTTTTTCATTAAACTTTTGGGGTTTTTATCCTGTGTTAGGCATTCTAATATAATACTATTTATATACAAAAACAATATTGTTCTGTACAAAATCTTTTATTAACACATTGAACTACAGAAAATTACAAGTTTTCTACATGTACAAACTTTTTATTTCAACTCGTACTACAGGTTATTAGATATTTTTACATATTTTGTTACACTACTGGTAGATGTTAGTGTATTAGTATGTGTTTGTTACTCGTTCAGTTTTCTTTTTTTCAACATCTCCATCATTCGTTCATGTATATTTTCCCCTGTTCCCCCTGTCTTCTTATTTTCACCCTTCTCATTTCTCACACCTTTAAACACCTCCATCAATTCGAAACATATTCTTAAAGATAGATGGGAAGGCACATATTGCGCTCTTTGTATATTCTCTACAAAATCGCCAAACACTGGCGCATCTCGTTTCTTGTCAACAATGTAAGTAAATATTTTGACCAAACAGTCCACCGATACCTCGATATCTTTACATGTCTCTTCTAATTTTGCCAATAACTCTTCCGCCAGTCCATTTTCTTCACAGAAATTCACATAATTGCCGATGTGTTTTTCAACCTGTCTTGCATGTGTTTTGCTCCATAAGTTCCTTCGTTCTGTCGGACCTGCTGTTGTCTCCTTAATATCGCCATACATCAAATTGAATCCGAGAGGGAGTGTCGACATCTGAAATTAGACAGAAAATATGTTCATTATGTTTTGCACAAATTAATCACTTTCATATATTAATTCACACATATTTTCAGGAACACATACTCCATCACGGGGAGGCACTGCGAAATGCATATTATCGACATCAGGCAGGCACTGAAGGCGCTGCGCATTTCGCAGAGGCTACGAGGTACATTGAGCGGTACCTGGAGGAAGAGAATAGAATTGAGGAGGCCCAACAGCGTGCCTCCGCTATTTTCCGGGCTCGACGTACCCGGAACAGGGAAAGGCTCCACGCCAATCTCCGTCGGTATAGAGCTAGGTAATTATTTTTCAGTTTATTTCTGATAACATCGTTTATTATAGCATGCTGTTTTTCCGATTATATATGCTACATATCTGATAACTTTTCTTTCTAGCCGATATCTACATGGAACGGAATATATTCTAATTCTTATATTTTGTTTTTCAGAATGCGTAACCGAAATGACGATATAGCCAATCGGCAGCGCCAACTGGTGCCTCCTGTTTCTCCTTCTATTTCTTCTACTGTTTCTCCTGTTTTGTCAGAGCAGGAAGAAGATGTGGTTGAAGAAGAGGAGGATGGACGCTATACGCCCCCTCTCCCACCCCCAGCAGAAGAGGACCGGCAGCCGACCCCCCCCACCATCGATCACTGTTAAACGTCATCCTCTTCTGCATTAAACTGTTGATGACACAGGTACCGTTTTTTATTTTCACACCTTTCAAGCTGTCTGCTTTAAAAGAAAGATGTATTTATGTTTACGATTCTCACTGTGTGAAGGTGATAATAGTATTTGACCAGCGATTTGCATTGTTCTAGGTAGAACATTAAAACTAAATATTTGTCTCTTACCTTTTCAATTTTCTTCACTCTCGCAACAGATGTGCCAGTCTCGGTTATGATCTCCGGTCGGTAGGCTTCGATCAACAGTTCTGCGGTACGTACACAATTTTTCTTTTTTATATAGTACTGTCTCCGTGACGTATTTTCGAATTATATTCGGCGCGCATTGTTTTGCGCAGAGCATCCAACGCCCACGTGCCTCTCCTATCTTCTTCCTGCCCTGGTACGCTATGCACAGTCACCCCCTCCGTGAAACCTACTTTTTTTACTCTATTTATTTTCTTTACATCTAGACGCTCTCTCTCCTTTTTCTCTTTTTGCCGTTTCTCCATCACTCAAATTCATCAACGGCCGCCCGAGAAAAACATCTCCTCCCCAGAATGACTCATCAATCTATAACATGTTCGGGCATGTTTCAGACCACACCCAATTCCTAGAATTTCAAACTCATCAACGGTCGCCCGAGAAAAACACCTCCTCCCAACAATGACTCATGAACGCCATCTCTCTTCAAACAACGGAAACACCCAAATTCCGAGAATTTCTGACTCATCAACGCCATCTGTTTTCAGACCCCGAAAACACGTACAACAATTCCGAGAAAACCAACCGTCACCGCGTCGCCTACTTTTCCTCCTCCCCACCCCAGACTTTCTGACTCATCAACGCCATCTGTTTTCAGACACCGGAAACTACCGACCAGCCGTCACTGGAAAAACCCGTGACTCATCAACGCCATCTGTTTTCAGACCCCGAAAACACGTACTCCAATTCCGAGAAAACCAACCGTCACCGCGTACTTTTCCTCCTCCCCACCCCAGACTTTCTGACTCATCAACGCCATCTGTTTTCAGACGCCGGAAACTCCCGCGGGAAAAACCCGAATTCCTCCAACCAATCAAAACACTCCTTACAAAATAAGCCCCGCCCATTTATGACGTCACAACCAATCAAAATCATCCTTACAAAATAAGCCCCGCCCCTTTTATGACGTCATCCAAAAAAAACAAAAAAAACTGCTGCGTCATCAATTGATCTTTGATCGATCTTTTCCAATCAATTGATTTATCGGACTCAAGGCGGTACCATAACTACTGCGGCGCACAGTGGGATAGAATCGAAAAAAGCTGGCTATTGGGGAAAAATCGAAAGTCCCAGTTTAACGTTGCCTTGTGTACCGACCGTTAGTTGGAACCCCAAAACACAAGGAAAACCGGTTTTCAAGTGTTTGATGCCACTCAGCAGTGAGTCAGGTCATTTCAAAGTTCAACGTGCAAGCGGACGCGTCTAACAAAAATACAGCGTGTATATAAAGTGCCGGAGAAATAGTGCGCTATTATCGGCATAATATATGATATTAGTATAAATTGTTTCGGATTCTTTTCTGCAAGGTATGTGTAATAAGATAATTAAATCCAAGTTTATTCATAATTAACTGTAAATTAGTTATTAATAATTAAAGACACTCATGTTTTTTCATTTTATTGAGAACATTTTTATAAACATTGAGCAAAACGTTAACCACTCGACTTCACTCGATCGATGATTCTCACTGGAAAATGTTTGTTGAACCCTTAACTTTCGATATTTCAAAGAATTGGCTGCTACAACCTGCTACCCTAGTATTAAGACTAATTGTTTAAACAATGTGCAGTCATAAACAAAATATAAAGATAACGTACGTGGGTGGAAAATCGGTTAGATATTAATGAATGTTGTTGAAAATGGATACTCGGGGGTTTTTGAGGTCGCTGATTACGAATCTGACAATATTTTTCCCAAAAACAAAATGTCGGATCCAATATGGCGGCCAAAAATTCACAAATGTTGATAAATATTAATTTTGATTATAATTATTTATAATGAAATATTAAATTGAAATAATTATATTCAAATTTACTGAAGGGAACGTTTGGACTAATTACATTATTTAAAAATAAATATTAATGCTGATATCGTTTATGACGATTAAATTAAGTGAATAACTTAAATACAATTTTGTTAAGTTACAAAAGTGGCAAGCGAGAACTGCGCATAAAAAAGAGATTGTGAATAAAAGAAAAGCAGATACCCAGCAAGCGTTTAAAGAACAATTAGGCTTAATTGTCGACCAACCAAAGCAAACGTTCGGAAGCTCCAACGACGGCAACACGGCTCGTCGCTTTTTTCAAGAGGCTGCAGCTTCGTCTGAAATTACAAATGTCGATTTACGTTTAATTGAAAGATTGCATGTGATTTTACAATTAATCTCATCAAACCATGACATCGACATCAGTAAATTCAGTAAATACTCCTACGAAACCGCCGAGCTATTCGTCCATTTGTATCCATGGTATCCAATGCCAACATCAGTTCACAAGCTGTTGATTCATGGATTCTCAATCATCGCTTCAGCTTTGTTGCCAATTGGTCAGATGTCTGAGGAAGCGCAAGAAGCGAGTTACAAGCTAATAAAAAAATATAGACAAGATTTCTCCAGAAAACATAGCCGAGAAGCGACAATGAGCGATTTATTTCATCGATTATTACTTTCACGGTAGAAACTGTATACTGCAATAAAAATTGTTTTTAAAATATTATTTTTAAATTTATACACTTTTAAAACCCACGAGTAACGATTTTCGTTAATATTTATCAATATTTATGAATTTTCGACCGCCATATTGGATCCGCCATTTTGTTTTTGGGAAAAATATTGTCAGATTCGTAATCAGCGGTCCCGAAAACCCCCGGGTAACGATTTTCATTAATATTTATCAATATTTATTAATTTTCGACCGCCATATTGGATCCGCCATTTTGTTTTTGGGAAAAATATTGACAGATTCGTAATCAGCGGTCCCGAAAACCCCCGGGTAACGATTTTCATTAATATTTATCAACATTTGTGAAATTTTGGCCGCCATATTGGATCCGCCATTTTGTTTTTGGTAAAAATATTGTCAGATTCGTAATCAGCGACCCCAAAAACCCCCCGAGTAACGATTATTGTCACGATTTTTCAATTCTGTCTCGAGTTATTTGATGATGACCACCTTTTTCGAATTTTATCCCACAGTGCGGCGATTGGTTTCCAAAACCGGAAAGCAAAGACAGTATTTCCCTTTGAATATAAGGTTTAGCACAGTTCAAGGGCAAAAGTGACGAAAAACAGAGGGCAAGTACCCCCCTCGCCCCTCTAATCGCCACCACTGCTCCACCATAATATAACCTCCCTCCTGCAAGTGAAAAAAACAAAATAATTTCGTATTTTACAACAGATATAAGCACATAAATGTCAATGTTAGAGCAAAGCTAACAAGTAGACGAACGCCTGGTTAACATATATGAAACAATTGTTAATGTTTTGGTTGCTCCGTCACTCGGCCCATGCATACGCAGACTATGCATTCGGTGATATATTTACATGCGAAATGTAATATTTTAAAACTTGTTTCTTTCTTGATAAGTCGGTCCCCGTGGCGGAGTGGTTAGCACATCGCGCTACGACACCAGGGCCCCGGGTTCAATCCCGGCCTAGGCATGGATGTTTGCGAGTGTCCATTCATCAATTTCATCATATCATCACTCATCCCCATCTTCGCAAATTAGCAAAAAGTGGCTCAAGAAGAGAAGTAAAATAAAGCAAATTAATCAATCAATCGTTCCTGATAATTCGACAGTGATTTCAGTAATATCAATTTCCAACGATGTAGTTTGTCCTGCAATTATCAGGAAACTTATAATCACGAAATCTATTGTTTCTAGATGTTACAGTGACCTAATGCTTCCAAATTAGTTTGTGTGAGATAATTTCTACCCCAATTTATGTTATTAAAGCTTTTACATTCCTGTGATTTGCCATAAGCAAGTGGACAAACTCAAACAAAAAATACGACAAAAAGTCACATTTTAAAATTAATATACGATAGGTAAAATGGCTTTTTCTAGCCTCGTTACAACACTGTATGGCATAACCAAATAATTTTGATTGTGAACTCTAATAATGTCTTCAGCAATGTATGAACTTTGTGCGGCAACACATAACGAAGTGTTTTTAGAAGGTTTTTTAGTAAGGCCGTATAAACAGCATTTGGATAAATTTTCAGAAAAAGTATATGTATTATATGTCATTCGGTTTTCTCTAAATTTGCTCTTAAAGACCTCCAGGACTGCACGTGCACCCTGGCGCTGCTCTAACTGGCAATCATCTTGAAACGTGCAAAGCGCAATGTGTTTTAAAACCGTTTATATTGATGGTGCACTGGTAATCCTGTTACCTTGTTATCAAGGGTCCAGAATTCATGTCCGGCGGAGTCACATATTTGCTTGGATTCCGTCCAAACCAGATTAGCTTTGAACAAAATCTCTTCATTATCGGGACTTAAAACAACTCTTTAATTATTTCCATCAGTATTCAGAAAATGTTACCCACCATTCACTCACTTACTCTGTACGTATTTATGTGCGGAATTTACTTCCAATTCCAAGTTTTCCTTTAGTGCACCGCCCTGCGTAACGAAGTGGGTAGCACACCACATTAGGACGCCACGGGTTCTTAGTTCGATTCTCGACCTGGGAATTGGAGTTCTTTGTGAAAGTCCTTTCTTCAATTTCATCACTCATTCTTTCCTTCGCGATTAGCCAGAAGTAGCAGAAAAGCGAAGTAAAATAAACTCAATCAATCAGTGAATCAAACTTTTCAAGGACCTCTAATCAGGTAGTTCTCAACCTTTTTCAGACCGGGGCCCACCTTGAAGAATATTTCACTTCACGGGACCCACAAGTATGGGAGCCAGCAGAATTACTTGAAGAGGTGTGCACCCAGTTTATAATAGTACGTATGTTTGCTAACATCGAGTAATTTACGAAGCCCTCTTTTACGCTTGCTTAAACAAATTTCACATATTTCATTCTAGAAAAGTACCATACATATAAAATTTAAAAGTCTGAAATTGAGAGATTCCGGTAAAAAGCAATGGTAGGGTGCGCATAACAGAAATGTAGAGCTTAGACTACGGACAACACGGGTTGAATTTAACATATTGAAACAATATATATTAGTATTTTAAATGTAATAGTTTTGAAAGACAGTAAGTAAATTCTCAAGCCCGACTTCGCTACCCACCAAACACCCCATCGGGATCCAGCTGTGGGTCGCGCCCCATAGGTTGAGAAACGATGCGATCTAATGCCTTATTCCCCCTAGCATTTGAGTCGGACAGAAGCAAGTTTGGGAACAATGCTTCCGCAAGCTGTGTCAGTGCATTGCTCCTGGAAGTCTGGAGAATGGTCGGCGAAGAGCAGGAATCAAGGAAGGAAAAATATAACGTTTGCTTCCACAAATTAAACTTGCAATAGCGTAATGTTACTTGCATTCTCTTATTTTAAGTTAGCAGCTGAAGCAGCAGGCAAGTTGTCCATCACTATGTTCATAACTATGTCATGAGGAATACAAAATTTAAGGATTGAAAGAAAATCGCTAAGAGACCGAAGACGACGGCAGAATATAAAATAACACGGCGTACGTCGGCGACAACATACGTAAATGGGATAAGGTCTATACAACTTCTCACCTCCCAGAAAGCAAGTTCAAGAGAAGTACAATTAATAAACGATCTTTCAAACACATATATCGTATCTTCGTATGGTTTTTATGGGTATGTCCAATGATATTTTGTCCCTAAAATACACACCCTTCTGTCTCCCTATTTTTCCTGGTGTATTTTCTGGTACAATGGAAATATTACGGGACGGTTTCCTTAACTTCATATTTACCATGGACCCTGCAGTACGTGCTCAAGACACTCGATCCAAATAACATTTGCGATTAACTGAAAGTAAGCGAATTAAATATATCTAATCAAACCTATCATTATAAGGAATTTTATTGGCATGCGTACATTCACTAAAGTTTCAACCAGCCACGTTGATACCAATACAAAACTTCACTTGCAACCTCCCACGGTTAAGTGGTGAGGTTAACAGCCTGCAGAGCCAGAGGTAAGCGGGTTCAACGCTGGTTAGGCATAGACATTGTTTCTATTGTGTTTTTGCGATTATTATGCCATTACTTCATCATTCTACGGTGAAGAGAAACGTAAATTAACCATAATGGGACACAGAGATCAAAGAAACTCTCTCTATTAAGCGCAAAATAGCATATGCAATGTAAATTTAGTCATGGGCGGATTAACTGGGAAATGGGATACTTTCGCCCGAAACGTCTCAAAATGTTATTAAATATTGGGTGGCCGAGTGACATTATGAAAGTATCCGTCCTTGTACCTCCATCGGAGTAGAGGTCGGTGATCCTCTATGACTAGGGAACAACATTCTTCTTTATAGTTCACTTTGTTCACAGATAGGTTGATCGAGACTGGATCACGAGGAGAGGGGGTTGCTGCCAGGCCTACAATATCTTGTTATCAAATTTTTAACTGTAAATATTTGCATAAAAAATGAAAATAAATTACACTGTTCTCTAGGGTTGTTCCCTACCAATGTTTCTAAATTTCTTTTGTTCATAAAATGATTTAAAGTAACGTGCATGGAAGGAAAATTTACGTAGTAGGCAGTAGTGTAATTGATGATACAACCAGCACCACTTACAAGTGTAGAAAGGAAGAGCCCCTCTCATGCAGATTTGCTACACTTAAAACTTGCTCAACATGCCCATATGAGTTTTTTGCTCTAGTGTGGCACCCCGTCTAATCCAAGATTTTTGTAAAAATGCCCTTCAGAAAGGAAAAGCCTCCCTCAGAAAGGAAGAGCTCCCCTGTACTACCAGTGCCGGAAAGGAAGAGCCCCTCTCATGCAGATTTGCTCTAGTGTAGCACCCTGCCTAACCCAAGGATTTTGTAAAAATGCCCTTCAGAAAAGAAGAGCTCCTCTCAGATTGATTTGTCTATACTTACAAAAGGCACTTCTGTGAGATTGTTGTCCATAAACCTGTCAAAAATATGCCCCTCTTGGGCCACACTTAAAACTAGGCCACCCACACCTATACACACCTACACCCACCCACACCCACCCACACATATTTACTTCCGGTCTACTTCCGGTCCACTTCCGGTCCACTTCCGGTCTACTTCCGGTCCACTTCCGGTCTACTTCCGGTCCACTTCCGGTCCACTTCCGGTTTAAGTTCAATTGGACACCAGGCTCAATTTGTTTATCTATTATTAAAACAATGTAATGCTTCTAGAATTGCTCCGTGACTCTCTCATTTCTTACATCATAAACATATGATTTTTCACCTATGAGAATAACACTACATATGGTGTCATCAGGTAAAGCCTCATGGAATTCACAGATAATTTTAATATTTGTCCTGTCATTCACCACAACCTGTTTCCTTTTTGAAGTGTTAATTACAAACATGGGTCTCTGTGTTTTGAATTCATCTGGTGTGTAATACATGTCAGTACTGCCAGTAGTGACACGTTTGAAGGAAGAAAATGCCTCATATAATTTGAGGAAATCATCCTTGGACATGTCTAAATTGTAATTTTCTCTAGGAAATACCTCATTTCTGCCATTTTTAAGATATATGTTCTTGATGTTGCAGTTATCAAATTTACTTGAATTTCTTTCCTGATTATTGTGTCTTCCAGTCTGAAACAATACCACCACAAAATCAGGCATGTCGTATTGTATGCTGGAGAATGAATTTGTAGCATCAAACTCATAATATGTGCCAGATGCAGGCTTCTGTACACATTGATATGTGTAAAATTGCAGAGGAATCTGTGGATTTTTTATTATATCAGCTTTGTATTTAAGAGCATAACTGGCCTCATATTCAACAACTGGGATTCTTAACTCCATAGTCTGAATAATGCATTTGCCTTCATCAGGTAGGGTATTGGGCAGAGCTTCTCCTGTAGGGTTTAATGTGCTGTACCTCATCAAAGCATTGTTATCATTTGCAGCTCTTCTAAATGTAATTCTTAACCCGCCCTTCCACATAATATCTTTGTAATCTGAGAAGAATCCTGGCAACAGGCGCATGGGAAACAGCACTGTGTGGCTCTTGGATAATATTTTATCACCAGCCTCAAATCCACCTATTTGGTAGTAAGAAGCCTCGGTTTTGGATAATTTTAGTGTGGCCAAAGCTGTGGAGGTAATGCCGGGATAATCCACTCTGTTTATAACAACGCCATGCTTTCTGACCTCAATTTCAGAGAATAGATGCGGCACAAATTTGTCAACCAATCTTATATTTGAATTTGCCGGATAATCTGTTCCATCGAGCTTTACAACATCAAATTTGATGTATAGATCTGCTCTGTGGGGGTGTATAAAGCCATCCCCTACGTCAAGATCAACCTCAATCTCTGTGTTGGGTTGATTTAAATTTGCAAATGTCCTCCTGTTTGGGGGGAATGACTGTAGCTCATAACTCTCAATATTTTCCATTGTATGTATTTTTATTTAAATGTTAATCTCTATGATAGCAGTTGTTGTGGCTCCAGCAAAATCAACTAATTCTTCTTTTTCATTAGTGACCATCAATTCAATATAATCTATTCTATTATGGCACACAGGAAAATATAATGTTGGGGATGGATTGTAGATGATGGGCTCCATGAATTCGGAATTAGGTTTAAATGTTGCAATGATGCCGGTTTGTTTGTGAGTGCCTATGCCATTTGATTTGGTGATCATACCCTCAGCCACATTACAGTGAATATTCAGAGTCTCTATGGCTAAGAATTTAGGTATATTCATAGCAGTGTGTTTGATGGCCGGTTCAAGTTTTGTGTTGTTCTCAAAGCCTAACAGCTCTCCTATAGTACCCAGATCCACTGTTTCTGTGGCAGATACAATCTCTACTCTGTGAGTGACAGAATTTTGACTTAACACTACACCTCTGGGTAATTGAGCATTTAGAGTGGACAGATTATATTGCCCTGGAGTAATAACAATTTTTTGATCCCCTACTGCAATTGTGTTGTTGTGGTGTGTAATATTAGGGATCAAGTACATGCCATAAAATGCTCTGAGAGCTATTGTTTTGGGATACACTATGTCATCATGCAATTTGAGTTTCAATATTGAATTTTGGCTGGTGAGATGGAATACCCCCATGATGTTTTAAATACCACAGGGCCTTTTGAAAATTTTCAATTGATGGTTTATTTATTTGAGACATATATCTAAGAACAGATAAACACAAATGTCCACAATTAACATCTTTGAAGTTTTGAATACGGGCATTATTGTAATAAAGATTAGCTGATTTTAAATATTTTATTAAATTTTCAGGTGGAACACCTCCAAATGAATCAAACACAAATGCCTCATTGTTTAAATATTTAAGATAACAGATCCAGTGAGTGCCCTGATTTTTGTACTCATCCAAATTAACAATGCCACACTCTTTGTTGAGTGGTTGTTCTGGTAAAGAATCAGACATGTACACACCCCTAAAATGTTTGATGCCCAGTGGCTTGATTAAAGCTTCAATATCTTGGTTTGTAAGCGGCTCTTGTTTTTTTTAAACTTATTCATGGCTCTCTTAACACCTTTGCCTTTTTTCTCCATGGCCAGGTTATGGCGCCTCTGCTCATTTAATTCTGCCCTATTTTTCTTGGCATCTATTACTGTTTTTGCTATGGCAGCTGATCCCCCAGCCAAGCTCCCAACAGCCCCAAGTGCTGCTAAGATGGCAGGGATAGTAAATATGAAACCCCCCACATGTGATTTTTTTCTTGATTGCTGTAATTTTTTTAATTGGGGGGTACTAAGCAACAATTTCATACCATGGCCCTTTGCAAGACAAGAGCTTTTTTTCTTGCGCTGCTTTTTGGTCAAAAGACTGTCAATAGTTTTAAGAGATTTGAGACCTGCATAAGGTATTTGATACATAACACCCATGGCCTTCATTGTAGGTTTATTATATACATATTCACAACCCCCACCCCAGTTTTTGTTTGGTGCTCATAGCTATGGTGGTTCCCAATGCTGATATTCTCTCACTCAAAGATGCATCTTTGCTTACAAATCTACCAAATGCAGCCTCTTCTAATTTCTTGTCTGCAACATGTCTCTTGTCAAGATCAGAATGTGTGTTGTATGCTATGTCATGGTCTCTACAAGCAGCATCTAGGGGATTTACACCAGGATCCCCTCTGTTTAATCTATGATCCAATTTTGTGCCTGGACCACAATACTGATAGCCTGGAATATGTAGTTCAAATGGCAGCTTGTTTATAATGTCATTAACCAGGCCCCGACCCTCAGAAATATTCCAAAATTTAGGGGGTAGAGTATTAATAATTTTTATGAGATATCCAATCCCCTTAGGGTCATTCACTATAAAATTAGACAATTTTGTGCTTATCATGTCCATAATTCCAACCTTTTCATTGTAAAAATTGTGGTTCCCAGCATTTTCCTCCCCAGCTATCACCAATAACCTATCTACAAGTTTCCTGACATCATCAACCCACACAAATTCTTTAGGCAGGGTGTTGTATTGTTTGATTCCACTGCCAGTCTTGATCTGTGACCATATGGGCTTGATTAAATTGTTGTATTTTGCCCCACTGCTCGACTTAACTCTTTTTTGTGTGGGATCATTGTTCTTGTATAGAGCATCTGATTTTATTAATATTTCTTTGTAATCCTCATAATCTTGATCTGTATAGCTGCCAGGCCTTTTCCTAGTCATCAATTCCCACAATCCAGGTGTTCCGGGGTACTTAACAAAACCACCTTTTTCTCCGAGACGAGATTCTGAATAAACAATTATATCATCTCCCATAAATGTTACTCTGAAATTGCCAATTCTATGTATGATGCTACCATCAAGCTCTGTGTCAGCATATAAGCCAAAGACCTCATCTTTGTTGTCTTTAGGTGTGGTTAAATATTTTTGAGCAAGAAGACCCAATTCAATAGGATCCTGAGTAGCTTCAATTCTTCTAGGAGCAATAGGACTAGGTGTATGAATACTGGAAAGTGGGGTGAATGGATAATCTAATATGTTCCTTGCAGCTACAGGCACAAGCTCTGTGATCAAATTTTGATTTTGCTCTGTAACAGTTTTGATATTTTTACCTAAATTATTAATAGCATCAATTACAGGCTGTTCTGTTTGTTTGTGTTTTTCATAAATTCCTCGGTTCTCTGATTTCCATCCCTTAAAACTTTTTACAAGATATTCTCTTAACTTAAGATCATCAATAATTGGCCTTTTCATGGTTATTTATATATGTTTCAACGTCTAGAAAATCGTTGATTTTATTTCTGTATTTGCCACTATTAGGTGTTCTTGTCATATCAATAGTGACAAACCCATAACTGTCCTGGTTCCAGCACCTGCTGCAAAACTTGGAAAAGTCATTGTAGCTCAAGTCCCCACCTACATATTCATCATGTATGTGTTTGAGGTTGGTATGATCTTGATGAAACACACATATAAAATTGCTGTTGTCTCGGATCAGCTGCTTCGGTATTTTAGAAAAAGTCTGTGCCAGGTAGAAACAATCAATGTTTTTGTGTCGGCCCTGTGTAAAGAAATTTCTAACCTTGTTTTGATTATCCAGTATAATGTCATCAAACACAACAACAGAATTATCGAGACATTCGTGAAGTGGCTTAACATCTGATTCAAAAGTGGCTATATCCAGTCCATCATATAGCTTCATCAGCTGCTGATATTTTAATTGTTCCAAGCTCTTAGAGAAGATATACAAGTGCCTGTTTTTCCAGTCTAACCAGTTGGGTGCCAATAAAAAATTATCAACCATTAGTGTAGTTTTACCACAAGCAGATGGCCCGACAATAAGACACCTAATATTATCAGGCAGCAAGTTGCCATTTCTCTTATTCTGTTGTTCAGGTTCTGGCAGCCTTTTTATAACATCCCAGGTGCTCATATTATTATTTTGTCTGCATCGATCCAGCTGTTTTCCGGATGACCCAGCCATTTGACAAATAACTTGTTGCCTTTTCTGCGGATGATTTTTTCTATAAGATATGTGTCAGGCTGTTTAGTTTTGCTGAGCTCTTGTTCATAGAATCTGCCTTTGACAATTTCTCCTCGATGATCTTTTATTATATATGTGTTAAGGGTCCCGGGTTTAATTTGAACCACTGTAAATAATTCAGTGCTCCAGTTTCTTGTAAAGCCTCTTTTGAATAAGTGCTTATATTTGCTGATTCTTACTTGATCACCCACCCTGTATTTGGCCTTTCTTGTTGTTGGCTGGTATCTAGGATAATAAACAGTCCTGATCAATTTTTGCTCATCAGATGAAGTTACTTCAGAGGGTTTCATGTTGATTGTGGAATGGATAGAGTTGTTATATTTATTTAGAAGTTCTGGAAGAATATTAATCCATTTATAATTACCTTGGAGGGTAAATTGTTTATACATAAGATTTTTTAGAGTTCTGTTGAATCTCTCTACAATTGAGGCTTTGAGATCACTGTAACTCGAGTAATGTTTTATTGCCTGGCTTTTAATAAATTGTTGAAACACTGAATTATAAAATTCTTTGCCATTATCTGTTTGCAAATAGCGCGGTGATCTTCCACTCTGATTGATGATTGTTCTGATGGCTTCTGTAACACATTTTCCAGTCTTGGATTTGAGTGGCACAGCCCAGGCAAATTTTGAAAATGTATCTATTACAGTGAGTAGATACTTGTAGCCCTTGTTGATTTTGTCTAAGTTTTTCAACTGTCCACTTGACAACTCAATCAAGTCGCTCTGCCATAAATCATCTATGCCCTTTGTGACTACTGGGAGTCTCTTATAATTATGTCTGGCTTGTCTGTGTAATTCATCAACAATAATTTGTCTAGACATAATATGTAAACAAGAATATTGCAACTATGGGGTGTTCAGCAGCTGATACTACAGGATTTTCTAAATATAATTTGTCTCCTATTTGTATTTTAAATTCCAAAGTGCCATCATCTTCAGTATAGGCTGTTTCTAATGTATTGGGGTCTGTAAAATCCTCCAACTCTACACTGGTGATTTTCACTTTGTTGTCAGCATTTGTTATTGATAAGGTAGGGTAGTGGTGTGCCTGTGGCTGATGCCAATATTTGATCTTGATTGGTCTCAATGTGCCCCCAACAAAAAACTGGTAATAAAATTGTACAGGGGACAGCATATATATTTTGCCACCTGGTGTAAATGGTGAATCATATTCTTTGTTGGGGATGCTGTACAATTCAAGAATTACTGTATGTTTTGGATTCTCGATTATGCCTGTTATTTCCTTTTCTGCTGTAAGCAATCTGCTTGTTACAGATTCAAGGTGCTCATTGATGGTCCTAACAACATCATCATGGCCTGGCTTGATCTTTATGTCCACAATAAGTTTCTTGTATTGTTGCACAATCTCTTGAAGCTGGGTGGCAAAAACAGACAGAGCATTTGCCTGATTGGATTCCATGGTCCCTAGCTGTTGCTTGATATTAGCTACAATTTGTTGCAAATTTTCAACAACTGCCAATTTTGAATTTTGAGCAGTAAGATCATGGACCTGTCTTCTGATATCCTCAAACAGGGCATGCAGTTCATTAATATGTTGATTAGTTGGTAGAGTGGCTACTGTCTGAGTGAGTTGTTTGATCTCTGTCTGGATATTCTTGATATCTTCTGATTTCAATATGCGATTCACAGCTCTCTTAATATTTTTAAGTTCCTGTGATGTAGGCAGATTTGATACAGTATTCTGCAAAGATTCAAGTGCCAATTTTACATTATTTAATTCAGAAGCATCAGCCACATTTTGCATAGCATTTTGGAGCAGGGCTATATCTGCCTGAGAGGGTGTGGATTGTTGTAAAATTTCAAGTTTTGTTTGGATATCATCGATCAAGTGATGAAAATGAGATAGTTCAGATTCAGTGTTGAGGTTTTCAAGCTTTGTGATCTGTTGCTGGACACTGACAAGGGTGTCTACAATACCAGGCAGGCGGGATTCTAGTACATTTGCCAAATCACTTTGCACTGCTGCTATTGTACCTTCAAGATGGGTTATGGTACTTTGAATTTTTCCAAAATCTTCATATGTTTCGAGTTGCAGCTTAATGTTGGCAACACTCCGAGTTATTGCATTCAAAGCATCAGAAGATGGCAAGTTGTTCATAAAATTTTCAAGTGTCTCAATTTTTTCTTTAACCTCGGCTATGGCATTGTGCAGAGGATCCAGATTAGGTATCTGGAGTGATTGAATCTGTTCTTTTAGAGTGGAAATGACTAGATCAAAATCTTCTTGTGATTTTATGCTTTTGACAATTGTTTGGAGCTGTGTCTGGACATTATTTATTTGCTCTTCCAATTGCTGTTTCAATTGCTCAGAGTTGTTAGCCTGGGTCATAAATTTGGCTTGAAGAGCTGCTACAGCCTCTTCTAAACTTTGAAAATTATCTAATGTCGCCAGATCAGTATATTTCTGAAGCAACAATTTGAGTTCAGAATCAATTTTAAGAAGAGGGTCCATGCATTGTGATTGTAAATTTGTAATTTCTAATTGAAGACTGGCATTGAGTGTGGTTTGTAAAGCTTGTAAATCACTTCTTAATTTCTTGACTCTGACATCAAGCATCAGAATCTCATCACTGTGATCTTCATGTCTTGTATGGCCAAATATATCATTAGGCATTTTTGTTTTAATGGTTATTTATTATAGAGTATCTGATTCTTAATTCTATAAAAAAGGGTATAAGCTTGTCATATGATCCAGGGACCTCAATATATAAGCAGTCACCAGCAGAAACAGTATATACAGTGCCAGAAATCATGTTTGAGTGCTTAATTCTATAAATATTTCTCCCTACTGAAATCTTGACATCACCCTCAGGGGTTGTAATAAATTGCAATTGCCCACCTACAGGTAATTGGTAATGATTTAAATTATTGTTAAATATGTACAATATTTTGCCTGTTTCATCATCAACATCTGTAAGTATGCTGTTCAGATGAATAATTAACAAGCCACTCAGTTTAGATATCATATCAGAAGAGGGTTGTGGTGTTGGCAGCTCCATAACAGCCTGTTTTTTGAACCCAAATAAGTTCATGGGCATGTTTATTTATTTCAAATCATGCTCTGTAATTGGGCATTGATTCCCATTTTTCAAATCACAATGCCCCCAAGGTAAAGTATGTATGTCACATGATAAAATGCATCTCTTATCATCATGTGGGTCCAGGGCCACTTTTCTTACAATATTGCTAGTCAGCAAGTGATCCTCACTCTGAATTCTATTTTCTGATGTTTTGATTGAACTCTGGGATTTGATGCAATTTTCATAATCTTCAAATTCAAGCTCATTTTCAACAGTTACTCTGCCAATGCCCTTGGCCTTTTTGGCAACAGCACCACTACATGTCTCAAAAGTGTACATCTTGGCACTTAACCCAGCAAATTTCACAATAACATCACCAAGTGTCTCATCTTTTAACTTGCCAGGCACCTTTTTGTTGTGGGGTTGAATCTTTGTATGTTCACTGGTATCAAAATATTTAAACAATTCAGGCTGTGACATATCTTGATAAACATCTTCTGTTTGAATATCAAGAATAAAACTATCCGTGTCCATGTACAATAATTTTACACGATGACCATAAAAAGGTTTCAGCACATCATAATACAATATTAACATATGTAATTTGGACAATTCCAATATCACAGCCCCTACATAAATAGGTTTATCAAACTTAATCTTTGTTTTTTTCATGTTGAAAAGTGCCATGTGCTCATCATAAATTCTTCTATAATTGAAATTAGGCTTTGCAACCAATTTTTTGCTCAGGCTGGGGTCAGTAATTATTTTAACATCGGTATGTTTTCTGACATTTTCAATTGTTTTGCCATACACTGAATTCACCATCAATTTAAACAAGCCCTTATCAAATTGGCTCTTTGCAGATGTTCGAAGCTCCGTGTTTGTATCAATGTATGGTTTCAACCATTCTGAGTGCCTGAACCTTAAGACTTTTCTAACTTTGGTTACTTGAACACCATGTTTCATCAGGAACTGGAGGTTTTTGTAATATGTGACATATCCCTGTTTCGGCTCTAGAGTCATCATGAGCTTCTTCTGTTTAGAGCCGGGTGAGCACTGAACCTCGGGAATTGGGGGCAGATCAGAAAATTTATTGTGCAAATCATCAGGAAATGCCAGATCAACCTCTAAGAAGAGGCCACACTTACTGTCATCATAATTCTTAAGATCTTCAATATTGACATTTTCAACCCATTCAAGCTCTGCATATGGCAGTTTTTGCATCATGGCATGACCATAGAGGCTGTTTGCATCTACATACGTTATATAATTTGATGGCCGTGCTGGATCATAATCAGGCATATATTTGTTATTTGCTCTGGCATATCTCTGAGAACATTGCACCATCCCCCCTCTTATACATTTCTCCATAAACAGATACATATCTTGATCGTGGATCAGATCCAAATGCATGTTCGTGTTCAAAAACGTTGCAGCCCATGCTAGGCCCGGAGCACTGTAAAAATACATTGGATCCAGCTTATAATTTTGCATGGAAGATTTTCTGAATGCCTGCAATATATCAGCTAAGAGGGTGACATCAAGTTTCAAATATGCCTTGTGATAATCACCAAATGTCTGGCATTTTAAATTGTTCCACATCAACTGAGCATGGTGATAATCATCATCAGTGATTCCAGATCCTCTGATTTTGCTGTAAAACTCTTCTTGTGGTGGCAGAGAACACTCATCAAATTTAGAAAAATCTGTAACATAGTCATATGGATATACACCCTTCCGCCTAATTAATTTCAGGTCCTGATTTGGAAACAAGGCACTTGTGATTTTGAATTGATCATCAGATAATTGAGTGGCCAGTGTAGCCAGGCTAGCAGGTAAAATTCTGTAAGAATCAAGAAATCTTATGTGAATAGGAACACCATCAACTTTAATTATCTTGCTAATAGATATATATTTCTCATCATTTTCAGCTAAAATATTTAAATTCTGCTTCTCAAACCCCTCGTACCTGATCAAATGATGGAAATCATAATTGGATGCTCCATGGCAAAATATGGGGACAAATCTTGGTCTCTTGATCTTAATATTACAGCTATTACACAGGGCCATTAAGAATTTACCATCTGTATGAGAATGGTGTTTCACCTTGATATTTGTATCTGAAAATTCAGAATCACATACCGGGCATTTTTCTGCATTGTTGAAATCTTCAATCTGTTCCTCTGTTAAAGGCAACATAGGCTTTGATTTTAATAAGATGTTAGATGCTATGTCACGGCACTCATTTTCTATTCTATGTGCAAATTCTTTGATGGCATTTGGTCCCATGTATAAGTGTGGCTCACTAGCTACGCCATCCCGTATAACCATATAACAAAAACTGGAAGGTTCATGTAGCTGGTATGGTGTACTTGAAGATTCTTCGGGATCTGGATTGCAGAATGCAAGAGGTTTGAGGTTCGATTCGAAATCACAGACAATATATGCTGGGTGTTCCAACAAGGCTTCAAACTTTTTGAATTTGCAATTTTCACTTGGATTAGGCATAAGCATATGAACAGGTTTATGGTTGCCACAGTATTTCAGATGCTCAATTAACTTGTTTTTAGCAATTTCTGCATTCTCTTCCCGAACCCCTTTCACCATTTTTTGACCATCAAATACAGTCAAACATCTTCTGCACAACTTGAATATTCTATGAGTTTTGTCTAGTTGTGTTCTGACTAAAGCTTCAAGATTATGTATCAGAGTATAATGATTTGTGCCATCCTTTTCAATTAAGAGCAGATCAATCGGAACAGCAGAATCATCATCAAATGTACTGATTCTGAGAGGTTCTATCGAGCAATTACCAGTGGAACAAATAAATACATTAATAGATAATTGTTTGCCATTGATATGCTTGGCCCTTTTTTCAAATTTATCAATATTCTGAACAGACATTGGATATTCTAAACCCTCCATTGCATCGTCAAAATCATGTTCATGTTGTTTGTAATAATTTATTCTCTGAGGATTTCTTGAAACTGGATACAAAGCAGCTAATATACACCACAAAAAGCATTTCTGGTCATTATTTTTTATATTAACCACGGCTTGTTTGTTTGTGATATTGGCAGGTAATGGCACATATGTAGATCCTTGTAATGAGCTGAATTCAGAAATATTAACATAGAGCTTGTGTGATGAACCGCATAGGCTCCATCCTGACTCTTTTGCAGCAAATTCAGAGTGTTTAATATTCAATTGATTTATCAAGCTGCTTATTATTGTGTCTGAATTTGCATTTGAGTATACAGGTACAGTTTCTGTTATGTGGGGCTGTATAAATTTTATGCCATTTGGTTTCTTATATTGTACAAACAATTTGAGGGACAGTTTATAAGAGCCATTTTGTGCATTAAGAATTGCCTGCAGATCAGAATTTATACTGTTCAAAAAATTCTCAATGCCACATCTTGACTCTGATACAAACCGGTAATCCCTAAGTTGGGCATTAAAACTGTTATGGATAGGTGCATGGCGTGGCTGCTTTGCAGGTCCAGCATTAACAGGTGCTTCGTGCTTTCTTTTCAGACCAGATGTAGATGGTTGTGTTGATGACTGTGCAGAGCAAGTATCTTTATGTATATATGTGAAGTATTGCATGTTATATTTTTTATGGCATTTGGGGCAAATTTTTGTGGGAGTTCTGTATTTGTCTGGGTTACAAATCTTTTGGTGTCTGGCCCAATTAGAGCTAAATATATTTTTATTGCATTGATTACAATGTTTTTGATTCGGCATTTTTGTTGTTGTTTATTATATACAATTTCCTGGGTTTCAATTCAAAACTTTATGCTGGATAAAAATAGCAGCTGGGTTCAACACTGTGCTTTGTGTGTGTGAGTATGTGTGTATGTGTGTATACACTTAATATTTTTGGCTTTGGTATTTATATACAATTTCTTGGGATTCAAATCAAAATTCTATGCTGGATAAAAATAGCAGCTGGGTTCAACACTGTGCTTTGTGTGTGTGAGTATGTGTGTATGTGTGTATACACTTAATATTTTTGGCTTTGGTATTTATATACAATTTCTTGGGATTCAAATCAAAATTCTATGCTGGATAAAAATAGCAGCTGGGTTCAACACTGTGCTTTGTGTGTGTGAGTATGTGTGTATGTGTATGTGTGTGTGTGTATGTGTATGTGTATGTATGTGTGTATGTGTGTGTGTATGTGTGTGTATGTGTGTGTGTATGTGTGTGTATGTGTTGATATTTTTGACATTGGTATTTATATACAATTTCTTGGGATTCAAATCAAAACTCTATGCTGGATAAAAATAGCAGAAATAGGCCACAACTTGGCCACAAGTAGACCGGAAGTAGTCAAACCGGAAGTGGACCGGAAGTGGACCGGAAGTGGACCGGAAGTAGACCGGAAGTGGACCGGAAGTGGACCGGAAGTAGACCGGAAGTGGACCGGAAGTAAATATGTGTGGGTGGGTGTAGGTGTGTATGGGTAGGTGGCCTAGTTTTAAGTGTGGCCCAAGAGGGGCATATTTTTGACAGGTTTATGGACAACAATCTCACAGAAGTGCCTTTTGTAAGTATAGACAAATCAATCTGAGAGGAGCTCTTCTTTTCTGAAGGGCATTTTTACAAAATCCTTGGGTTAGGCAGGGTGCTACACTAGAGCAAATCTGCATGAGAGGGGCTCTTCCTTTCCGGCACTGGTAGTACAGGGGAGCTCTTCCTTTCTGAGGGAGGCTCTTCCTTTCTGAAGGGCATTTTTACAAAAATCTTGGATTAGACGGGGTTCCACACTAGAGCAAAAAACTCATATGGGCATGTTGAGCAAGTTTTAAGTGTAGCAAATCTGCATGAGAGGGGCTCTTCCTTTCTACACTTGTAAGTGGTGCTGGTTGTATCATCAATTACACTACTGTAGGCCTAGAAGTAACGCACAGTTCTTGCAGTAATAATAAAATATTACTAATTGCCAGAGCTTAACCGTGATCGATTGCATCGCCATCGATGTGGCGACAGATGGGGACGAGTAATACAATTCGACAAGACGTGAAATTTGACGTGAACCAAGTTTCAGCACCGTTCAACTTGAAAGCTTCCTGGGTTATTTTTAATGAACACTGATTCAAAGTATGCGTTCTATATTTCCGCATTTCTATTCATAATGTCACCGATTGGGAATGATATTCTAAGAACGTGGATTTTCATGAATTATTAGCTGAGTGAGTGTGTGAAGAAACGTGTCTCCTCTGACTAAAAGCGCAAAGTTAGAGTACAGACCCGTGGTAGCAGTGTACCAAAGATTTATTGGCGGTGGGAGGGGAGGGTTGCACGTAAGTTTTAATTAATCCCATAGGAATCTTCAAGTCCGTGCTTCTTATGTACATGGATACAATACGATATCCCCACCCTTTCCCTTGTAGGAATAATGCGGCGAATTCAGCAGTCCTTCAAAAACCGCCCCTTCGCCCTCTGTGATGTCTCAAACTGAAAATACTAGTATATAGGTATCTATATTACCTTTAAATAAGTGGTTCTCAACCTTTTTCAGTTCGGGACCCACCTTGAAGGATATTAGACTTCACGGGACCCACAAGCATGTTTGCCGGCAAAATTACTTCAAAGGGTGTGCACCCAGTTTATAATCGTATTTTTTCTAACATCGAATACTTGAAGAAGCCCTCTTTTACATTTGCGTAATAAAATTACGTATACTTCCTTCAAGAAAAGTAAATACGTATGTAATTTAAAATACTAATTTTCTCTAGTCTCACTAAACACGCATGATGAAATTGAGAGATGTCGTCAAAATGCGATAGTAGAGCGCAAATAATAGACATGAAGAGCTTTGACTACGTACAACACGGGTTGAAATTAAATTGTTAAACAATATATCTTAGTAATTAAAATGTAATAAGTGTTTGGGATAAAATAAATAAATTTTCGAGCCCGACTTCGCGACACACCAAACGCCCTCTCGAGACCCAGCGGTAGGTCGCGCTCCATACGTTGAGAAACGACGCGTTTAAATACATTATTACTCATTGGTATGAAGATATAAAACATTTTACTAAGAGTTTTTAGTTGAGCTTAACTACAAAGATTTAAATTTCCATACTTGTAATTGCGACAGTCAGTTAAGAAACAACACCCTTAATCCACCATAATGCAATTAGCACTCCTTTTATTTTAACGGTTATCGCAATGTTAGCATTTTTCACATGTCCTTGCGCATTAACACCATGTTTAACACGCATATATCTAAGTTGGACGATAGAAACAAAATTACCGTAAGTAGTATGTAATACCATATGTAAGTAATACTACTCACCCTGAAATCACAAAATCAAGTTGAGGTATATAAACCGATATGGTTGAATGCTCTGCGCAGACTTGAAGGCGCCAATGCAACAATCTCTTTTGATCTTCCCAGTTGTATCTTTTACGTGTTGGGAATCACTCGCCCAATTACAAAGTATTTCAGTTTGGCTCTGTGGCTGAATGGTTAGCGAGACGTGCATAAAACTCGGTGTTCTATGTTCGCATCCTGGATAGAACCTGGATATGAAATTGTGTTTGTTCCAACAAACGGTTTCATTATTCATCCTAACCTTCATATTATATGCGAGACTTGCCATAGAAATCCTCAATTTGAGAAAGGCACAGCCATTTGCTGCTCATTTCTTGTGATTGATTTATTTTATTTCTCTCTTCTGCCTCTTTTGGTCAATCGTGAAGATTAGGACGAATTTGATGCAAGGGCAATGACAAATACGCATGGGCAGTGCGGAACACACAGGCTGACTGTGAGTCTAGAAGGCAAAGCCCCGTTTGTCGTCCAGGCAGAGCGGGATTGATAACATTTGGGCTCGTTGACTATTCCTTGTTTTGGGCAGTATCGAGATTATTATCATTATTATTATTAACAGTTTTCTTATCATGATACTTCACCTCCACTAATTGCATGATCTGTATTAATAACACTTGTAATCTTTAAGATATAGACATCTGATTAAAAATTATTCTGTAAATTTCTCTTTTTTTGGAAACAAAAGACTGCCATTTGCAAAATGCATGTCACCATACCACACAAATACCGCACACACACTAAAGGGAAATAAATCAATACTACATTACGGTAGACACACTGGACGCGAACCAAGGATGTTGATTTCAACCGTCAATATCCCTCCACTTGACTTATAATTGTTGGCATTCAAAATGTTTACATTGGTTTTTAAAGGGAGCAATTCTTTATATTCGAGCAATAACATTGTACATATTGTTTCTATGACGTGAACTTTGAAAATAGAGTCATGATGATAGAACTTATTTAAACGCTAGAAACTCCTTGCTTCTACCTTAATTCATTACATAAGCAAGTGAAGGGATCTAACATGTTCTAATTTGCTATTATCACAACATTAAGAAAATATAATTGTTGATGATCTTTTTCACTTTTGCCCCTTCAGGGTCTCATTTTTCTGGTGCTTTAGGATATACCGTAAGATAGCTTAGTGGCAACCCCCTTTCCCTGAGTACAGGGTGTAATACGTGAAAGAGGGGTTGGCATTTAGGTGCTTACAGGAAAGTCATCCCTTACACCCCGCTCCTGCTATCGTCAAATAAGCAACCCTCTCCAGGAATTTAGGTAAAAATGGCAAAGGAAAAATGGCAAAAGGAAAAAATGGCAATGGAAAAATGGCAACGGTAGAAATGGCAAGAATAGAAATGCGAAATGCAATGTATATCAGGTAGGTATTGCATTCTTAAGAACATGATGAATACTCTTTACAATTTACATGTGAATTATTTATATCAATTATTTATCATTTGCTTCTCCTTTCTTCTTGTAGGTATTTTTACTTTCGCCATTCTCACATTTGCCTTTTTTCTGTTTGCCATTTTATCCCTTTGCCATTTTTTTCCGTTTGCCATTTTTACTTGGCCATTTTTACCGGACACCCCCTCTACTTGTGGACTGCATTCACCATCCCTTCAGTGGCGTGCACATAAATTTAGTAAAGAGATGAGCATAAGGGAGTTATGAGTTATTTTTACCACTCCTTAAATCACTCTGACTACCATGCTAAAGGTCCCGGGTTCGATCCCCGGCCGGTTCAAATTCGGGAACTTTTCTAATGATTGAAGCGGCCCCGGCGCCCACCCAGCGTCGAATAACATGGGTACCTGGGGGAAACCCTGGGGGGTAAAGGCGGTCAGGGGCGTGATGCTGATCACATCACCCCCACTCACGACCAGATCAAGAAAGTGTGGGGCGTTACCCCCACACCCCCTATACGCCTTCATGGCGTGGTGCTATGCACAGGGGAGCACTTCATATATTTTAATTTACTCCTAAAATCTGCCACCTTTTCCTATATTTGACGTGTTTTGAAGGAAAGTTAATTAAAAAAAGATTACGCCGGTCAAAAATACTTCTAGATACGCCACAGTTACATAACTTCGCTGCTGGCACATCATAATCACCCAGTAACAGAAAGCGACCTTGTTTATCGAAACACAATAGAAGCTGATGTAGTGGTTAGGATAACCGCCTATTTTGCTAATATTTTCCCACCATTTTATCTATTAATCATCTCCATAACAGTTACGATGAATAAACTCCGTGGCAAAACGTCATATCTCTAGTGAAGAGAGACAGAATCGGCGGAACTAAAGAGAGATAGATGACATACAACTGGATTTTAGTCACCATCAAGATTTATACTCCCCCCGACCCCCTCCATGTGTTTAGTGCTTCAGTGTGTTCATTGATTAGTCTGTTTAGTGTTAAGTAAATTTACTAAGCGCGCTGAGGAAGTTAACGCCTGGTGTGATGAAATTAAAAGTATATATTAACAATAAAATAATAAAAAAATAAAGACAGGGTAGGTAGTTTCTTGCCAAGTATAATAGGCAACCTTGGTTACAACAAGAAAAAAATAAATTTGTGAACGGTACAAAGAGTTATTGAAAAAAATGTTATAGTATCTCAACAAATCTATTCTGGAAGATGGTCGCTCAACGTATTCCGGAAAACGTTTATAAACCGTTGATGGCAGGTACCTGGGCCTTGATTATTTACTAATACTGTCTGTATTGTATAAATTTGTATGTTAAAACCTTACCTATAAAACACAGTTCTATAAATGATATAATATATATATAAATATAAAAATCCACTGTCGGTTTTATTTAATTTTTTGCTTTTCACGTCAGTCCACAACAAAACTTCAACTTCGAATCCATATGGTATAACCTTACTTGGTGCCTTGTACCCAAGAGATTCTTCTGGTTATTTGTTGAGATAATACATTAAACTTAAGAAATCGTATTAATAATAAGTTGAGATAGGATTATTTGTGTGTAAAATATTTGTGTCCTACGTAAGGAAGTGAATAAAAAACTGTACTGTTTGATCGAGTGAGCAGGCTCTTTCGTTGCAGCTGTACGGGATTAAGGGATTAGCGACCTAGAGATAAGTAGGTGAGTGGTACGAACATGGTTCGAACGTCGATCTCTCCGTCTCAGGACGAAGCAGCCGAAATAGGCTGGAATAAAATACTTGAATGCTGCGGCAAATAACTTTGTTATGAGGGGGCAATATAATGTAGTTTTGTAAAAAGTGGTACCATGAATCTTGCGCGGGAACGAGCGAAGAAGAATTTGCGACATTTGCTGCGCAATGTCAGAAAAGGAAAATATCAAGGAAGGAAAAGTAAAAGTGCACAGGGTGTTCAAAAATTAACTGACGAAAGTGAAGAGAGCATTAGCCTAACGACACTTCTGTTATTTACGAAGCAGAGTAAAGAAGAGGATAGGCAAGAGCAGATTAAATTTAGAGAAGAGAATATCTTTGGCTGCAAGTCGTTTTACTCTTCTGGCTTTAACTTTAGAAAGAACCGAAATTAAAATTAAAATTTCGAGACAGCAGGGGAGACATTATTTTCATTATTATAATGGTTGTTTCTACATTCTTAATTTTTTGAGGACGCATTTGGAGGTCTTCATGCACCACTGGCAAACCCGGGGTCACTCCTATGCCCTCACATATCAATTTTAATTTGCTTCATATGTACAAGATGTTGATTGAAAGTGTGTTAATATCGGGTGTTTTATAGACCAAAAAAGTAAATTTTACAGTCTTACTTTTCTATGTACTTATATATATATATATATATACACACACACACTCTCTCCACTATTAGTGTTTATCAGCTTTCTGGTACTCATTCTCATCCTATTCCTGTGTTATATTTATATACTGGGACTCCCTGTTGGCGTAGTGCTGACATCGCTGCCTTGTAATCAAAGGGTCCCGGATTCGATAACCAGTTGAGGCATAACATGGTTAGGATTCCAGTTTAAACTGTAGGTCTAGTCCGGTCCATACTGTATGTAAAGTGGACTTAAAACACGAACTCGATAAATCAATCAATTTGTTTACTGAAAGGTGATATTCGGAAACGAGCAAAGCGTTTTCGTTACTTACGAAAAATTATCCAACTTTAACCAACAGAATTATAATCGAAACGTTGTTTTATATAATTTGGCTATGACTGCCTGGAAAAGTTAAAGGAAGTAAATGTCGGTCGACAAATTATCTTAGCATAATAAATTCTGGGTTCGAATTCCTATGTCAGTTTCATCTGCCTGAAGTGGCAAATAAATAATTAATTAGAGCCAGAGATATATAAAAAGACAGTAAACATATCATTTTGGGGGAAGGAGTACTGACTGCATTTACGCACAGTATCGGCAGTATTAAAAAAAAGGTCGGTAATTGCTTTGGTAATATATCAAAAGGTAAATAAAAGCAAACACTGTTATTCACTTTGTTCATTTCTTGTTATTTTTTTTACTATTTCGTTGTTGTTAATTTTATCGGAAGAAAAAATTCTTACACTATGCAGAAGAGAAATCATGTATTAATTTCCGGATAATAATTAATCACCATTTCATGTCATATGCATATCATTATCATTATTCGGTCAAGTTTTACATGTATCCTGCAGCGAAATACGGACAATGTGAAAATACTACATCGCAACCAAAGCAGTGGGACAAAGGCCACGACTGTAGAAATGCAGGTTCCAACGAACGTCAGTGGCTCAACCTTTCTGTTTCAGGCGCCAGCGTCTGGATTTGTCTCGCTGAGAGCTCGAGTTTCGTACTTATATACACAAGCAACAGTGGCGTGTGCATGGGGGTAATTAGTTGGGAATACAGTACTCCCAATATGGTTCAAGTTCGCTGTACAATTAACTTCAACTGCAAATAAAGATGGCGAAATAGTGTGAATGTTGTCTGCTATCGAAATTGTCCCCAATGGCGTAGTTATAACAGTAACACATGTAATGGTGCGGTCTGGCGTTCGATCACCATTAGAGCCTCAGCGGCTGTTACCATTGGATGATATTCCGCCAACAACTTCCCCACAATTGTGTGCACGAAATCACACCCAATGCAATGATTTCGGCAAACGTTTCGGAGCGTGTTGTAAAGACACTTTATAGGCATTGCACCTACAGTGATTGTGGCAGTGATTGAAGGTGCAAATATAACGATTATATTCTAAATGTAATCCTGCATTTTGTTTAGTCTCTTAAGAATGACCAGACTATCTATCAGACTATATAAACGATGTGTAGGGCCTCACACACCCCTCAATCGCGGCTAATATGGAGGTGATGTGATGTGAACAAGAGATTCAATATTAACATATTACTTTGAGGTTTAGAAAATGATAAAATATGTGTGTGACACTGGTGCAATAATTGGTTCCCTTTTAATTAATGATGATAATTTTGCAATTATTATAATTATTATATAACTGCACTAATATAAACAACAAAGGAAGAAATGATTCATTAGAAAATAGTTTCTTGAATTTAAATGTTAAAAAATATCAATATCAATTCATGTCACTGATTGGGAATGACCTACTAAGAGCGCAGATTTTCATGAATGACTAGCATGTGAGTCAATATGTGAAAAAAACGGTCTCCTCGAATTAATAGCGCGGAGTTAGAGTAGAACCAAGAGCCCCCTGTTAGCAGCAGATTTTCCATTTATCCTTTAGGAAAGTTAAATTTGCTGCTTCTCGTGTAGTACATGCATGTGAAATATTGAGTTCAGAGAGAAGAAAACCATTCTCCTATCCTTCTTTGTTGCCACTAGCGTTTTAGATGAGAGTGTTTACGTTTTGAAAGTAGTTTCCCCCTTCCCCTGTAAGTAGGATTGCCAGATTTCTAAAATAAAAAAACGGGACATATAGACATGGATATAGTTAAATTTATTTTTATAACATTTTTAAACATTACAAAATCAATTGCAATTTAAAGCATTGTTAATGCCGAATTGTTAACATTTTGACAAAATATATTAATATTTGAGTGAACACTTGGCGTCCTTTAAGAGGATCTTTGTTTAGAATAATCATTACTATAAGAACACTTTATTTTTGGCATGACGAAATAAAAGAAAACTTTTTACTTCACCTAAGCCCTGACGATCTTATATACTTCTAAACTGTGAATCTGCCGTCATTTTAATGTTTTACTAATATATTAGTTTAAGCGTACCCTTCTCTCATTGACATTCGCCAGAATGCACAGTCAAACAGCTAAACAATAGGAAGGGGGACAGAGGCGTGTCCTTTTCGTGGTAAGTCAATTTTCCATTTCGGTTATTATAACACACATAACACATAACGTCGTTAACTTATAATGAAGGGGCCTCGGGTTCGATACTCGGTCGAGGCGTAGCCAGCTCCCACTATAAACTGTGGCCCAATCCAAATTAGTCTTTCTGTGGTACGTAAAAAGTGGAATTAAAACAAATTCAACAAGAACCACCACAAAATATTGTTTTTTACTGAGACACTTGTAACTGATTATTGAAAATTTTCCCGTTTTTCTTACTTGATTTGGTTATACATAGTTCAGGGCACGGTCTCCCATAATGCACCACCTCCAACTTTTCGGTAGAAGTTCTTCAACTGAATGAAAAAAGATCCCTAATCGAGTATTTACCTGCACCACTGCAAATCGGTGGCTCGTCTGGTTTGTCATCCATGGCGGTCATTTTCAATATAGACCCTACTTTCACTCAAGATAGCTGAAGCACCACACGAAAGAACAGAATAACACAGGACGATGGCCACAGTAAAGAAAACACGTGTCCACGCTAAGCTTCCCAATAGCACCCTCTTCCTCATCCTATTTGCAGTGTTACATACGCTCTATATTTCGGAGTTACTGATCACATACCGCATATGCCCAAGTATTGGTTGGTTAATTTACTTATAATAATATACCATACGGCCATTAATCATTGACTAACTTTATAAGGTAATTTGTTGATTACTGAAAAGTTTCACATGAATAATCGTACAGAGTTAGGTGGTTCTACGGATGCATGTAAAATTCTGGAAATAAGAACACTTTTGGGAAGCGTAGACGAGTTCTTTCCAACACCCTTGTCGCCCGACCCTGTGGCCGAGTGGTTAGCACATCGCGCTGCGACGCCAAGGGTCCCGGGTTCGAATCCTGGTCGGGCTTGGTTGTTTGTGAATGTCCATTCATCAATTTCATCATTTCATCACTCATCCTCATCTTCGCAAATTAGCCAAGAGGCACAAAACGCGAAGTAAAATAAACTAAATCAAATCAAATCAAATCAAATCCAACACCCTTGTCAAGGACAAATGCGGGCCTGGAATCGCTTGCTTTCGACTTTTTATTTAGCGTGAAGGGGGACGGACAGTGACCATGGAAGAACTGCATAAAGCATGACGTCCACCGAGACTCTGAGATACTCAGCAAATGAACACGACAGATCCGTTTCCGGCGTCTCAGTGAGCGATAGATAATCTGTAAGATAACCTGCCAAAAATTTCGTGCTTCGGTCTCGCGCGTTTCCCTGCAGTGGGCTTTACACCATTTGATTTAAGTAGAAGCAGACAGCAGATCTGTTGCCGGAAATTTTCTATTTTTCGCCGCGTCTCATTGGGCGTCAAGCTTCAGTCTCTTCCTTCTAAGGCGATCAGCTAACCCGAGTGGCTGAGCGAGCCGGTTTATGTTTGCAGGCAATACGACTGCAAATAGGGGAACTGAAATGTCTGCACATGTAAATATGTTGTAGAAATTAATTCCATTCTAAGATGTTAAGTGCATTGAAAAACATGAACTTAAGATTAAAAAAAAAAAAACGCAAGTGGTGATTGCTTCGCTTCCTTTACCGCAGGCTTCTGAAAAAAAGGGGGGATGTTTTCGCAGTGCATCTCGGTGATCAGCCGTGGCTCTGTTCTACACAACTCAATAGTGATAATAATAAAATCGTCTTTACTAGAGCGGACGTGTTTCGGCCGTCTCTATCGCAAAGATAACAATGAGTCGAAATGGTTGGTAGATGAGAGCAAATAAATACAGACGCGCACAAATATTCTCGTAGGGCCTAACGTTAGTGCCTCTACTACTCAACCTTACAAGATATAGGTAAATGAATGTCACCATTAAAGAGAGTACTTTATGTTGGTTACCGAAGATACCGAAAATGTCGGTTCTCGGTATATCGATATTTTGAGGTCATATTTTCTAGTACAGATAACGGATCCCGTCTATCGATGGTTTCAGCAACCGGCCTCCGTGGCGGAGTGGCTAGCACAACGCGCTACGACGCCAGGGGTCCCTGGTTCGAATCCTGGCCAGGGCATGGGTGTTGTGCGAGTCTCTTCATCAATTTCATTAGGCTATATCATCACTCATCCTCAACTTCGCAATTAACCGTAGGAGGCAGAAAAGCGAAGTAAAATAAACCAAATCAATCAATAGTTTCAGCAGCACTAAATATACCCCGATTATGTGACCATTTCAGGATATTTTTTAAAATTTTGCCTGCTTTACGGTGCATTATATACACCAGCAAGTTAACCACAAGGAAATGAAGTAATTAGCTCACGAAGCAGATTACATAAAAAATAACACCATCGTAGATTCTAGCCGAGGCTACTCCCTTAATATCGTGCCACAGCAACCATCAGCCATGAAATCACTTCTTGGTGAACAAGGGCAATTACTTTAACATATTATTATTAATAACATTAAATAGAATAGGATTATACACAGTGGTGGCGATTATGGGGGCGTGGGGGTAGTTTCCTCCCCTCAAATTTTGGCACTTCTTGTCCCCTCAACTGCGTCCTCTAACGAAATTTCCTGACACTCCACTCATCTCCACTTCAAAAGTAATGGAATAAAGAAATAAGTAAGTTAAGAATGGATGACCACAATTAGAAGCAAACCAAAAGAGTGATCAGGTGAGAAGTCGACCCCATCCTTGAAATAATTTGATTTCGATCAGTCAAGTATGAGTTTTTAAACATTTAAGAACGTTTTGGATGAAAATCTTTTTATTGCGTGAATGCGTGCGTTTTGTTGGTTCTCTTCCTACCTCGCCCATTTGCCATTCGTTTGTCTGCA
Source organism: Lepisma saccharinum (assembly GCF_977018435.1). Classification (NCBI taxonomy): domain Eukaryota; kingdom Metazoa; phylum Arthropoda; class Insecta; order Zygentoma; family Lepismatidae; genus Lepisma; species Lepisma saccharinum. The sequence continues at coordinate 106,313,971 of NC_139230.1, forward strand.
ACGTAATGGTTGGGAGACGTTCGATATTGGAACCCAATGCCACGTGATCAACAGCCTGACATGCTTTGTCCAGACGTCGGCTCGTTTTGCCCCGTCGCAAGGTAAAACTAAAAAAGGAGCTCCCTCTCCTATCAGGAGAAAGAAAACCTCGCAAAGTGACACCCCGGAGATTTCGTGGCGTGAGGTGATGCTCATTACTCGGGCGAAAAGTGGCTAAAACATCACCCTAGTTGTTGCAATCAATGACAGAATTGTGATCCAGTCCCATGTTTTCATCTTTGCTTATGGACGCAAGAAATCCTCCCCCCCCCCTTCCTTTCCCACCTCCAGACTGAGAATTCTCATTTCAAGTGCTGGAGAGTAAACTTATACCTTGCAAGTGTCAGTCTCGGAATATTACGAGTATAGAGTGAGTTTTAGATACCCTGGCTCAATATCTCGAACTACCGGTTACATCAAAGATGCAGAAAGTACCGGAAAGTAACGAAGGTACCGTTTCGATATATCGATATTTCGGTGTTGCCAATACCTGAGATTCCGGTATTTTCAAGTAACGGTAAATCAATGACTCCACCATCTTTAAAAAGTATCACTTTCTTATCATTCATATTTATTTTCTAATCATACACTTATACATATGTACACATGTGGAGGCTGTGTGCCTGTGCAGTGATTCTTTTGGAAGAAAGTATTCAGGTACCGTTTCTAAATTCGTAAGCAACATAAAAGAAATATCCAAAGTTAATAAACAACTATTTATTCTCTGTTATTTACAGCGCATTCAATTTAAAATTCTACCGCATGCTTTTCCGGTGGGTTCAATTTTAAATTGAACGCACTGTATATTTTACATGGCTTTTCTTCCTGTTTTGTTAATCGCGACGATTTTACATTTTGATACTCCTAAGCAATAATGTTGTATATTCACACGTCAACCTGCTATTATCCTTCACATCTATATGTTTTTACTTTATCAGTAACTCACTGGCAATTGCCATATTGCACAGTCGAACATCTAAGCAAGAGAAGGGCGAAAGAAAATATTATCGCACTGCATCTCGGTTCTATTTAGGGGTGAAACCGTTGCACATTACTCAATGGCGTCTGAACTGAATCTCCTACCTGCCCCGAAGGAACGATTGATTGATTATATTGCTTTACTTTACTTCGCTTCTTGTGCCACTTTTGGCTAATTTGCGAAGATGAGGATGAGTGATGATATGATGAAATTGATGAATAGACACTCACAAACATCGATGCCCAGGCCAAGATTCGAACCCGGGACCCCTAGCGTCGTAGCGCGATGTGCTAATCACTCTGCCTTCTGGGGCTGGCCCAAAGGAACGAGTAGAAGTGGTTAGTTATCTAAATAACTTACATAAGTTTGTTGGACGAATAAACTGGTCGCTGCAGATAATGGACATTGCTTTGCGTTGATTAAAAAGAGTCTCAAAATATTTTATCACATATACTTGCTTCAAATTAGCAATCTTGTTACATAATTTTGTACAACCTTCATGCTTTTCGCGTCTTTAAATATGTTGGCTAAAGAAGAGTAGTTGGATAGCCTCAGGCAGAATTTTTTTAAAGAAAATACGAATTGATCTAAAGTTATTTAAAGTATGTTCTGATATTTTTATAAATGTAATTAACAGTTCTGCTGTACACTCAGCGGCGAAAGAAACAGTAGGCAAATTGTCCACCACCATTTTCATTCAGTCTGTATTACACAATGTGATGAAACTGAATTGAAATAATGACGTCAGTATGAAGAGGGCAATTCCTGCTTCGAACCAACAGTGTCATTCCTTAAAACAACACAGGATGTAGAATAAAAGTAATGAAAATAGCAATGGACAATTTGCCTACCGTTTCTTTGCCGTTGACTGTACAAAGTAAAACGAAAACACTCTTTGGTGGGTTCCTTTATTTTCCACAGTAGGCTTTCAGAACACCACAAGCGATAGCTAATGCTGTGCAACTTGTTTCGTGGCCTCCCTTGCTGGCAGCGTCAGCGGAGTAAAGAAAGGGCGCCAGGAAGTCTCATCCCGCGTTCGGAAAAGCTACAGACGCAAAATTGCGTTTGCATTAGCTGCTAGTCACTACGTACTTCTTTTTTGCCTTCGTTGTTAATATCTGTCTATCAAACTTTGTCCATCATCCACTTAAGAAGGATATAACTGAAGTCAATACATGCGAACTACAAAGCAAAACGAATGAGTGAAGGGGGGGGGGGGGGGTTCAATGTTGTTTCATCGTTTACTATACGTGTCAAAGCAAAACTTTGGACAAACCACGCTTGTCTGTGGTTTAACTTTGTTTTGAGTCCACGTTTTGCATGATAGGCTAATCGGGAAGGACCTACAGTTTAAAGTGGGATTCGAGCCTCTGATCAATCTGCCCCAAACAGGCATGAAAGTTCGATCTCGGAACGTCTTCATTACAAAGCGACAGCATTCTGCATGAAACAATCATGGAGGCCCATATCTTTGAAACGGAAGGCAGAATATGGGTGTAACATCATATTGACTCTTCGTCGTTGACTTGTAATAAAGGGGTACCGTGTTTGATGCCCGGTGGAGGCACATAGTGGTTCGGATCTCACTTTAAACTGTAGGTCCAGTTCCGATTAGCCTTACTGTGCATAAAGTGGACTTAAAACACCAACTCAATCAATCAATACTGACTCTTCTTCTTTTTGCTTCGTGTACATGGTGTGAAATCACTGGTTGAGGGGCACAAAGATCTTACTCTACACGTACGTGCGCGCTAATATATATACGTATTTTAAATACAACATTACTAATTACTAAATCACTAAAAATTTAAAAATAACATTATTAAATACATTTAAAGGATTTTTTTTTACTTTTGTAAATATCATATTTGCATAAAGTAGCAAACTGATTTCTTTACTAAGTGGTTAAAGATGTCAATTAATTTCAAAATTGTTGAAATTATTTTATTATGGAACAGGTGAAAGATTGATTGATTGAATTGGTTTATTTTACTTCGCTTTTCTGCCACTTTTGGCTAATCGCGAAGATGGAAATGGCCGATGTACAATGAAAAACCAATGAAGGGACACTCACAAATACCCATGCCCAGGCCGAGATTCGAACCTGCGACCTCAGGCGTCGTAGCACGCTATGCTAACCACTCCTCCACGGATGTCGGCGTAACACTTGAAACATTGTGTTTAGTTTTTCTATTAATATAAATCAATTAGGTTTCATTCTTATATTTATTGTCCTTTCTTGTTTCACATTAATTGTGAATACGTTGTTATTGCTGTAGATCTGTTAATGATCTTTTGAAAGCGAGATTGTTGGGGAAATACCCCCGTTGCACCTTGCCCTTGGACCTCTCCGCTCCCAATAGTTCTCATGCAATATCATCCGCTGAGAGGATATCGTTTCGAGGGATATTCAGCAATATAGTGTTACGGTGAAAAACCTTCCTTCGTTTCACTTCAGGTGACAAGAAAATCGCAAAAAAATCAAGTATAAACAACAGATTGAACTGTTTGTGACATTTTGATCATTTTTGTAAGATTGTACGTGTAAGATGTACATGGTAAGATTTCACTTACCGTGGTTTACACCAGAGCCCTTCATTTAATGAATTTATTTTGCCTGTAATTTTAGTTTTACGTTCAGTAACTCGGGGCTGGACATAAAGTTAACTTCTCAGTACGGACCTTCGGGTGCACGAGTTTGGGGTGGCAAAATGCCATATCTTATTTAAATCTTCTTGTCCTTAACATTCGTGAACTGTAGTGATAGTGAGTTGCATGTTATTGAGTAGGAAAGCAAGCAGAGAACATCAATTTCAGTAAATGAGGCTGTGATTCCGCCCTTTGGAAAATTATTTCTCACTTATTGCAGACGATTATTTGAACAGAACCTTTGATAACTTGCAGGAAACATCCCGTTTCTTCCATTCTGCACGCCCTCTTATATCCGCGTCGTGGTTAACCACACGGTACAAATTAGTTACCTTACACACAATCCACAATACTTTCACAAAAAAAATACTTGGAACGGTAGCCATATTATTGGTATTGTAACCTGAGTATTGCATTGGTTTAGTTTAGAGTACGAGGTCGTTGTATTATGAAGTTTATCTAATTTTGTGTGGTGTCGCCAGTGTCACATGTTGGTACAATGCTGAGTATTTCGGTTTTCCCCTTAGTTGACTTATATTCAATGACAGCTTAAGGAAAGCTAAGCACTTGTTTATCGCAGAAGAAAATTATTATAACAATGTAAAATGTGACAAATCCACAACAAAATTATGTGCATGGTAATTTCGTACTTTGTAAGGTTGCCAGACACTTATCTTTTATGCTTAACTTCGCTGCTTTTAAATAACGTTATTTTTTCAACATTAAAACATAAAGTTGGTTTACACAGTTTAAATTGAGAATATTTCTGTTATACGTTTCGTGAAGCAATGCTGAGAGAACACGGGAGTGAGCGTTCTTAGTTCTCTCTCTTCCCACACGACCTGCACGTGTATCTGAGGCAGTGGCAACCATGCCCACTAAGTCCCTCGCCCTCGCAGACAAGGGATGTGGGAAAACCACTCGGGGTTGTTTTTAGATGTTACGAGGTAGAAGCACTTTCCAGGTTTCTCTCGCTCTTCTTGTGTAATTTGCGAAAAGTGCAGAATTCCTATGCTGTGCGTACAATCGAAGGCAAATGTAATAATAGACGAATTGCTCATCATTGTTAATTAAATCTGTGTTTCTCAATTTGATTTTCAAGGATCGGAATCCTCATACAGCTTCTTAAAAAAAAGCCCTGTCTGAGAAAGTAAATAATGGAAAAAAACTACGGATATCGTGCCTGCTATAATGTTTGCCGTTGACTGTATACAGGAAAAGGACGTTTTGGTATGGCCTTCGGAAACGATAGCGTCAAGGGGTCGTGGTACAGTGGTTCGGATTTCACTTTAGACTGTAGGTTCAGTATCGAATAGCCTTTCTGTGCATAAAGTGGCAATTGAATTCTTAGAGAAGGAGCACAAATTTAAAATCTTGGTCGTCTAATACACGAATGTTTGTGCGTACAGTTGCCATTCATCGCCAATGTCAACACTAAACTAAAGGTTCCAGTGTATTTCTATTTTACGCCCATTTTCTACCTTTCGTGTTAATCGCGACGTTGAGGATAAATGACGAACCGATGAAACGGTGATGGATCACACAATGATACATCCACACCTGACCAGGTACATAGGAACCTGATGCTTCACGGCGTGTTACGCCGTTTACTCCGCAACGGAAACCGACTAAAGGTTTCAGATGTCAAATGACAGAATGTAGATATCCAGATCAACGGTTCAAGGTTGAACCCCTTGAGTTTATTTCTGCTTTCTTTCTTTCCTTTTTTAGTTTTTGATTTTAAGGCCAGTTTAGTCACATAAGGCATACACCCCTTGTTTGGGAATGAATATTTTATTTTTGTGTAGTGTATCGTGCAGTGGGTAACACTGTTGCCTTGTAATCAAGGGGTTCCAGGTTATATTCCCTGCGGAGGCACATTGTGGAGTGCCTCTTTAAACTGTAAGTCCGTTCTTAGCAAGAGGTTGACTTAAAACAAATTTTTAAATATTTTTTGTCATTTTTTGTCTTCATCATTCGTTCCCATCGTCGTAGTCAATCGAAAGTGTCAGAGAGGAGACGTAAAATGAGGAAAGTTCTAATACGACAAAGACGCTTTTCTGATGTCTTGGCTGATATTTAACAATTTATTAGAAGAATAATTCAATCTAGAGTTTGGTATCCAATGCAAATTACGCTAACCAATGCACTTAACGAAAACTTATTTCAGTAGCGGGAAAAGGAAAGAGAGAATGTATGAAGTTGATGTAATCTTAGACTTTATTGTTTCAGAATGTATACAACCAGTATACAGTACTTACAAAAATGTGTACATTTTTACTATTTTATCGCATGTCGCCACTGTGTTGCATGTTGCGCGGAAATCTCAAATCATTATTATATTTTCTGGAAGTTGCACATATTTTTCGCTCATAAGTCCTATTGACCGAGATACATAATTTGTAAACACATGTTATAAGTTATCGTGAGAATTTGTTTTTAATCACTTTCTGCATTTCTAAGTACGTATTCTTTAATCTTGAATTCTGAGAATTCTTGAGATGCTCAAAGTTAATAACTTCTGCATTTGTTTGCTCATATCCTTACAAAACAGCTACTTAAGTTGACCGGAAAGGTTTTCAGTCAACTCAGTCGTGAATCAAACTAGACGCAGGGGTGTCCGGGGTTGTGACACGATGCTTGATGGGAATTATTGGAGGGGAAAACAATAATTGAGCTTTGATAATATAATACCAAAACGTTTAAACGTATGTTTATACTATTTCTACCACTTCTACCTAACTTCACACAAAAATGTGTATATATGCTTTTGTGGTTGATTTTAATTGTTAATAAAGTGCGCTTTATGCACAGATAGGCTAATCGGAAAGGGACCTACAGTTTTTAGTGTTTCCTCCGGCCCATTTCTTTCAAGAACTTTTAAGAAATAGTCGGGCTGTTTGCTTTGCTTTATATCCAGTGTAAACTCACTTTTCTCGGGGGCCACATATCTTCGCTTACCTACGAACATTTGAATCCTCTATTAAATATGTTTGTAATTTTAAATCCCCTCTCCTTGCCTTCTTTCGTTTATTTTCGAATTAAACTTCCAGGTTATTAGTTCTTACTAGTGTTGCACAATATATAGTCAATAAATTTTAGAACATCTATCGTGTCAGCGATATAACGTCACGATATTTGGCGACATATATGGTGTCAGTGATATATCGTCACGACATTTGGCGATATATATCGTGTACACGATATATCGCCGCGGCAGGCCCCCGTGGAGGACTGGTTAGCACATCGCGCTACGACACTAGGGGTACCAGTTTCGAATGCAGCCTAGGCATGGATGTTTCTGGGTTCATTTATCAATATAAGGACTAAAAGTGGTAAACGTTGCAAGTGTCAAAAGCGAAAGTGTTGTGAAATCGCATCGTTCCGCACATCAGCCCGTAAGAACGTGCACACTAGTGACCTCTTTATACGCCCTTTGAACTACTTAGAGAGCTTCAATTTTATGTCAATTTTCGAAAATAAAGGAAATTGATATATCACCGTTATCATTATACGTAAAAATATCGTATCGTCTGTGATGATGTTTTCTTGATAATATATCGCGATATCTTCGGTTGTTGCCACCTCGCCTTTCCTTCATGTTGGCTACATGCAGAGGATGCAAGATTGCTGGCGCCTTTAGCCGCGGCGGAGGGGAGAGGGATGCGTCACCTCACAATGCAGTACGTATATGTATGTTATTGAGTTTCCTTGTAGTACATCCCGCCCGAAACAAAGCTAAAGTACCTACACGTGTGATTGCAAGTACGTTTAGTTCCACGCCTACGCGCATTTGCGTGTTATTAATGTAAGAAATGGTCAAACAGTTAGCAATGTTTACCAGTTTTCTATGTTTAACAAATGTAAAAGAATAATCATGCTTAAACGGTTTTCGAAATCATTTTAAATACAGATGTCTGAAAGATATGTGCAATCAAACCATGGCCAGTATTAATGGAAGGACTATTATGCCTACTCATTTTATACAGGCACACTTTGTGCTTGGGGGAAGTGGGTGGTCAGACGAGGCACTTTCTGCCTCTCCCAAATAAATCAACATTACATTCAGCCTTTTACGGTTAACAACTTTTTACTTTAGTATGAAATTTTAGACTAAACATTTGGTCAAAATTGCCGGGTTTTCCCTCAATTTTGCAAAAAATATTTCTTGCTTGCTTCGATTGTAATATAAACGTTTCTACACGTCACATTATTTTGAAAGAATTGGCGACCTATTCAATTAAAATGTCCCCTACATAGCTATTTCTATTTTGTTTATTTTACGTCGCTGGTCTATTTCGTGGATGAATCGAGACAATGAGGTGGAATGATAAAATGATGAAGGTACAAACACGATAACCATGACTCCATATTATCGCGTTTATTCTTTAGATTTAGTTACACCACGGAAAATTGTGAAAAAGTATTAACCCAATCTTTCAAAGCAGAATTTTGGTAATTGTTTGAGACCCTCAAGATTGGCCCATGTGCACATTGACCTCCGACACTGTGCTTCTTGCTTGAGTGCGAGGGGACGTCAAGGGAGGGGAGGGGGTTGGTGACGCCGTTCGCAGCTGATTCCAGGGTTGCCGCTTGAAAGTACGGAAAGGAGGGAAACTAAGCCATTCCTGTTTTATCTGTGTTGGTAATATTTCAGAGCATATGACCTGAAAGCGAATGATTGTCTCCAGTCGGATTAAACATTATGGAGACTCGAGTTTGAACTCCAATTAAAAAATTAAACAGTAGAACTACGTATTTAAATTTCGTCACGATGGACCACAAGTTTTTTAATTACAGAATCTCAAAGAGAGCGTAGTTTGAAAAACACCAAAAAAGCGGCATTTTCTTTGTTCTCACGACGATAACAAATTGAAAGGATACTTGAAAGAAAATTAGTTATTACAGCTTAACTCAGAATTCAATAAGTTAACTGGTTAACTTTTAATTCTAGTGCAAACTCGAGTAGCCATAATTTTTAATTCGACAGTAGTTCGGGGGAATCTTTCTATATTGTTTCCTGTATGACGCAGTGTTTGTGCGAGGGATCGTGATGATTAGATATAAAGAGATATCGCTATTCGTTAACAGCACATGTTAACGGCTTGTGAACCAATCGCCTGTTCTCTGTCACCTTAGCACATTTTAAGTCTAAGCACCTTTCAACTCATTCAGCAAAGTGTCATGATGTTTTAACTTGATATATAAATAGCAGGTATTAACATACTAATTAGTTTCATAATTTAAATGACTAATAGAAATATGAGCACACATAACACGTACGCAAAATTCAAAACTATTTACTAAATTGTGTTTCAAATCGGCGAAACTTGAAGAATTCAATTTATCATCATAATTATTTTCTATCCTTCACTTTCCGGTCTCGGAATGGAGTCTTGAGGCTTGGACCCCTTCCTCTCGCAGTGCGGTGAGTGCGAAGTCACCTATACCAAACATTGCGTATATTTTTCGGGTGAAGAGAGACACAGCATAGAATTGTTGCAGTAATCAAGTCATTTTATCACAGTCCACACTCCCACGAAATTCAGTCATGGCGCAATGCACAGGGATCAGCTGTACTACCTTTACTGCTTTACTGCATAGACAGGTCTCTAGCTTCCCCCTTCCCTGCATTGAGGGAGCTGCTGCTATGCCACTGGTCACCGCTGAAACCTACTTTGTTCATTTTTATGTCTTATATTTTGTACAGTTACAAGCCCACGAAATGATTCCCTGTTCAAAACGGACGTGGCGGGGGGAAGGGGGGGGGGTGATGGACTGTTAGGTTACTTTATGCAGTTATGGACAGTACGAAGCTTTGTCGTCTGCCAGGCCAGTATATTTTAGAAGTTATTTGTATTTGATATTTATTATTTATTTTACGTCGCTTTTCTTCCACTTTTGGCAATTCACGACTAGGAATCCTGATTATGTTAAATGGATGAAGAGACACTCACAAAACAGCCTCGTCCAGGCTGACGGGACTCGAACCCGGAGTGTACGATCACTCAACGCACTCATCAACAGAGTCGAACTTTTAGAAGTGGGGGAATTCATCTTTTCACACTATTTCTCAGGAAATTACGTTACGACTATGCGTCAATCAGTGATTGAAAATATGAATATATTTTAACTGACATTAAAAGTGTTGTTGAAAATCCGTAATATCTTTCTATAAAAATATATGTTTAAAAATATGCATATAGGTGTAGGAATACAATTTAATCGGTAGGTTTTTATAACTACAATTATATATTTTAAAACTTTGTTGAAGAGTTTGTTTCATGTTCTAAGATTAATCTTTCATATTAATATGATATTTTTGGAGGTTAAGGTTTTAATTTTCTACCTAAAATTCCCAATCGGTTGTTCGGCGTAGCTATAGGGTAAAAAACAGAACACTGAGCGGCGCACAATATGTTGACGTATTACGCTAACGTTGCGCCATTTGGGACGCACTACTGTGCTTTCTGTGACGTCACCTATCCTGTTTGGGTCCGTGACATACAGAGAGATAACGGCCAAAGAAATTCAAGGCGATAGGCGATAGAAAAAAAATCACCAAGAAGAGCTTGAAATATAATGCATGCACATAAAACAGCACATAAAAATTCGGAAGGAAAAATGTAAATACTTTATTTTTGTTTTCAGCCACTGCCAACTGCCATACATAATCATACAAACATCGAAACCCCTGTTTTCTGAAAATTGTTACTTTTAGTGCTGTCAGCGTTTTTTTATGATCATGTGATCCTGAACGGTTGTCTCTTGATATGTATTACAGTTCCCGAGAAACAGTTTGTTACTTTGTAACATTGTATATCTGACAATTATAATACAAGAAGATGTTAAAGGGGTGTAAGAAGCAACCCTTTCCGAATACATCATAATGTCAATCTCTCTTCCACGTAGATCAGCCTCGACTACATTTTGCACAAGAGCAAGGTTCGAGCGCATGCATTCACAGTCAGTATAATCCTTGTGATTGTCCCTTCTCCATTTCTAACATTCATTTGCATCCTCACAATTAGCCAGAAATGGTAGAAATGCGACGTTAAATAAACTAAATGAACTAACAATAAAATGCTCTTAGTGTAGCATAAACTGCATAAAATATATGTGACGCTTCGAAAGATGGTATTTTGAATTTAGTAATTCCTCTCCCATGCCTTTCATTGCCTCGAATGCAAATATTCCTTACGTTGCTCAACTAGCATTTTCCCCTAGGATAGTGAAATGATCCCCATTAATGAAGCGAAAGAAAAATTCAACGTATAGCCTATTAACGTTAATCTGAGTCGATTTTCTTTAGTTAATCGTTAATGAGCATTAATGGTAGAATGCAGAAATAAATGGTAAAACGAACACAATGGCATATCCATGCCTTACTCAGGATTCTAAATTAGGGCTTCTGGCTTCGTAGCCACTCCTTCCTGGAGGCAGCAAGGTAAAAATAATGAATAAAATACAGTTGATTTGATTAGATTATTATTATGTAGCGTCGCTTTTCTTCCCTTTTTGGCTAGTCGAAACTATGGGGATGAGTAATGATACGATGAAATTGATGAAGAGCATCCACAAAGGAACACCGAAGTAGCGTCGTAATGCGCTGTGCTAACCTTTGCGCCACGAAGGTCAGCTGCAATAGATTGACGGATTGATTTACTTTATCTTACTTCCCTTTGTGTGTCACTTTTGGTTAATTTTCGACAATGGGGATGATGATGATATGATGAAATTGGTGAATGGGCACTCACAAACATCCATGTCCAGGCCGGGATTCGAACCTAGGCCCCTGGTGACGTAGCACGATGTGCTAACCACTCCGCCATGGAGGCCGGTAGCTGCAATAGAGTCGAATTTACTGAATGATTGATTTATTTAGTTATTTTTACTTAGCGTTTTGTGGCTCTTTGCTAATTTGCGAAGATGGGAATGCGTGATGACATGATGAAATTGATGAATGGACATTCACAAACAACCAAGCCCGAGCGGGATTCGAACCCGGGACCCTTGGCATCGCAGCGCGATGTAATAACCACTCGGCCACAGAGTCCGACTAATTTACAGAATGAGAACATATACGCATGATTGATCAATTTTGTGTTTTAAGTCCACTTTATGCACAGTTATAGGCTAATTGGAACTGGACCTTCAGATTAAAGTGCGTTCCGAACAACTACGTGCCTCCACCGTTTATACGCATTAGTTTTAAGGGGAAGTGGAACTACGTACTTAGCTTTCTTTTTTTACTATCCCTTCACCAGAGCGTGCTATTGATAATATCACCCACAGTATGGCCGACATCGAGAATGTGTGGAGCCATATCTTCTGCTTGAAAGATAGCACCGTAAAAAGCACAAGGAAGAACATTACCTTTTGTTGCACTCGCCCACTCACATTATAATGGCATAACCTCTGCCTAGGGCTTCGCTGTTCCTCTAAGTACATTTGCTTGTGTAACTTTGTAAATGTCGTCTTAATAAAGCCACATGAAATGAACACGCTTCCTTTTACCAAACCTAAATTTTATTTTGGCCCTTTACTTTATTACATAATTTGTTTTAATTTCAATAAAATATACAGCTACATATTATTCACGTTTAGAAACGGGAAGAGTATATATTATATTGTTTATATTTTACCTTGTCATTTCAAAATTAATGGAATTAATATTTTCTTTATGATCGTAGATGGTAAGTACATTTAGTTTCCAGGCATTATTTATCATAAAGGAATAAAAATCAATGTTTCCTACTCGAGGTTTTCCCCCTTCCCCAAAGTTTTCTGTTGGGGACCATTAGCAAAGATACCCTTATTTCAATGTCCTTTGTTTTACATAAGTAGGAAAATGCATTAAGGATGATACGCATATAATAATTCGAATATCCCTGCGTAAGAATTTGTATGTTATCTATTTACATTTCCTATTGAATACACGCACATAAACAACACGACAACAAGAGCAGGACAGAGAATGTAACTTAAATGGATATATCAAGTTAAACATAGGAAATGATGTGTTTCCTGCTTTGTGAAGCTGATAGGCAATGGAGAGATGAACGTGATAACAGGTAGCTTAGCAAGTCGCGGTGATGGTTTTCTGCAAGAGGGGAGCGTGCTTGTGTTCCCCCGCGACGTTGTCAGGTGTGGAGCTTCTCAACTTTTCAAGTCGCACTTTAAGCAGAGAGGGCGGGAAGTGTAGACGCCAAAAAGTGTGGCAACGTAGCAAAACAACCCATGCACGGCGCAGTGGTCGCAGAGGTGGATCGCATAAAACAACAGTGTTGCCAAACACGGTCGTTAGAAAAAGAACTACATTGAAGTTAAAGACTCAGATCAAGCAGTTAGCTTTTAGAAGTATGAACACTTGTCTCCGTGCTCTACGACTGGGGATTCTGTGTTCGAATCCTGTACGAGTTTAGGGACCTTCCAGACCAAAGCGAGAAGCGGAGCTTATAACTTGGGAACAAACACTCAAAAGTATATGTGACGTTTCGAAGTGACATGACAAGGTGCACATGTCGCGATGCATCGCGTCGTTCTAGTCTGGTGGCGTCTTCTGGTAGTGCAGCTGCACTGAATGCTTGCTTATATTCTTAAGCGGTGCGTGTTGCTTGTTACTTCGGTATGAACCCCTTACTTTGTACACACTGTTAATCTTAGTATGAGCGTATATATATATGAAATATTCGATAAGATATAAATGAAACATTCGAACCAATGCTATTTTGCTATATTTTACTCGCTTTTTGTGCCACTTTTGGCTAATTTGCGAAGATGAGGATGACTGATGACATGATGAAATTGATGAATGAACACTCACAAACATCTATACCCAGGTCAGGATTCGAACCCGGGACCCCTGGCGTTGTTTTCGAACCAATGCGACACGACAAACAACACGTGTCGCTTACTTGTTTCTCGCAATGAGCGTTACCGTGTTTCTCCCGTCTGGGGTCGTGCCCACGCGTTGAATGGTTTCTTACGGAGAGACTTCAAACCAAAGCTACAGGCAACAAGTAGCACACAACGGCGGCAAGTGACAATTAAGGTTCACAACGAAGTGACAAGTGACAAGACACACGGGTCACTTTAGTCTATAAGAGAGCATTAAAATGCGAAAGCCTGAACAACAGACCGATGCGACATAATTCACGATATTTAGAAAACTGCCCATTCTGTGCAACACGGAAGCAATAAGCGAGACGTGCAACTCATCACATTGCTTCGTTTCGAAATGTTGAATTCATTAGTGTTGCAATTGTCTCAAAGCGATACGTGTCACTTGTCGCCTTCCACTTCGGTCTGAAACTTCCATGAATGTTATGCATCATGTTGTCTTGGTCTGTTGTTGGCGGATGTGAGAAGACTTGCATATAGACCAAGTTACTTGTGTCACTTGTCACTTCGATATAACCCCCCACCCCTATTGCCCCGTCGGTTGTCACTTTTGAACAGAAATCTACATTCTTATTTCTTAAAAAAATATATATATATAATTTTTTCGTTATCAATTCATTTTTCTTCAGCATGACCGAAACAAGTAACGAGATGTTACCAATAAAGTCTGAAAACTCTGCTATTTGTTTCTTGGCAATGGAAGAAAATGCGCTTTAGAAATGCATTTATAGTGCATTTACTAGTGTTATATTAAAACCAACTGATAATTTGTTATTGGTACATAAAAAAGTCACATTTGGAGAAAGAAATTATCTTGTAGAGTATTGTTTGAGTATAGGAATAAAGTATAATAGAACAACAGATTTGGTTCCAAAGTTTTAAGTTGGTAACATTGACAGTTCGGGAGCAACAGGACGGCCAGACGAGCGGGGAACCCCGTCGGCCGCCGAACGAAGCTTTCCTTGCCCCTCAACCCCGGATGTTCAGTACTAATACATGCGAAATAGATCCAAGATTTTACACACCCACACTTCACGGTACCAAGAGATGCGATTAAATACCACAGTTTTACACAGCCTTGAAGGTACCAGCTTTCACCAGCAGGTGGCCGAGTGTAACACAGCCACATAAACACTAATCCAATAAATATGAACTTTTTGGTACCTTCGAAATACTTCGCGTACAGGTCGCAAGAGGTCTCAGGAGTCTCGAATTGGCCTTTTTCTTCTTGGGACCGGCAAAAAGCCCCAAAAATTTTTTTGGTCCCATTAAGAAAGGTGTTTAAAGATACTCCGGTCCTAACAAGAATATATCTGCGTACCCACACACACCTACACACACACACACACACACACACCCCTGTTTTCCCACCCTCCATTAAGAGGAAGCTGGACTTTTCACGCCAAAGCGAGGAAGTTTTAAAAGTGCTCTGATTGGACT
The DNA here is from genome assembly GCF_977018435.1 of Lepisma saccharinum. Taxonomy (NCBI): domain Eukaryota; kingdom Metazoa; phylum Arthropoda; class Insecta; order Zygentoma; family Lepismatidae; genus Lepisma; species Lepisma saccharinum. The sequence continues at coordinate 106,328,981 of NC_139230.1, forward strand.
GAGATTTTTACACGTAATAGAGCTACTCCCGAGGATAGCGGGAATCTGGGTGTGGCTGCTATACACTCCATGGAAGTTGAGATATTGACAAAGAATGTGCGGACAAGCACAGCACCCCCAAGAGAGGAAGGTGCAAACTTAAGAGTATTGCGAGGAATCGTTATTCATTTGTTATTTCTTAGGTCACACACTGCGTTGACGAAACGTTATGTAAGAGGAAGCCACAAGCACCAAACCCCGAAGCGAGGAACCAACTAAACACAATAGTGTTCGTAAAACGTGAATAGAGAGGAACTACATGATGATTGGCAGTTCATTCGAAGCGCGCGCTGTGTTTGACGGTCATAACTCGGCCCCCATTGGCTGCGCCAGCTGTCAGTAATCTGCCGTCGATCACGCCGCAACCCAAGCACCGCCCTCCATACCAAATCATATGGGAATAAATGTTGCAACAATGTACGAGAGCGTCTCCGCGCCAAAAGGGGTGGAACAAGCTGGTTTCGGATGGCTTAGTAACGGTACAAGCGGTACGACAGGCGAGGAACGTACGGTGGCCATTTTATACCTCGCGCAATTAGTCGACGTAAGGTGAAAGGAAATAAATGCAGGCCCGTAGCTAGAGGGGGGGGCAGGGGGGCAACTGCTCCCCCTGCGAAATGTACAGAACACATTCCTACCTGGTATTCTCAGGTATACTTTACAATTATATCCTGTATTACTCTAGAAACATAACAAAGACACTTATTGATTTTGTGATTTAATGAGGTGTGTGGGAAATAAAAGGAAATAAATGGGGAGTTGTATCTTAGGGAGATAGACTAAATTGTGGTAGAATGAAAAATTATTTTTATAAAAAGAATATATTTGAATTTTCATCACATGGACTTGTTACTTGTTTGGGTTAGTTCTTAACACCGCTTTATGCACAGAAAGGCTAATCGGGACTGGACCTACAGTTTAAAGTGGAAATCGAACCACCTTGCAATGTGCATCTACCACCACCATTGCATGGCATCAGATACTATTATTTCGATGGATATTGTGATGCGTTGGAGGCTGATCGCTGTTAGTATTGTCAGTTGGGATGTCTAGATAAAACTGTTTTAAAATATATCTTAATTCTGGACATTTAAGCCATGGTTGAATTTTCTTCACTTACATTGGAACACCGTTAAGTCATGTTGATATTTACTTATATTGATTTATTTAACATAAAATATGTGTACCGTCACGTTGACCTAGAAGATGATCAGATGAGAGAATGAATGAAATGTATATATGAAATACAGGGTGTTCCACTCGGTCTCGGCCCAGGAGAATCCTGATTTCGGACAGAAACCTAATTTCGAATTTATCTTTTTCTGCATAACCACTAACCATTTGTAAGCTGCCACTTAGAGCGATTTGATTCAAGATAGTTTTCAAATCCGAACCTGTGCATGTGAGCAATATTTTCAAGGGTTCGAGACAGTATCGCCCTGTGTCTGGGTATTACACAAACTCTTGTCGAACGATGGAGAGGTGGTCTCGACACACTGATTGATTGATTTGCTTTATTTTACTTCGTTTTTTGTGCCACTTTTGGCTCATTTGAGAAGATAGGGATGAGTGATGATATGATGAAATTAATAAAAGTAAAACATTCTCCTAAAGCCGACGCCACCAAAATAATCCAGTCAAGGTCACACCATCTACCTACAGTTTTTTAATAAGCAACAATTTCAACTGAAAGATTTATACGCGATCAAATAGAACGTAAATTATAGCTGTTGTCTACTCTTACGGCAAACGATCTATATGCTGGCAAGAAAGGTGGGAAGCGAGGAAAATTCCGCAGACCAACCCGACCACAGCGTATGCGCCTAGATTTACGACGTCGCGGGAGAAGGTGCTTCACGCACCTCATACTACAGCAGCTTACTAACACAAGGCTGCTGCGCAGTGTTGCCAACAACTTGAACGTAAAAGTCGCTAAAAGTCCTTAGAAAATCCACTAGAAAGTAGCTAAATGAAATGTAAATGCTCTAGAAAAAGTCGCTAAATCAAATGTACTTTTAAAAAATAGCAAAAAGGTGAAAAAATCTAGTACTTGCCTATAAAAATATTTCCTCGTTACTTTCCTCTTCCTCTGAACGCTGCACTTCACACTGATTACCGATGTCAGATACTACATCAACGAGGAAATGCATTGCAAGAACGTTGTTTATTATTTCTGTGCACTTGGTTTTATGCAGACGAATGCATGCTGCACTGCAGCTGTCACCAAACCTTTTCATACATAATTCGGACAAGTGATTCACGGTTAGCAAAGAACAGTGTTCGGCAACGAATAAAGCTAAACCAGCTTCAGCACAAGAAGTATTTAAATTTTCCGGTTTGAACTGTTTTTCTGCTGTTTTGCAGAACAGAAGTAACCAAATCTGACTTTATGTTTCTGTGTTTCCGAAAGTTTTTTTCCAGATCAGTAGCTTTGGCATACAGATAGTTCTACTTTGGAGTACTTACAGTACGCTTTCGCCGTGTCACTATCGACAGGGGCCAACCATTTGTAGAGTTTTCCCCACTCTTTCCAGCAATGTTGCTTGTATTGCGGTTTTCCCATACTGGACACTACCCTGTCCTGGTCTGCGCACAAATCCACACACAAACTTTATAATTTACACTAGCACTTCCTTTGTCACCACACACTACACAAAAAACTACAATCTGAACCCACGCACGACGCGACCGCGAAGTCAAACGTTCTGTTTTATAATAACTCAGCCTCAACGGAACCAGGAGGAGTATCGGATAACAATGAGCTGTGAGCAGTGATGTTTACAAACATCACAAACCTTACTGGAAAAGGGGATACGCTTTGCTTCGGTTTCTCTTTGCGCATCAGAAACGAATTGCGAGGGTGTTTACTTATTTAATAACTATGAAACGGTATTTAGACGTACCTACGCATATATTTTGTGAATTCTCCAGATTAGTTGCTAAAGAGCACACGAAGTAGCCAGAATAGTCGCTCGTCACTTTTTCACGTCTTTTGTCGCCAACTAGCATTACAAATCCGCCAGTTTAGCGACTTCTCGCTAGAGTTGACAACACTGCTGCTGCGTTTCTTATCGCGCTGGGTTGGTCGCTTCCCCGATCCCCACTTCTCTTGGCAGAATGTAGAGCGCCCGCCGTAACATTAGACAAGAACTATAACTTGCATTCTAATTGATCACCTATACACTTTCATTGACAAAAGTTTGTAATAAAATATTCAAATTAATTTTGAAAACAAATAGGCTACAACGTTATTAGCGTAAGATGTCAGCTATATTTTATGGTTCATTTGAACGAATTTTGCTGCGCATTGATCTTGCGCGCTCGCTACTTGTGGCTTTTGCCAGGCTTCATTTACTTACTGCGGATGCAAATATTTCCCGTAATTCTACAAAACATTATATTCGTCTCTTCCACAGTAAGAATCAACACACTCACTCTCTCTATCTCTGTAACAACGGCGGCAGACGATTAGTCATCTAGGAGTGCGGAAGGGATACGGAATGAAATGTATGGAGTACGATGTTAAAAATATAGAATGCATGAAGCTACAGGTAATTATCGAAAGCGACAAAAAAGAAGAAACAATTCTTAACAACAATGCTGACGGAAAAGATACAGCAGCCGCTGATCTTTGTAGAGACCGCATTGAAGCAAATGTAGCTTTCTAAATTTTTCGTTGTCTGCAAGATCCTTCAAAATCTTGGCAATGATTATTTTATTTTGCTTCCTAGTGTCCTTTCGGGACGCTTCACTTCCACCGGCTAATGTTCCACACGTAAGATGCTGCTCCTCAATCCTCAATACTCAGTGGCGACGATTGGGTTCCAAAACCAGGGGGCAAGATACCAAAACTGGGGGGGGGGGGGGGCAAAAACAGTATATTTTCCTTTGTAGATATGATTTAGCATAGTGTGAGGGCAAGAGTGGCGAGAAGTGAGGGGGCAACAGCCCCCCCCTCGCCCCCTCCTAATCGCAGCTACTGTACTAATACTAAATAGATAACCAAATAGCCCTTTCACAAACAACATCGAAAATGAAACCAACCGCAAAAGTACGGTCACGGACACTTGTAGGTTGTAATGATTTATTTGAAAGTCAATGGTATTGTTAAAATCCAGAAGTGTCCCTGACTGTACAAGGTGCAAAGTGTCAACTGAACATCTTAGAACAAGCGAGGCAACCCTACAGGGCCAGGGGTGTGGAGGAGGCAAGGGGAAACTCCGAAAGCGAGTGTCCTTGACTAGACTATAATTGGCGTCAGCTTTAGTAAAGTGTAATATCACTCATTTAGAATTCATGAATACCTAAAAAATTAGTTGTTCAAACAATGATGAAGTAACTTTCTTTGTAAACAAGAATTACAGGCTGTATTATCGATGTTTATAAATGCCTGAATTATTGACAATTCATTTATATTTTGCATGAAAAGTGTTCACAATTTAGATTCCCTGCTGTCAAAAACTCTTCGCCACAAAAAGGCAAAAAAAGTAAAAAGGTAAAGTGCTCCCCTGTGCTTAGCACCACGCCATGAAGGCGTATAGGGGGTGTGGGGGTAACGCCCCACACTTTCTTGATCCGGTCGTGAGTGGGGGTGATGTGATCAGCATTACGCCCCTGACCGCCTTTACCCCCCCAGGGTTTCCCCCAGGTACCCATATTATTCGACGCTGGGTGGGCGCCGGGGCCGCTTCCATCGTTAGAAAAGTTCCCGGATTTGAACCGGCCGGGGATCGAACCCGGGACCTTTAGCATGGTTGTCAGACGCGTTACCGACTTTTTTTTTTTTTTTTTTTATTACATTTTGCAATTTATTACATTACATTTGCAATTTACATTTCAACTCATTGGGCAAGTAAACATTACAGTAAGAAAATTAGCATACAATCTATTTCTTTTACAGTCAGGTATCCTGTGGTATTCTTGATGGAGGTAATTTACAAATTGTATATTAAAATCTGGTTGCCGATATGTCGATAGGAAATAGGCATAGTGTCCTAGGAGCCATTGTACACTTTTACGTTTTGTTTTTGGGTAATATTCAAAAGCTGGATATAAAAGAATATCTACAGAGATGTTATACACTGATGTTCGACAAATAGTACTCACAAGTTTCCTTATATAAAGCCATGATGTTTCTATTATTTGGCATTCACTCAGTCTATGGATTAAACTATCAGATACATTACATTTGGCACACATTGGCGTATTTATTAATTTAAGATCATAGAGTCTCTCTCCAGTGATTAATTTTTGGTGGACAATTATATACCATGCTGATCGGATTCGTGATGTAAGATGGTGAGCCTGAATATTATTCCATATTTCTCTCCACTTCATTCTGGGATTTTGCTCAATAATTTTACATGTTGGTTGTTCTAATTTACATAGTCTGCGATATATTTCCGATGTCACTGGTATTGTTAATATCGGAGATTGTAATAGGGCATAACTAATATCCACTATTGTTGACTTAAAATATCATAAAGTGTCTACCAGTCTAGTAATATCAATAGGAGCCTCTAGTGAAATATAGTCCAAAGCGCTTCTCAAAACTTTACTTGTGAGGCTGAGTGGATGCTGAATCAATGTCTGCGTGTCAGCTTGAATACGTAAGGCCTGGCATTTGAGTTCTATATTCACAAGATTCATTCCTCCCTCGGCAAAAGGCAAACAAAGTAATACATGTTTCGCCCTCAATATCTGACCATTCCAAATAAACCAATTTACTGCACTCTTAAGTTTATTTATATCTAACTTCCGTAGTGGAAGGATTTTTGCCATGTACCATACCTTTGACAGTGCATAGACATGTACAAAGGTCACCCTTGACTGTAAACTAAGGCTGCGAAATTTATTTGTTTGTAATATCGCTTTAACCCCAGTTATTACTCTATCATAATTTAATTGGATCATACTTTGAATAGAGTGTGTATATATTATACCTAGTATACGTATCATTTGTACAACCTTAAAATTACCTCGCTGCGAGTGAGAATGAACCAAATTTAAATTCAAAATGGACGATTTTTCTTGGTTTATTTTTAATCCCGACCATTTTCCAAATTTCTGTAATACTTGACATGTTTCATCAATATCAGACTGTTCATTTATTAATACAGTAACATCGTCAGCATACGCTAACACCTTAATGGTAGTAGAGTGTATGTTAATTCCTTGAACCTTTCGGCCTATTTCACACAGAATGGGTCTCAGTGCAATACAAAACGCTAACATCGACAAAGGATCTCCTTGCCTTACACCTTTATAAATATAGAGTTCTTTTGTCAGAAAACCATTTATTTGAATTTTTGCTGTTGCATGACTATAAAGACTTTTAAATACTGAAAGAAAATGTCCACGTATACCGTAGCCCTGCAAAACGTTAAATAGATATTCATGATTTATCGTGTCAAAAGCACGTTCAAAGTCTAATGCTAATATAGCATTTTCAGGGTTTTTGTTCTGTAGTCTATAACATGTAATTATTTCACGCATAGTTTGTAAAACATTTGTGATTTTCTTATTTAAACCAAAAACATATTGATCCTCTCCTACTAATTTGTCAACATAAGGCATAAGTCTGCCAAGCATACATCGCGCCAATATTTTATAATCCGTACAAAGGAGGGTGATGGGTCTATAATGACCAGGTTCGCTTGGTTTTGGACATTTTGGGATTAGAATTATAATACCCGTATTGGAAGATTTACCCATTTGATACTTGCTAAACACTGCATTTATCCAATCCGTTATTGTTTGACCCATCAATTTCCAAAAGGTTTGATAAAACTTATTGGGTATCCCATCCCAACCAGGAGCTGAAAATGATTGCCCTACCTTAACCGCTCGAAACACTTCCTCACTTGTATATTCTTTGTTTAAGTTTTCACTTTCTTCATCTGTAAAAACCTCTGATTCGGATGCCAATTCATCCATTAAAGCTCCATTATGTGACGCTGGTTGGGAATATTGTTGCTCAAAATAATTATAAATGCAATTACGTATTTCAGGGGCTGAATTGATCTTTGTTCCCCCATTAACAAATATTTCACTAATACATTGTCTTTTAGCATTTTTTCTTTCATGAATTACATGGCTGATAGAGGCGACCTCATCGTTGTCAAAATGAGGAAGTCTACTACGAATTTTGACCCCTTGACGCCTTTCTGCAGTCATTTTTAACAATACAGCTTGTATACGTTTGACTTCAGTTTGCACTTTTTTTCCGTCTGTTGCTTGCTGAATTTGTTCACGCAATACCCTGTAGTAAAAATTATATTTATTTGTCCACTCTCTCGACCGTTCCTTACAGTAACTGATACAAAATCTTTTTATACCCGGTTTGAGAATCTCCTCCCACCAGCGGATTATATCTATCCTCCTCAGACGGTGTGTTATCCATCTCGACCATTGGTCATTAAATGCTTGTTGGAAATTTTTCTCATTAAGAATTGAAGCATTTAATTTCCAACAACCGTACCCTCTCGGGACTATTGGAATGTCCACATTTATCATCATAATGACAGCACTGTGATCTGAAAAACATGTAGGTGTTATACTGATGGACTTTACGTTCTGACGTAATGTGGGTGTGACATAAAATCTATCCAAACGGGATGCACAATTGTCACGTATATACGTGAAACCCCTCTGCCCAAAACATTTGTCACTCCAGACATCTGTGAAGTTAAAGCCAGTTACTAATTTTTGCAATGAATTCGACGTGTTAAATCCAGGTCTTTGATCCTGCGGATACAATACACAATTGAAATCTCCCCCACATATTATGTGTTCTCTCCTACCCTGCATTTCAACAGCAACTTCCTGCGCAAAAAACTCATCCCTTTGTTTTCTACACTGTGACCCGGATGGAGCATATATGTTATATATCCATACATTTGCAACTTTTGCTGATATGATTCTATTATTAGGATGACATACCACATTTGTGAGGGGAACCGTATTACGTGTTAACAAAGCTGTTCCTGTCGATTGGAAATTTGCATTATTATGAACTCTTATCGTTGGGGAAAAATTGAAATTCATTTGTCCACATTCTTGGAGAAATACAATATCTAATGATGCTTGTATAATAAAGTCCTCTAACGCCGCCTGTTTTGTAAGGGATTTCATTTTGTTTATATTTATTGTAGCAAAACGAAGGGTCGTCATCATAAATACTATGAACAAAATTTTTGGGATTGGGTATTCCCCATACTTATACTTCCACCTTTGCCCCATCTAAGAGTAATAATTCTTACACTATTTTTATATGCCCCTAATGTTATACACCAAAAATTAACAAACACACTAACAATATTATTTTAGTAGGGGGGGAGGAAATACCCCTTCCCTTTGTATAGCTTAATCCATAAATATCTACCACCACGCAATACAATATCATTAACTTTCTGACAGTCCATATAAAAATATTCATTCCAAATAATACTATTTTCTAATCTTAAAGTGATTACCTGTATCCAGTATTCACAAACTTTCATGGCCTATCGGACTTGGATCAATAGCCATGTCTTGGACATTTGTTTTTACATGTCGCAATGATCGTCTTTTCGTCCGATTGCTGCCTGACACTTTCCTTATACTCTTTGGTCGTTTTTGTGAGCCGGAAACCGAACGACCCGTACTACTTTGGACACTTCCACTTTCACTATCAGTTTCCGAATCTTTTTCCTGTTTAGCTTCTTGTCTGAAGTCCTTTTGCTTGGTCTGATTCTGCTTCCTCTCCTTGTTGCTCTGTAGCACTTCATCACTCGATTCCTCTTGCACTTTAGTTATGTCTTCTTGTCGTCTTAGTGGTCCACCCTTCTTCTGCTCCATAGTATCCAGGGACATTTCTTCACTTTGTCGCGTAAGTTGAACATTTAACACAGGTTCTTTTGGTTGATCTTGCATATTTTCTTCAGTTCCTTCCTTGGTCAAAGTTTGTTGATCATTCTTGTGAATATTTTTCTCTTCCTGTATATGTTTTCCCTGTTGAAGCCCTTCTATCACAGTCAGTTGTGCTGATTCTTGACTCACATTTATATCTTCGTGTGTAGATGTAGACGGTGCAATTGCTTCGCTATAGGACCGAACTGCACGACCCATGACTTTGAACACTGTTGGTTTCCGTAAGGTACAATTAAACCGCATGTGATCACTACTACCACACCATTCACAAGTCGGGATTTGACCATTATATACTACATGTGCCGTATATTGGCCTATTTTCACAAAGGAGGGAATTGGCTTCTTAATTGCCATCAAAACCTGACGCACCCCATTATACACTTTGTACCTAAATTTGTCACTCCAAGTTTCTGCTTTCAATTCATCGATTGTCCCATATTCACTCAGTTTTTCACGAATTTGTCGTTCTGGCACTTCCAAAGGAAGATTAAACACTCGAACCGGCTTCAAAATTCGATTCGCATCACTCAGTTTCACTTGTGTCACAGCTCCACTACTATAATAAAAATTCACTTCACCAGTATTTTCTTCTAATATTTTTCTCATTTTTCCCGGACGCACTAATTTCAAAAATACACATTTAATCGTCGTGGGAATTTGTATGGCTGCAATTTCATCCACACTCAGTTTGAATTTATCATGAATAAATTCATGTACTTCCAAAGGACTAGGTTTCAAAGTTCCCGTTTCAAAACTGATTTGTATCGTATTTTCGCGATCCATTCTATATTTTTCCTTTGTCCAATTCTTCACTAGCACAGTTCAACAGCACACCCTCTCCCACACGTACGTACCGATATCGCGCTGAACTTTCACTTTTCCTCAAAGCACAGAGCTCGTACAGCACGACCTACCTGTTCCGCGCTAGGCGCGAGACTGACCACCGACTGAGCCACCGCGCCACAAATAGGCACAACAAAACTGTTAATTAAATGAATTTCACTGTTTTAATGCGACGTAATACCCAGAAAAGAATATTCCCTCTTGTTTCTCTGTACCTGATTTTTATTTCACTAGCATAATTGCTGCATATATCAGAGAAGTAGCCTCTTGATTTTTTTTCCCAGAATAATACACGAGCTTAATACATCCCGTGGCGTAACAATTCTGCACATGGTCTACAAAGATGTCAACGGAAAGTTTAAAGCTTGATGAAAACCTTTTATAGGAGTGTCTTCTCGACATCTGCGATATCAAAGCGTCAAGAATGATAAATAGAAAAAAAAATCGACTTTGGTAGTTTTTGTTCCTTTTGTGCGGTCCTGGAAGACAATATGTGTAGTCATAGTTAAAGCCCGCTTATTTCTCTTTCGGTGGAGCCCTATTTCAAAGCCGCGGGTTTAGCTGCTTGCACATAACGTCCATTCCAGTGATAACTTGCACTTCTCCAGCATTCAGCATCCCAAGTTGACCACCGCCTGGAATTTCAGGATGGGCTTCAGGACTGTTGATATGTTGTTTTGACATTAAATAGAACAGATGTATAAATTTTCAGATTCACACAATTTTTGCAAGATTAAAACCTAAATTGACGGTCTAAAATGGAAAGTTAGTCTCCTTGGATGCCCCAGTCGTTACAAAGCTATCAAGGAGCACTTATTGGCGCGAAAGAAGAATCCCTTTAATTTTATTTTTTATTTTGTGCGAGGCATGAGAGTGTATACGTAGTTGTGTTTGTCCCATTGTACACTCGTAAATGCATTCTCATCGTCACCCCAAGAGATAAAAAACAACGAAAATAACTGAAGAAAAAGAGAGTGAGTGTCGAGAAGTTTCGACCTTTACAATCGTTGAGGACACGGTGCAACCTAAAAAGATCAATATTGTTAATTGTTAAACACTTGTTTTCTAAAAATAAAACCAATCGAACGCAGGCTTAGGGTTGTCCGACCTGTGATGGCATGCTGTAACTGCTGTTGGCGTAAGTGAAGAGATTCCTTCCTAGAGTTTTCTCACTAGCCACTGGACTAACTGTGATCCTATATATTTTATACCCTTAGTCCCTTACCGTTGGAAAGAAGTATGCACACAAAATTACAAAGCAATTCGAACTTTCAGGATTCGTGATTTTGTTTATTTCCCTTCGCTCTTGTGCCAGGATGAGTGGCGATACAATTAAATTGATGAAGGGACACTCCTCACACACCCATGACGAGGCCGCGGGATTCGAACGCCGAGCCTGCTGTGCTAACCATCATCCGCCACGAAGGCCAGCCTTTCAGGATACGTCCATTACAGTGTGGCGAGGGGGTTTAAACTTTCACGTTTAAAGGTAGGTTCCTGTCGCCAGGAAAGAGATGAGCATTTAAGCAATGTTTTCTTTCACCCATCCTACTGGTATATATCATTGTTGCAGTTTAGTGTTGCTATGCGAAGGCAAACTTCCCTCAGGGCAGAAGAATTCAGACAAGATTTTAGGTGAAAAGGGGGCGGCGCCAGGGGTGCGCGAGTGAGTGCTTGCGCACCCCTTAATTTTCTTCCGCACCCCCTTCAGCACACCCTACGTTCAACTGATAACACTAACATTAATATGTAATATTATGTCATGTCATATCAGTAGCGTACGCAGGATTTCATCAAGGGGGGTGTTATTTCGAAAACTTTCTACAAATTCACATTACCATTGTTTTATTATACTTTATTTAATTAATTAATTAATAATAATAAATTAATTAATTATTATTATAATTAATTAATTAATTTAATTACTAATAATAGTTATTACTAATGCAGATGCTATTTATGAAAGAAATAGAACAAAATTACATTTCTTTTGTTTCTTTGTTACAAAATAATTGTCTAGTCAACGGTTATTTGTATATGATAAGTCAGACATTTAAAATGTGAAGAAAATCCATAAGAACAAGCAAATATATTAAATTTATTGAAATAATCGAAATATGAAACTCATTCAAGGAGCCGCGCTGGTCTAGTCTGACAACTTCGTGGGATATCAGGGTTCGATTCCCGGAATCGGTTGGAATTTATCCAGCCTTGTCTCCGCACCCAGCCTCATAGCAATGGGTACCTGAGAGCAACCCTGGGACCCTGGGGGATGAAGGCTGCCGGAGCATGGTGCTGATCACATCACCTGCAAAATAGTTTGAGATCGAGAATCTTTGGGGCCCACCACACCACTACCTGTGCCTTCATGGCACGGTGCTATATGCACGGGAGAATTTACATTACCTTTACCTATGGAACTCGCCCAGGATGATGATGAAGCGCGAGAATACATGTTGCTAAATTCCTCTGAGTCTATGTTTTCGTTGAAAAGTAAGTTTATAGACATTCCAACACATTTATCACTTCTAGGTGATTCACAAAGCACTTCTTCAACATTATTTAATGATGTGGATGTAGACTCAGCATCACTTGAGAGTTCACAAGGGGATGCGAAATCAGTTCAGAGAAGACGTTTGCAATAAGGTCGGCACACTGCGACGAAGCAAGGAATTTTCACAATTCTCGCGAGAGTCACTGCGCGACTTTTTGCAAAAGAAATTGCAAAATTGAACTTTGCGACCGCTTAGATTGTGTTTGGAATGTTGTTTTTTTCTTCATGCTGCATGGGAATAATAATTCAAATTATTATTATTATTATTATTATTATTACTACTACTGTCGCAGATCTTTGACTGTGATAAATTAGCCATTTTTATTTTTTTCTACAGCATATTCCATAATATTTCAAAAGCTCAAGGGGGGGGTTAAACCCGGTAACCCCCCCTTGCGTACGCCACTGTGTCATATTGAGCGCCGAATGATAGGTTATTATTGTATGCAACAGGCAAGCACTGAAAGAGGTACCAATACTTTTCTGTACTTGCGGCAGAATTTGTAAAGATCAGCGGTCGTTTTTCTTCTTTCGTCAGCATTGTTGTTATAATTTTTTTCTTCTTTTGTTTCTTAAGTGGTCTGTTCGTGGTTTTTGATAATTGCCTATAGCTTAATGTGAGTTATGTTTTTTTCTTTTTTGCATTGTTCATAAACGGTTTGTTTTCCGCCTACTTGTTCTTCCTTCCACTGGAGCAAAAAATTCAGGTGCTTTTAAAATATCATCTCACCAGGTCGTGCTCTGGAAATTATTTAATGCGAGTTGTAACATGAAGGGTAGTTTTCTTCTTAATACCTTCTATGTATTTGTTCCACGAAAAATGTCCAGTAAACGTACCATTTCAAGCTTTTTCAAAGACTGTTAGGAAGATGCCCAATGTTCACGAAGAAATTTTACAGTTCGTTGTTGGGGATAGTGCTGCAGAAAGGATTTTAAAGATGACACAGTTCCTGTGCCCTTCGCGTTTTGTCTTGTGGCAGACGGTGCCTTCATTGGTTACATTGAGAAGGTTCAAAAATTGTCTTTTTAAGGGCAGGATGGATTTATTTTGTATTTCACTACTTTGTTCAACGTGTATCTGAATGTTTACACTGCATGGTATGACCACTTTCTTGGAGTAGAAGACTTAATACATATCATCATGGACGTCCAGGGGGAGGGCACAGGGTGGGGGGTAGCATCCCTGGAAAATGAATGTCAGTCTTAAGTTATATACTTCACACATATATTTTAATTTCACTCAGTAATTTATGTTAATCAGTAGCGGCGATTAGGGATGCAGTTGCCCTCCGCTTTTTGCTATTTTTGCCCCTGAACTGTGCTAAACCTTTATCTACCAAGGGAAAGTAAACTGTCCTTATCCCTCCCCTCTCCCCACAGTATTGGCACCGGGCTCCCTCAGTTTTGACAGGTTGCATGCGTGTTTCATGTTTTCCTTATTTTCAGAATCGCACCCCCTAACTTTATTTCTGCAACCCTTCAGCACCCCTAGATGAATCATTCTGGCGCCGCCGTTGGTGAAAAGGGATCGAAACTGCAGAGATATTTGAAGATACAGTCGTTGCATATTAAAATCAAGCTGAATGGAGGCATGAATTATAAGTTTTTCATAATTACATATTTCAAAGTTCTTACTTGGGAAAACCGTATTTTCTTCATAATGTTTTGTGATGGTGTTTTAGTTTTTCATTGGATAAATGGAAATTTTTCATAATGCAAAGGGAAATTATACTTTCCACTTTTTCAAACATTTGTTTGTTTTCTAAGTAACAATTTACGGAGTTCCGTGATTAATAATGTAATGAAATCCGATTGCTCGTGTTCCCATCATCGCGGTTATCAGCTTAAAATGAGTTTGAGTTTTTGTTTTCAGTCCACTTTATGCACAGAAAGTCTAATCAGGTCTAGTCTTACAGTTTAAAGTGGTATCCGAAACAGCATGTATCGAACTCAGAACCCCCTGATTACAAGGTGACGATTACCACTGCGCCATCGGGGAGAGGTCTTGGCTTAAAATTCGAAAGATTCCTTGGTAAAGGAAGCATTCTCTCTTTCAAGTTTTCATGTCCATCCTATGTGCTCAATTTAAATGCAAGTACAGAGAAGTTCCCAATGTTTCCTTTTCTCTCTCCTTTTCTCTCTCTCGCCTTTACATGACTAATTGCATGATATGCTTACAAAATTTCAAGGTTGTATAAATCAGTTTGATTTATTTAAATTGTGTGATTGACAAAAATCAGTGTTTCATGTCAGTTTTAAAATAAAAGAAATATACAATAATGCACATAAGTAACTTGTGGATATTAGAATCACTTTTGGTGAAAATACATTAATTTCTTAATTTCAATAGTTTTTACTTAAATTGGGCTTAAAATCACACTTAAACAAAGAAACAATTTCCAGGAAAAATTAAGTGGACAAATTATATGTACTCATGGAGTTAAACTCGTAAGAGTTATGAATGCAGCACTAGCCACCCCCCCCCACCCGCCTTCCCAACAGATGCATAAAATCAGCTTAAATGTGAACTCCTTGGCGTCGCAAGGTGTTTTTTCGTGAAACGTCCTCTCCTTAATTAATTAACTGCCATATTAATGCTAAACTTCGTCACACCTTTTGCACTACTCAAATACTATGGGTTTTGAGATATTGCATGAAATAGAAAGACGCAAACATCTGCACCGCACTACAGTGACAATGATTCATGGATTACTGACAAAGTAAATCGGCAGGCTTCCTTTGTAACTAGATTTCTCGGAGACAGTAGCTGCCACACAACAATCGTAACATAACCCCCCACCTATACTGTTATTGAAGAGTTTGGCTTGTTGTTTCCATCGCGGCTTCTCACCTTTGATCAAAGCCTTGCCGCCTGAAAGTCCCCCTCCCTTGTTTTATCTGATCAAGCTACAGCCAGGGCATTTGAAGCGGTGTTTCTTTTTCGTTACGTGTACTTCGTCTGTGGGCTGCATAGGAGTGCGCAGACACTCCGATTAAGGGGGAGGGGGGGCAAAAGCCTTGATGAAAATCCAGTCGGGGAAATTAAAACCTCATTCTATATCAAGGGCCCATACCCAGGTTTTTTTAGGGCTGGGGGAAATCCTAAAATGTGGAACAAAGAGAAGGGCCGAAAATGCAGTTGGATTATTTTACGTCACTTTTCAGCCACTTTTGGCTAATCATGTAATCGTGACGATGCGGATGATTGATGAAAAACACTTACAAAGAACACTCATGTCCAGACCGGGATTCGAACCTGGCGTCAGAGCGTGATACGCTAGCCACTCTGCCACGGTGGTAGGCGAAAAGCTGTTGGAGTATTAGATGTAACCAGCAATGCTATGGTGGTATTGCAAGGAGATATATAATTGTAGAGTTGCAATTATGATCCAAAGTAACGGGAAAAAAATTAAGTCATCGATAGACACCCCCTCTCCCAACCTGAGAATAAACAGCACAGTCGCTCACATTCAAAGTCTGTCACACAGCGTACAACTGAGTGATTATTTTTGCACTCAATTCTCAGAAGTATTCATATAGTACTTTCCTCCGCAAACTGTGTTTTCAATTTTCCATTAATTTTCTTACATCAGCACCATTGAACAACCATGATAATTCTAGGTTTTGATAATAATATATTTATAAATTTAATTATGCGCATTAGCAATGATTCTTCAATGCCCTTATAATAATTAACAAAAATTAGTGTGTCTGAATGAAATTATGTGTGAAATACATATAATTTAAGGTGGACATTCATTTTACAGTGGGGCGTTGGCCTGCCTTGCTCCTCCTTCCGGACGTCAATGGTGCCGGTGATTGGATGCCAAAACTTCGGGGTGCAAGGAAAGTTTACTTTTTCTTAGTAGACAAGGCTTAGCTCCAAGAGGCAATGTTCCGGGTGCAAAAAGTAGAGGGGCAACTGCCCCCTTGTCCACTAATCGTTGCCACTGATCTGCAGAATTTTAGAAAAAAAAAATGTACATGTCGCATTTGACGTAGTATCAGAATCATTCAACCACCTAAGTATGAAGGAGTGCTAAAAACAAGAAATTTTCCGGAATGTTAATGACAATAAATTTGTTAGAGGATAAAGTGGGAAAGTCCAATTACATAGTAAATAACGTAATTGCTTGGAACTCTCATTGACATGAAGATATTTCATTTTTCTTTAGTAGTATAATATTGTCGATAAGATTCCTCTACACTAAATTTATAATCGGCAGTATTAAGGGACAACTGCCCCCCCCCCCTTTTGCCCACTCCTATGGTGGGCTGTATTCTTGATATTTGTTTTACAAAATTTATACAACACATAACTAGGGCCCGTGACTTTATTGTTATAACTAGTGTGCGGATAAATATGCACTAAAAAAAGTGGAAAATATGCATGCATCTATGCACTAAAAACAAGTAAAATATGCACTCAAGTATGCAAATTATGCACTAAAGGAAAAATATAGGCACAAAAAAATTCCTCGAAATACATTTATTTTTTAAAGTACCACACACGTAGTGACCATTGAAGGTATAGACGAATTAACAACATCTTCCATGTCAAGTAAGGTTGCAAAATCTTGTTGAATTGAATTTACTATTTCCAGTTGTTAAACACAATATAACGAAAATCGTTAAGTAGTTTTGAATTTATGTAAATTGCAGTGCACTACAACATATCTCTAAATTTTAGTGATTTTTTTTTCCGTTTATCAGTTAGTATATCCTTGTATGAAGAAAAGATGCGCTCCACACTACAACTTGTCACTGGACAATATTTCAATGCAGCTATGTCCTCTGGCGTGAGATCTTGTAATAGTTCTGTTAATTCACCTTGTAGCAGAACTTTCACTCTCCTATAATCCACTGTTTTAGTAAAACAATCTTGAATGATTTTTCCTTCCGCATCTTCACACAATGCAAACTACACTAATTCAAGGTAGTACAGACTGTTTACAAGCAAAAATCTCCGTTGCCTTATATAGGCCATTGAAGAAGGCCGGGGGGGGGGGGGAAATGCATGTGTTCTCTGTGTCATTTGCCAGGTATGCGCGAGGGAGGGGGGACCGTCTGCCCTGCAGCCCATAAACAGGGGTTTTCGAACACCTGTGTTTCAAAATTTTACTCTCAGAAACACTCCACAGACGAAACATTAACCAAGTAAACAAATATATTTAAAAAAAAAAAACTATCAATTTAATGATTTTTTCACGTAATATGCATTTATATGCGCTTACGCAGTAAATATGCACGAACACCTTAAATATGCATTTATATGCACTTTAAAAACCCCCTACTTCGGTTCGGAATGCTCTGAAAGAACTTTAGAACCGGGTTGCATATTAATTAGAGGACCGGAATAAAATATGCAAATATGCAAAATCCGCCCTCTAGTTATAACATATTTTTTATTTGACATCGAATGGAATACTCATCTACGCTTATCTGATGAAAATCAGCCGAAATAGACAAACTTGACAAGGCATATTTTAACATATTTTACCAATTTCGCGTCTTTACAACGTATTTCTTCAATTTTCTCATAAGAAGACATATTTCTGTATAATTTCGTAATTGTCTTGCACATAATCGGTTATTTTATAATTTATTCTTCGTACCTTTAACGCAACGGATAGTTTATATTATCGATGGAAGTATAATTAAATTAAGGACAAAGAAATTAAAAGAAGATGCGGTTTTTTCTTTCCAACTAATACAGAACAATAATACCCCCACCTCCGATTTTTTTTATCCCGCGGCAGTTGATAGCCGTGCGAACATTATTGAGGAAAGAATGTACTCTGTCATTGTTGTGCATGCACAAGACTCACAATAAACAAGTGTCAATTGTTCTCGTTTGTTTACCTTTTCCTCGCTTCTCACAACAATCAGTCAAAAGCGAAAATAGCATTCTGTACATTACAGCCCCTTCTCTATCGGCAATCGAATACAGAAGTTCCAAGATATTTTTCGTTGGAGCCAGTGTGTATACCAGTGTCCTTCGGTGATATCGACACTTGGGGTAGCAATCAGTGGCGTGCCCAGGGAGGTTGTTGTGGGTCATAATCCCCCTCCCCCCTTTAGGGTCCAGTATTCCTAAAACTAGAACGTCAAAGAAAGGAAAGGATTGCAAAATGAGGAAGGACTATTGAAAAGAAGCGCGTGTTAATCCCACCCACTTTCGAAAATCCACAACATGTTGATTTGACTATTAAGCCAGAGATCCCGGGTTCGAACCCTTACTTTGCCATGGGTGTTATTTGTGTTTGTTCCTTCATCAATTTTATCGTACCATCTTGACGATTAGCCAAAAGTGTAGGAAAAGCGAAGTAAAACAAACCAAATTAAACAATCAATCAATGATTTGATTTATGCTACTTAGCGTGGCTGTCACATTTGGTTAATCGCGAAGATGGTACAATACAATTAATGAAGAGACAAACACAGAAAACACACATGCCGATGTAGGGGTTCGAACCCGCCACTCCTGGTGTCATAGCGTGCAGTGATAATCACTCCCCCGCGGTTGGTTGATTTGGTGTTTAAGTCCACTTTATGTACATAAAAGCTAATCGGGACTGGACCCACAGTTTAAAGTGGGATCCGAACTACTATGTTCCTCCACCTGGTACCGATCCGGGGCACTTGCACTCCTCCACGGAGGTCCGCCGACAACAAGGATGAGTGGAAAGCTCTAACTATTCGGATACTTGGGTATCGGTAAAGCAAACTGTATATTTACTCAGTGGTACGTAAATTTCAATTGGATTTTTGAAACACCGTATTTGTATATGATTAACGTTTTTCCAAAAAAAATTGCATTGTTTGATTTCCCTAATTTCTCCATCTCACGATCTCGTCACTGAAGGATCCGGGCTCGAGCCCTGGCCTGTGCATGAGTGTTCCTTTGTAACCACTTCTCATCCGTATAATTTAATCAACGTTCATCTTCATGGTATAAGTTAGGTAAAGTGATGGAAAAGCAACGCTAAAGAAAGGAAAAGAAAATACAAATAATTTCCTCCCAGTGCATCTGCAGGGCACTGTGAAATCAGGAGTCCAGAGTTCTCTGTTTATGATTGTCCCTCGTGCAATCACTTCCATAAGCTCGTTAGCTACTAATCGCCATTAAATCTATACAGCTAGAAAAAATGATGGAAGGTGGCAAAAAATAAATATATTAGAGGGGATGAACAGTTAACAAAACATACTTTTTTGTAGTTTCTTCAAAAATATTCATTTGTCTTTTTTAGTTCTGGGATACATTTTTCATTCCAAATTATTTCAGTATTCACTGCAGAGTACAACACCTACGAACAAGAATGCGCGCTCGTCACGGGTTCGAATCCCGGCCTGAATTGTTCTTTGTTAGGTCCCTTCATCAATTTCATTATATCATCACTCATCCTCATTTTCGCGATAACGAAATGTGGCAGAAAGGTGAAGTAAAATAAACCAAACCAACAACAACAATTAGAACGCGAGTTTACTTGCCCAAATTAATACATTCGTATTTATGATTGTTTAGCTTACCCATTTTTTATTGTAGGCCAAATTATTTGTATATTTAAATAAAACTCTACTAAAACGAGAGCGAGAGAGAGCGTGAGCAAATATTTGTTATTTAATCATTCTATATTCCATATTTGAAAAAAAGAAAAGAAACCATAACACTTTTGTCTTCACATAATACAAGTACGTTCCCATTCATATACAAATAAAACTACGTACATCCCATATTATACATAATACATTGGGGCATGCATATTTCGTTTTTGACGAAAAAACGAAATTTGAAAAAACACATTGTAGTGTTAATTTTTCATGTTTTTGAAAGGTGTAAGATGCATTTTGTGACCATGTTTTGTCACAAAATAATGCGAAATGAACTGCAAAAAGCGAAATTAACTCTTAAACACGAAATTTAGGGTTTATTCACCGACGCAACACCTTCTGAGGTCTGAATTATCCTGAGAGTTATGCAATTCCCGGAAAATTGATTAATTCTGCTGTTAATATTGGAGAAGCAAAAATGGACTCCTTTACACAGAAATAAACTTAATACTCTGATAACTACATAAATGTGCTATTAGAAGTGAAATGTTAATTCTGTGGAATAAGTGTAGTTTTTAAATCAAATTTAGGATTATATTCGCAATTTTAAAACCTAAATGTCTTTTTACATACCACTTTTCATCCAATTTTTCACCGCTATAACACCGATATTTTATTTCATTTACCGCTTTTGAACCTGAAATTGACTCAGTTTTTGTACCGAAATTTTGCTTTTTTATTTACCAAAAATATGTGCCTCTAATAATACATATTGAACAACGTTTAAAAGGTTGTGTAAATACAGAGAACATAAGTACTGCAGAAAATTTTCCCCTGAGTTCTTTAGAGGATTTACAAAGGAATCGAAGGGAAACCAATCCCCTATCTGTCCTATAGGAGATAGACTAGAGGACCTGAAACCACGGACTTTCAACCATTGGAGAGGGCGGCGAGGCTGCAATGAGAAAAAAATTTATAGAGAATGGAATTCGTGCTGAGGATTTTGGGTCAAATCCACATTCAAACGGCGATCTTTTTTCTCGGTCTGTAATTATTTTTTTTGAGGTACAGGCAGAAATCTTCTCTTTCCCTTCGGCCGGTTGTCTATACCTGGATCTGGTAAGGCGGAAGAAGAGTAGGGTATCCAGCCTTGCCAGCTGATCACATCGAGGGACTAGAAGCGCGTGTAAAGAAGTGTTGCATATGAACTGAGGCTTCAAGATAATAAATATTGTGATTTGAAAATAATTAGAGACGTGAGATTGATTGATCTATCTCTGCTAGACTAGCTACACCTCAGTACACGTCACTGGTGTATACTCTGTCCTTGCTTAGAATAATTGCAGTGATCCTCACGATATTTCCTATATTTTCCCACCACATTCTTCGGTTAAAGGAATTCTGTCTTTATTTAATACCCCACCTTAATCCATCTTCCCCGAATAATGAGAAATTTGAAAGTACTGTTGTGCATATATTTAGTTTTACAGGGAATATTTCTGCATTTTCTAACATTTTACATTTTTTATGACATAATTACATACATATTTTACAGTATTATAGGACGTAAAGTCCTGGACCCTACACATAACACATGCCCTAAGCTCTTGTTCTCCCTTATTTTCATAATGACGATATGACCACGAGCAGTGTTAATAATATAGAACACTGACAAGTATCAAATTGAAAATCTAATAGATTATTATGAGCAGTAATTAAGTTGTGAAAATTCTTTAAGGGTATGCTGTAATTATGAAAATCTTTGTTTTGTTAAATGCTGGGACTTTATTTCTAAAATATAATATCAATACGAGACAAATTGCTGAGTGGTCTTGAGCTCCACAGTTGGCGCCACTGAGATAAATCGTACCTGGGCAATTCCGTTGAAGATTTTTCACCTATTTGATGTTCTTACGTACGAGCAACACTCCAGTACAAAACAAATTTTCGTACATGTCCGTTCAAAGGAAATAAAATCAGCTACTCAAAATTCATGGTAATGTAGTAAAAAGTCCTGGAAATATAGAAACTTTTTTTTCATCTATCCTTTCATATCATATTTATCGGGTAGTTACTTCAAAGACACTGGGGTCACCTATCCAGAGGTAGCTTCTCTCACAGACCCCTTACAAAAGCACTGCACGGATCAATGCTCTTCTTCTTTTCATTTTCACATTATTTCCCAATTCCATCTACAAGAAAGAATGCTTTTAATCTTCTAGTGTCATTAGTGTGCCAGAGCAGGTGTTGGTTGGGCCATCCATACCTCTCATCCCTTTGCCACAGCATTCCTTTAAAATGAAGGCATCAGCCTCCCTTATGAAAATCCTTGACATACCACTGTATGGGGTACAGAAAAAGTTTCACAAGCAAACCCGTGAATTGCTTTAAAGAAAATGCAAGGGGGGTGGGGGTCGAGATACATGTACATTTGATTCCAAAGTGAAGTTATTTATATTCAGACAGAAACACGTATATTGCTGGGTGGTTTATGCTTGATTGTTGTAATTTGTATTCTTCTGAGTTGCTGTTTTCCCTTTTTTAGTTGAATAGCGATGATTGGATGGAATTTATGATGAGGCATGCCGGAATTAGTACTAGACTCCTGTGTAATAGGTCGTGAGTTGATTACTGAAAATACTTCTCCACCAGAAGCGGCAAATCTACTATTGGAAAGGTTGACGTATCTTCATAAAAATAAATTCACAGTACCATTTATACACGATTTGTATGTTATGAAACGAGTGAATTATGGACAAATAATGATTGCTTATTTAAATCATAGCTTAATCTTATGTACTCGTGGTGGACCAATCGGGAGGCTGTTACGCTGTCACGCGGATTTGATTTCCAAGGTGGGCGATCTCCACGTCAATGCGTCCGCTATATGCTCAAATAGGTTATTCGAGACGGGGTTACAGTTTAAAGTGCTATCCCAACCACTGTGTGCCTCTATGGAGAATCGAGACGTATTTGTTCTGCTTGCAATTTTTAACCTGGCAGGACGCACGCTGTGTAATTTTAATTGTTTTAAAGCTTGTACTTAGTAATACCTTTATTGATTAATTTAATTTTATTAATTTTGAACATTTGAATGGAATCACACAATTGATAAAAACGAGAAAAAAATAACATGTTGAAACACCAAACTGAAACGTGTGAGCATGCGTTGGGTTAAATTTATCCAGGCAGTTTCTAAGATCCTGCTAACTAACGAAGTAACTCAATGGGCCATATTATCGATTACGTCACTGGCAGACTGCTGCATTTGGAACGCTTTTTCTCCTTATGCTATACCATTCGAGCTAGATCGCTAGGCAGGGTCGGCTTTAGGGCGGTGCAAACGGTGCCACCGCACCGAGGAGGTATAGCTGTGGTGGCGCGTCAGTTCAGATTAATTTGAATGTTGTGTTGGCTCTGCACTAAAACCATCCTTTCTGATATATTTCGCGATATGACGGAATACTTCCTAATTTCGCATGTCATATTTGTAGGAGACAGAGACAGACGCAAGGGGCTGATGGTATTGCAGCATCCCTAAATCCATGAACGAAAAAATAAAAATGTGGGAAATGTTTGAGAGATCATTTTTTTTTTTTTTTTTTGCTCACTACACTCGCAATACAAATGTTTCCAGAAGGAACATACCAAGTTTATACTTAGGCCTATTACTTTGAAAATATTGGCGCATTATCAAACTAATGTTGTTTTTGGTTTGCAAATAAACAAATATGCCAAAAGAAAAAATCGTTCTTTTAGACATCATCAAATGTTTCTGCTTGGGGTCTCGGGTTTGATACGCGGTGGAGGCATAAAATGGCTCGAATCCCACTTCAAGCTGTAGGTCCAGTCCCGATTAGCCATACTGGTATAAAGTGGACTTAAAACACCAACTCAATAAATCAATCAAATGTTTCTTCTCTTAAAACTAATTCCGACAGAACTAGAAGATTTTTCTTCCTAAAATTGATGTGTGGCGCCGAATTCTTTTCTGATCGAGGCCCAGGAGTGCTCACAAGGAAGATTCATGGCGTTCCTGAGTCATGGGGATATTTAGGGGGACAAGATTCTATAGTTTAGCTACCAATTATACATATCTTCACACAAAAATGTGGGGATAGTTTCGTTTGATTCACTTGTTATTGATTTTTAGTTATGGTTGTTATTATGTACAGTTTTTCTACCTACCTGTGGGTGATCACGGCGATGGGTAGAAATGAAACACCCCCTCTTATGCCTTTAGAATCGGTTTGGAAGGGTGGGGGAAATGCTGTTCTCATTAATACAAGGTTAGTGAAGCAAACAAACTAACAATGGCAGTGAGACTCAGCAGTTTTGTACGTTTTATGTTAGCAAACATGAAAGTGAGCCGTGCCTTTTCTTTCTTGTGTCTTTTAATTTCAACTGGATCCTGATATCCGGTTCTGATTTTCGGTTCCGGATACCCGATTTTTATTTTCATACCAGAGCCGAATCTACAGTTCTAAATTCAGATGTAGATAATTATGCATCTCCCATTTTTTGTTGTATTTTATTTATAGTACTTACGATACTCGTACGTTATGCTTCTAAATTGAGCATAGAAATGAGAGAAGAGAAAAGAGAGTTGTCATGGTTTTCTCTTTCGTCCTATTGTTCGCAAAGTTAGCATATAATTACCGGGAAAAGCAACTTTAGAAGTAAATAATAAACCTGTTACATTTACGTACCTAAAAGTAACAGCGTTGCAGTTATTCCCTTTGGAAGGTAACTTCGTTACAGTTAGGTACTCGATGAATGTAAGTATTAGTTGCAAACGGCGGCATTAGAAGTAACGAATTACTTTGAAGCACTGACCCATCTCCACTATTTACTTACGTACATAGTCTAATCTTCACCTTCCCGTTGCAAATTTCAAACACTTCTGCCTTATAGTGTAAACTAACTAACTAACTCTCTAGCCTTCTTAAACCCGAAGGTTCATGGCTGCAGCAACACAGGCCTTCCATCTGTCCTCATCTTGAGCAAGATCTATATACTCTTTTCCATCCCTACCGATTTCCTTTAGGTCTATCTCAACGTTCTCCCTCCATCTTCGTCTTGGCCTTCCTACAGGTCTCTTACCATCAGGTTTCCCAACAAGAATCCAATAAACTCCTCTTTCCTCTCTTATAGTGTAAAAAATATAATAAAATTAAAGTTAAATGTAAGCAAGAAATGCCATCTATCCCCACGTGAAATCACACATTCCAGTTTGGTACCTTTCTTGAGGTTACTTTTTAAAAATTGTAAATAAGCGAACATTACACAAGAATGAACCCACCACGACAACTAGCGCCCCCCCAATCTTATGACCCTTTGCCTCACACAGGGTAGTATTGATTATTTTGGGCATCACTCCTCGAGCAATATGGTTTACCATTGAATCTGATCCCAACAGATACATGATGTCACTAATGACGGGAGTTGAAAAACAAAATGGTTATGCAGTTAAATCTGAGTTATATGTATGTCAAGGTAAAGAGAAAATAATACGTATAACCATAGGCGCCGACTCCATAGGGCTTGGGGGGGCTTTAAGACCCCCAATATTAACTATGTAGGGCAGAGCCCCCAAATAATTTTGCTTAAGATGATTTAATGTATTATTTTGCTTCTCTTGTAAAGTTTACTCTGAATTGTGCCACATGAACTTAACTTTAAATAAACATTTAAAATTTTCTAGACCATCAACTTTGGGGGGGCTGAGACCGCTAAACCATCAACTCTGGGGAGGCTATGACCAGAGACAGTCTGAGTATTGTTAAAATGTTTACTAAAAGAGTTTCAAAAGACGAGGTGCATGAACTAGGGTAGTGGATGGGACGTTCGGGCTACAAATGGCTCACATGACATTCTGAACGAGGTCATTGATATATTAGGGAGGTCTGTTTTGCGCTCCGTGGTAGCAGATATTAAAAGTCGGGAATATTTTGCTATTATGGTTGACGAAACTTGTGACATGTCCATCCGTGGTATATTAATATTCTGCAAAAAAATGATATTTTTGAGGAATTCATGGGCTTTTATTAGGGGTGTGCGGGACGGGATCGGGACAGGAAATGTTCGAAATTTCCGGAAGCTCTGAAAATCTCGAATTCTACACGTCATTTTCACTTTAAGTGATTTGTGGATTAAATACTAACAATTTACGATAAGTTCCAGAAATTGACAATGCAGAAAACGTCGAGAAATAACGACATTTTAAAATGAGCATTCGGTATTTCCCGACTGCTCGGGATCGGGACGAGAAATTTTTTCCCCGGTCCCGGTCCCGACTTTTCAGAATCCCGCACACCCCTAGCTTTTACGAGATTCCGAACGCTGCGGCCAAAACTTAAAAAAGGGAGAAAGTGAGTCATTCATTAATTTTTTTCAGTGATCAGAGCCCCTGCGTATAACTGAGAATTACTTTCAAATCAGATTTACATAACACGCCATTATTAAAATAAGTGCATATATTTTGAGTTACAACATACAGTATAATACAGGTCATTTCTGTCATAAAGTGCTAAATTAACGAATTTAAAAGTTAACAGTTTGATTCTTAAGTACATTACATTTGCCACTTTAATAGTTTTATGTCGATTAGCGTCCACTTCCCGTATACAACTTACTTTCTGGTCAAGCATGTAAGTTTTCCTCTCTCATGAATTTAATCATATCATCATTCATATTCATTGTTGCAATTAGCCAAAAGTGACAATAAGACGGTGTTAAATAACAAAAATCAAATAAAATCAAAAGGAAAATAGATTAAAGAGAATTATGTAATATTTCAGGAAACATATAAGCAGCATGACTGGTATCTTGTTCTGAACAACTGCGTCAAATCTCCTCTAATTTCATGCCGCGTGCCGCCTCTGTTTGTTGTCTTCTCTGTGACACCGCCGCGCCGCACTCCCCTTTCTCGCAATTCCAGACCGACCGCCACCGTATCCACCTATCCTGTTGCGTATTTGTGTTTTTTTGTGACATTGTTGTATCTTGGTTACGTACAAATCAACTGTATTTTATGTTATAGGCATAACACAGAATTACCTATAAATGCATTACGTACAAGTAAAGGTTAATTAACTCGTTTTAAAATTATATTTTCCCGAGACCTACAGTAATTGACGTATAAAACCGAATTACGCAGAACTGAGTTACGTATGAAGGAATGTGGATCGTGACGCTACGTTCAGATTGGGTTCGATTGTTGGGCAGAGTAAAACACCCAAACAAACAGGCTGATGTAGAATAGGATATCATATTGTATCAACTTGATAATTAATAGTTAATTCAAATCACCAAATTTCGTACTTGTAACTAATAGTTTCGAAAATATCGCAACACCAAATATACCATGTGATATCGGTTTGGTGTTTGATTTCTTTTTTACTTAAACCTATCCAATCATTAATTTTACCTTTACACCAAGCACCATTAAAGTGTTTATCGAACCTATTGGTAAACAGCTAATAAACACAAGAAACCAACCAACACAATAAACAGCGTCTAAAATAGAGGAGTAGCATAACCAAAATCTCTCTCTTTTCTGTCCGGTTTAATTGATTGATTTGGTGTTTTAAGTCCACTTTATGCACAGTAAGGCTAATCGGGACTGAACCTACAGTTTAAAGTGGGATCCGAACCACTGTGTGCCTTCACCGGGTATCGAACCCGGAACCCCTTGATTACAAGGCGACGACGTTTCTGTCCGGTTTAAGTACTAGGGTATAATAATCGGAGGTTGAAATATTCAGCTAATGAAGAAAATCGTAAACATCAAGAAGTTTTAAATTGCATTTTGCTATTTATGGTAAAAATTATATGTATACTGGTTAATTGCGGCGATGAGGATGAACTATTAAATATGTGATAAAAGAAACACAATCTAAAGGCAGCCACACCCTGACCAAGATGAATATCATGACTCATTGAATTTGCTGTCAGAATTAGTAGGTCACTCCACTAGACACTAAATAACAAAAGGGGAAGTGAGTTACATTTTCATTCAAAATTCGATTACTTTAAACAAGAAGAGTAAAGTTATATACACCTGTTTCTTCAATCTATTAATATTTCCAATATCAATTTTCAGAATTTTATGGAGTTGATTGTATCAATATATATTTCAATGCATAATAATTAGGATTATTAAAGTATAATGAAAGCGTTCGTTATAATTGAATTGAATTGTTGTTTTAAGTCGACTTTATGCACAGAAAGACTAATCGGGACTGGAACTACATTTTAAAGTGGAATCCGAACAACTATGTGTTTCCACAGGGTATCGAACCCTGGACCAGCGATTACAAGGTGACCACGCTGCCACTGCACCATCAGGGAGGCCCACACAGACCTATTATAAGTCTTGAAGTAAAAATCATATGTTGCAACAAAAGGAAAGAAGTTAATGACGAACTATGCATGCAAAAACAATAGTAATTTCTCATACACACATTCTTCGTTTGGCAACTTCACTCATTGCCATATCATTTCTTCCCTCTAATCTCTTCAACGCTGTCACTTACATTGTACTTAATTCCTAGCCATACAAGCGATTTCAGGATTATTGTGTTTCTGCACAGCAACAACAAGAGAAGAGGGCCTTGGGGAATACTGCACACACTCAAAATGCCAAAACATAGATATCAACTGAGCAGACGGTCCCACGAATCACAACAATTGCCACTTTCAGGTGAATGTGGAGGAGGGGATATAAATTATATACGTATACATACGTATATAAACACAACTGTTTATTATTATTATTATTATTATTTTATTTATTTGCTTACTTAAACGTCCTCGTTGTCTCCAACGGAGAGAAAACCACAATCGTAAATCTTGGTGCGTTGCCAGAATTAATTATATACAGAGCATTCCCTTACATTCGCTACGAGACTCGGCGGCAAGCGGCCCGGTAGCAGCGTTTGTCTTTCCCTGTGAACGGGGTCCGCGACAGTCGCTCGAGTCGGCTATTAAAATTACTGTTTTCATATTGTGTACTAACCTTGACTACAGAAGGTGTTGAAAATGATGTCCCTCTGCTACAACACATTCCTGGCATCTCCGAAAGAAATTGGCATTTACACGTGCAAGTTCGTTTACTACTGTAATTCTCCCGATTTCTCGTACAATACTCTCTTTTAACGCACGGATGGTGTGCGGATTGTCTTTGTATACTTTATTTTTTAGATTTCCCAATTTTTCTTTCCACTTTTATTCAGAACTGACACTGTTACTCTAAACTTTTTTACGAGGTTTAATATAGTGGTCCTATGTGGAAGGGGAACACCAGGAAATTTCGTTGCAAAACGTCGTTGCACTTCTCCACAATTCCTCTTTCTGAAGTAACACTCGACAACGTAAATTTTGTTGTGCCATATTAAGCCACAATCTTCAACACACGGACACGACACAACACAACTTCCGAGGGAAGATTATACTGGCGTCAGTCTGCAACGTCAACAGAAAGGGAAGGAGAGCGAAGGCAGGGAGAGCGAAAAAAACAGACTGTAGCGTGCGACTGTCGCGGACCCGTTCACTGGGAAAGACAAGCGCTGACGCCGGGCCGCTTGCCGCCGAGTCTCGTAGCGAATGTCGGGGAATGAATGCTCTGTAGAAGTGCTGAGATGGTGTGGAATGAAATTAAGGGGCACGGTGTTGAAAATAAATAAAACACGAATCATGCATGAATGTTTTAGCCACTAATTGAAATTCCAATAATATGCCAATGAAAGTGGATAAAACTAGCGAAAGGTGTCCCGGGTTCGATACCCGATGGAGGCACACAGTGGTTTGGATCCCACTTTAAACTATAGGTCCAGACTTACTGTGCATAAAGCGGACTTTAAAACTCCAACTGCTTCACTCTTGCTCGGTTTTAGTACAAGACATGTTTAGAAATTTGATTGATTGAGTTGGTGTTTAAGTACACTTTGTGCACAGGAAGGCTAATCGTGACTGGACCTACAGTTTAAAGTGGGATCTGAACCACTATATGCCTCCACCGGGAATCGAACCCGGAACCCCTTGATTACAAGGCGACGATGCTACCACTGCGCCATCGGAGAGGCCAAAAATTTGAAAAGAACAGCTTGTTGAAGGGAGGCCAATGACACATGAAAAATTGGAAGATTTTTTCCAAGGAAAGGCAAGCAAGGTATTTTCCCACAGGATGGGAGGGAATATGTTTCAGAAAATTGATAAGACACATTTGACTTTTAAGCCCATAAAAAAATTGAAAATTAAGAATTATATTTACAACCTTTCTACCTGCATATTTAAATTTGATCACGATCGGACGATTTTTTAAAATTTTTTTGATTTCTTGTTTGGAAAAAGCAAAAAAAAAACGGCAGTTTTTTATTCTCAAGACGACTAAATATCGAAAATAATTGGTTACTATAGCTTAACACAGAATTGAAACAGTCAAATTTTGATGTAACTCGTTTTTATTTAGGTCTACTGATTAATTTTTAATTGGAGTCCAAAACTCGAGTATACATAGCTTTTGATCCGATAGTAGGCAGACAACAAAAACGGTGTATCAACAATGCAAAGGATAACACAAAGCACCTGACACTGAGCTATAGGCATTTATCGACAAACACAGACTACTTGAAACATAAGAAGAAACAATTCTTAACAACAATGCTGACGAAAGAAAGACAATGGCGGCTTGCCTTTTTAAACTGCAGACAGTACAGGAAAGAAATCGGGGATCAGTGTTTGCCTGATGTAAACAATAACAGCGGTCTCACTTTAGAACGTAACATTCGGCGCTGAATATGACATGAGACAGCATGGCACTCTAAGAGTTGTTGTTGTTGAGTTGGTGTTTCAAGTCCACTTTATGCACAGTAACGCTAATCGGGACTGGACCTACAGTTTAAAGTGGGATCCGAAGCACTATGTGCCTCCACCGGGTATGGCACTCTATAAGAGTTGGTGTTATTGGTTGAAAAATGGGCGAGGAAGAAAATTAAAGGGTGCGCAAACACTTCTTCGCACCTACCCCTTGGCACTGACAAAGAAAGGGTAGTTCAGAATTGCCAAGCGTCTGGTCTGAACGTCTGACCACTCTCCCCCCACTTAAACCGGACAGGGAGGGGGGAGGCGGGCGGCGGGCGGCGTTTTCCTTTGGTTCGTTTTTTTTTCAAGGGTAGCAAAATACTCATTGCAGTTCATTCCATCAATACTTGCGTCAGTAACATCTCTACAAGCAAAGGACAATTTGATCAAATCTCATACTCTATTAATTAAAGTAGTTAATATTATTATTATTAATATTAATATACATATACAAACTTGCAAGCAAAAACGTAATTTCAATCAAGTTCAACGTAAGATTCTTTTTAAGTACACTTTATTCCTAGAAAGGGTAATCGGGATTGAACCTACAGTTTAAAGTGGGATCGGAACCACAAAGTGCCTCAACCGGGTAACGAAGTCTGGACCTCTTGATTACACTACGTCCTGGAGAGAGAGATTCTAAAATGGCAAACTTAGGTTTCTCAATGGGTAAACACTAGTATTGTAACTGTGAATAGTACAGAGTATACAGAATATGAAAATCGCCTTGTAAACTGGCGATATGCAGTGGAGGTGCACTATACACTGGTTCGAATATTATATTATATAATATGTAATATATTATATATTACATCTTATATATTATATGAATAACTTACTTTCTGTCCTCCAAAATCTGGGGGAGAAGTTAGTTCAGTGTAATACGACGCCAGGGTTTCCGGGTTTGAATCCCAGCCTGGGCATGAGTGTCCCTTCCTAAATTTCTTCTAATCACCACACATCCGCACCGTCGTGGTTAAATAAAATGCGCCTCCTAATAAAATTATTGAACACTGTGAAAAAGTAATTCACGGACTGTAACTTCTTTCTTAAAATCTGTCAGCCATAATTCTGTTTAATTACGTTGATTATAAGAATAATTTTAAAAATATATTTTTTTTAAATTTATAAAGTGCTTATTTTTATTACAAAGCGAAATGAAATAGAATGTTTATGGATGAATGAGGAAAGAATCTGATTCCAATATTTCAACTGATTTTACAGTCGAATAATCATTACTGACTGAGGGAGCGTAGGGCGGCAGTGTCCCTCACTTTTAGCCACTTTTGTTCCGACACTATGCTAAAGCTTATCTATAAAGAAAAAGTAAAGTTCCTTTGCACAATCCAGTTTTGGAACCCAATCGCCGCCACTGTCGACAGCACGCCTTGCAACACACACCACCATCCTGAGCCCAAAGGAAATTTTCCTACCTGGCCACCTTTAGTTGTCTTTGTTAGGCTGTGAAGTGGAAATGGAGACTTGCTACTCCTTGCCGCAGGCCTATCTCTCATCCCTCCCTCATGTATATGCCAGTGGGCGATGCACTGACCATACGTAGGGGACGATTCGTTGCTGCCACTCGAGAAGAGGGAAAACGTGCCATATACTAAGTTAAATACAATTGAGTCGCCGTAGTTTTCTGGTTTTCGATATCATAGTCTGCTCCAATTGTTCTCACGGTGCCACTGGTGTAAGCAGGATTTTTGTTCTGGAGGGTCTGAAATTGTAAAGGTGTATAGTATATAGCTTTGTTCTAGAATTGTGGAATACCGAATAAAATATATAGGCTATTGTATATTTTCAGCTTTTCACTATTAAAACTGCACTCGAAGACAGATATGGTTATCGGGTGTCATTTTAACTTTAAGGGAGGTTTGCATTTACATCTTTCCTTTCTGTGAGTTCTTACATATTTTCTTTTAAAATTTGGATTTTCTTAAAATTTCTGGAGGGCAGTAGTAGCCCCATCAGCGCCCCCTGCGTACGCCAGTGCAAGGTGCTATGCCCCATAGGAAATAGAAACCTTTATTTCTCGCACAAAATCATGCGTGTCGTGTCGTTTCAGTGTGAAATCCCCATGTAACGTGCTTCTTGAAAACAAAAATTTTGAACTGAAGCGACACAAGCTGCATTTATAGCTTGGACTGGACTATGTTCTCAATACGGTGCATCGTGTCACCTGTTTCTGTTGTTCCCGCATACGCAGTGAATCTTTTGCATTAGATTGAAGGGTCTCGTGTCGCTTGTCGCTTGGGTGTGAAATCACCATGTCGCTCGGGCCATGCATCAAATTGACTTGGTCTGTTCAATTGTGCGCGGTGTATGTGTTGCTTTAGTGAGCTTTTGCATGTCGCTCGAACTGGGCTCTTCTCTCATTGAGAGATTTCACATTGAAGATACATGTGGTGCTTGAGAATCTCACCAGTCGAACTCAGTCTTCTGGGGCTACCGGTAAGGTGTGAAACGTTGATATTGATTGACTAGTTCCGAAGCGACATGTGTTGTGTTTCGCTTTGGTCTGAAAGCTGCTTGGCATCTCCATGTTGCTTGTCGCTTGTAACTTTCAGACCGAAACGTCAAGCAACACGTGGATTTCACTCCAAACAGCAAGTGCAAATGACATATGTCGATTGGAAACGCGTCAATCCGCAGCAACGTTTCATAACGTAGCGGCAGGCATAATAGGGCTCAGAAACTTGCGTTGGATTGGTGAAATCCTCAAGCAACACGTGTCGCCTGTAAGTTCGGTGTGAATTCTACCTTACTTTAGAGACATGTATTACGACAAATATTGAAATGTTAGTGAAGAACCTATTCTTATTAATGTTTAACTACGTATTTTGCCATTTTTGAACATATGCATCTGCATTCTAGTGACGAAAGAAACATTTTAAGGGTGGAAGGTATTTCGGGAAGGAGATTGAAGTCGTACTCTTAAATACGCCACTGTCACCACAGAGGAGGAGCAAATTTTTAACGAGTTGAGTAGACGGAGAAAACGAATAGTTAGACCACAATTAAGAACGTAAATATGTATGTTGTTTTTGTACTATATTGTCCTGTATCTGGCTTTTGTGCTTTAGTTAGAGTAAGCGCAATCATTTCCAGTATTCTAGCATAGGAACTCTGGTTGAATATTTTGTTAATTAATACAAGAAGAAATCCTACTAGTTTGCTTTCTTGATGAGGAAATACACAAGCATTTCCTACAATATTCTTTGCTCGCTCACACGCGCCCTCCGCCTTCGTTGATATATATATTTTCCGAGAAATACGAGACATAATTGCCCAAGCTCAAACCGTTATATTAAATACGGCTACTATCACACAACGAACCCTCTCAGAACGCAATCGTGAAGCGTCGTTAACATTTCCCATGTAGGCAATGATGTAGCAACGCTGCATTCTCCAGCGTTGCAACTTATGCAGCACTGCGAACAAATCAACGTTCAGAGCCGTCAGTGAAAAATGCTGAGTCATGTAAGTTGAGGCGGAGATCCGACAACGCTGTTCTCTGCAACCGCAGGCCCCACCCCCTACGATCTTCCTCGCTCCGCCTTGACGTCACCGCTGATGTAGTTCCGCAATTTTTCACACACTGCAGATGTCTCTGGCGTCGCACAAACGACACACACGTTGTGTGTAGGTGATAAGCACAGAGCCCCGTTGAGAGGAACCGATAAACACCTGATACACACGTACAGGCACAATGCCCCGAAAAGAGGAACCAGAAAAATGCACTGTTTTGTAGCATAACTCCGAGTACAATTGTCGGACATTGTTCTACCTTTTATCAAAATATAGATCTTGGTCCCCTTCGTCGATTAATTTCACGACATTAAATTTTCCTTTGCCGGTTCGGCCATAATATTAAATAATGTGCTTTCTCGTTCCGAGGAACCACCAAAATTACCTCGCAATGAAAAAGTCCCTCTTAATGCTGGTAATTTTTCTGATCTTGTTCCTCGTAATGACGGGTATACCAACGCACACACACACACACACACACACACACACACTCACACGCACGCACACACACTTCTTACTTTGCCTCTTATTTTGCGTCATCATTCATAATTTACAGAGTACAGTACGGTGTTGCGATAACGTAAATGCCCTCTTAAGGACGAAGCATGTGACTACAAGGCAATGTCAGTACTCATTGAGGCTCGTACCAGCGTACAGCTTCAATGGTTCATGCTACGTTGAAAATTCAAGCATATTATATTGAAAACATCATTTTTCCAACAAATTTCCCCTCTTTCCATTTTTCGCCATTTGAACTAATATGTTGTTCTATGGTGTCAGACTCTTGAAACACCCTGTATATATACAGATTGTCCAGATTTTAATATAATTTTGATTTGTTAGTTTTACTCCTACACAGTTAGATGTTACCGTAAAATTCACAATATTCTACCGTTCAAAATTTAACAGCTTGCCTGTTAATTTATGGAAACTGTACTCAACAGTTTTTCATTTCAATTTGATTATTTAATCATGTATAAAAATAAATATCAAATATAAATTACAGTTGCTTAAACCATAGGTATAATGTTTAAAACTTAATCATTCAAATTACAATAATTTGGCAAGTACATATATAACTCTGTGAATAAAATATGAGCCAAAATGGCGGCTGGTGGTACTTCGCGAACTTCGTGCGGAAAATGTAAAAAGCCGATATTTGCTAAGCAAATGAATCTGGCCTGTTCTCTGTGCAACATAAAGTTCCATTGGAAATCATGTTTCAATTTGGGTCCAACGGAATATGATTTTTTTATGGCTGATGGTAAAAGTTTGTTTAAATGTGATTCCTCTCTCAAGGCAAGAAATGACATGGCACCCGTCACTCCTACATCGAGCTCTCTTGATCGTGTTGGTAGCAAAGATGCAGATAAATTGGATTCTTCAGCTGAAAGTGAAGTAAGATTTTGTGAAGGTAATTCTCAAGTTAATGAGTGTGACAATTGCATTAGTATTGCTTCAGTTTTGAGTGAACTCGTTTTATCACACGACAGGCTAATCGAAGAAGAGAAATCTCTTCGAGCCGAAGTTGCAGTTCTCAAAAGCTCTAATATTAGCCTGCATGATCAAGTATCCACCTTGCTTAATCATGGTTCGTATGCATGGGCTATCAATAATCCGTCTAAAGTAAGCTGTAATGATAACAGCAACGGAACCAATTTCTGTCCGCCATCTACTTGTAATAATACTTAGACCAATGCCTGTAAACAAACATTTTCATCTGTTGATATTATCCAGAGTGATAATAATAAGTGCAGTTTTGGTTCTACGGTGCACGAAGGCCTTAAATTAGATGGAGATCTAGAAAGTAAAAGTCGTTCTACCAATATTTCAAAAGTAAACAAACGTGTGCCAAATGCTAGTGAAAATAGCAACTTAGAAGTTTCCAGTGTGCCAAGTCTTGTCAATAACAATGATTGGAAAACTGTTACGAGGAGTAAGAAGCAATTCGGTGGCCCGAATTCGAACAGTGCAAGGGCTACTAATACTCGTAAGGAAATTAACGCGTCTCGCTCTAAATTGAAGTGTGGAACGAAATCTGATAATACGTTACGGGTTAATAAGAAGTATATTCCACTAAGGGAGTTTTCGTCACACGACTTTCTTCTGACGTTAATACCGAGGAACTTAGGAACTATCTGCAAGAAAACATGGACATTGGAGTGTACGAGTGTTACAAACTTAAGACTAAACACAACTCGTACGCGTCCTTTTATGTTGGTGTCAAGGTATCGGACATCGATAATATCCTCAATCCGGAGGTTTGGCCGGAAACCTTTTTGTTTACTTATTTCCACGGTAAACTTAAAATAGGATTTGTTCAAAAAGATGAAGTGTCCAAAAATAATACTTCGGTTGATGATGAAATCCAAAAGACAGGCTCCGACAGTAATATTGTTAAGTCTGGAATTAACTGACTAGCTAAATTTGTGGACAAGTCAACTTCCAATACGTATTTAAGCTTATATTACCAGAACATTAGAGGTCTTAATACAAAATATCTTGCCATAGGACAGATTATCTTAGTTGATAATTATGATATTTATGCATTTACTGAAACATGGATGAAAGATAATCAAATATATTTTGATAATTTATTGGATGATTATGCAGTCTTAAGAAAAGATAGGTTATAAAATAACGAAGGTGGTTGTGCCTTTCTTACCAACTCGAATCTTAACTTCGCATTACTAGATATTAAATTTTACAGTATAGAGTGTTTGTGGATTAAGGAAACTATAGGTAATGGCAGTTCTATAGTCATAGGCCTGCACTATATCCCTCCTGGTTCAGATACACTAATGATCAGTGACTATTTTGATTGATTGATTTGTTGTTTTAAGTCCACTTTATGCACAGTAAGGCTAATCGGGCTGGACCTACAGTTTAAAGTGGAATCCGAACCACTATGTGCCTCCACCGGGAATCGAACCCGGGACCCCTTGATTACAAGGCGACAACGCTACTACTGCGCCATCGGGGAGGCCAGTGACTATTTTGATATTATTATTGAGACGTTTATAGGTAGAAAAGAAAATGTAATTATACTCGGTGATTTTAACACTCACATTAACTGGGAGTATGTTGGAAGGGGTATCCAACAGGTTTAGCCATCCTTAAATAATGACCTGACAATTTTGGATTTGTTGCTGGGAGATCAATAAGTACAAATCATTCAGTATTCTTACCTAGGTAACTGACATCTCTCAGGCTTTTAGCAATAGACATTAATCTACCTAGATCTATCTAAGGCT
Organism: Lepisma saccharinum; assembly: GCF_977018435.1. Taxonomy (NCBI): domain Eukaryota; kingdom Metazoa; phylum Arthropoda; class Insecta; order Zygentoma; family Lepismatidae; genus Lepisma; species Lepisma saccharinum. The sequence continues at coordinate 106,366,526 of NC_139230.1, forward strand.
TTCGATTCTGTAAACCACAAAGCATTGGTTGCTAAACTTAGGAACTATGGTCGTACACCGATTTTTTGTAACTGGTTTAGTAACTATTTTAGGCATAAACTATTTAGAGTCAGGTTTCAAAATGCTATCTCTAAACCTGGTTTTATAAACAAAGGTTTACCTCAAGGTTCTCCTCAGGGTCTCCTTTTGTTTATTTTATTTCTAAATGATATAGAAGATGTTGTAAAGTACTCAAAATATATTTTTTATGTTGATGACTTCAAGCTGTATGCAGAGATTAATGATGTAAACGACCATTATATACTATAAACGGATACAAATGCAATTAACAAGTTGTTAGACGATAATCAACTCTCGATTAACTTGTCTAAGTCAGTCGCAATAACCTTCTCACCTTGAGAACATACAAAATAAATTTCTTTCCTACTTATATTTTAGATTTAATTGTTTAAACTATTTTATAGTTATGACAACCTATTGAACAAATTAAAACTTGAATCCCTGTCATCAAGAAGAAACAGAAATGATCAAAACTCTGTTCAAAAAATCTTAGAAGGTTTTTACTCTGTTCCAACGCTTTTATCCAGAATATCTATACGAGATACGCCATATCATGTACGAACAACATGTAAAGATTATAAATAGAATGATTTTCTAAACCCTATAGTCAGCAATTATAATGATTTTCATCGATCCTGAAGATCAATTGTATTTTAATGTATTCATCAGGTTTATTTTATTGTACTATCGAATGCATTTAGTATTTCTCTATTACATTTTCATTTTTTATCATCCAATCTTCTATTATTAATTTGTAACTTATATTGCATGTATACGTACTGTTGTACTAAGGCTCGCCAGATGTTTTTCAGCAGGATAATATCAGCATACTAAATTAATAATAAATAAATATTATGCCCTGAGGCCTGCTCGAGACTCGGAAGAAAACCGTTCACAAGAAGTCGCGCCTACAATAATATGCAACACGCACGTCATGCCAGGTGTTCGACATTGCTCAATGGAGACATTTGAATTTATGCTAGTCGCAGGTGCCTTGAGGTTGTACAGCTGTTAGATTTTGTCACTTCTCAAGTAAGTTTCATTATTATGTCAAACCGACTACCACATATTATCCAAATTTGTTTGGAAGGTCTTGGAAATAGGTTGTGTTTTTTTATTCATTTCGTGTCACTTTTCTAGCCTTGAAATCTTAAATCTTCTCTCGGGTGCATTTTTACGTCGTTTGTTTGTTGCAATGTGTAAATATCATTGCCTGCTATTTGCACCCATCTGAAGAAACAAACTAAGAATTATATTTTGCATCGTGTTACTATCGATGTGGTCTGTAGAACTAGATAACTCCGAACAACGTGAGCAAACAACGATTCATTGAAAGACATGACAATAGGAAAAAACCTTTTTCTAATGTAAAGTCTGGTTTTATGTTCGATTTTATGGACCCCCGTGCTTTAGTGTTCAACATCACGTTACATCAGGAATTTATTTCTTTATTTGAAAAATCCTGAATACAGATAATAACCATTATATATCAGGATATCAACAGAGGAAAAAATAAATTAAGAAATGGGAAGCACGGGCACACAAACACACACATATATAACAAGAAGAAAACAATATAACTAGGGCACAAGAAATATTTATTGCTCTTCATCTGCTTGATGTACAGTCATGGAAAAAAGTTCTTCCCCATAAGGCTTTAATAGGAGCAAGTAATGCAGGAGGGTAGGCAACACATATTGCACCCTTCGATGATCGGGTGATTTTGCCTGTCTTAACACCGAGAAATGTGTTCCACGTGAAGGTCAACATGACAGGAAAGCAAAGAGGGTCACGTGACTATTGGTTACGTGGAGTGTTGTGCTTCTCCACGTCCCCAGTTCTTGATCCACATTGCAGAAAAAGTAGAGCTGCATGCAATATATGAAAAAAGGTTGTTTTCAACTACACGCTTAATTATGATTTTCCCAATTGTAAATCTATCAGACGTGTCTCCCGATTTAGTCGGGACAGTCTTTTACTTTGAATTCCTGTTTGTCATAGGCGTAACTTGACGGGAGCAGAAAGGGCATTTGTAACCCCCCCCCCCCAAAAATCAGGTTTCTTAAAGCTGCTAAAACAGGAATTAAATACTATGATTTGACGCGTCCAAAAAAAGTATTATATTGAAAGATTGTTCCCAAATACGTAGATAGCAATTTAATACTTTGAAAGTCTCTGAGATTTGTTTATTATGTCACATCTTAGTGTGGCACAGGTCTACTACAAAAGTGGAATTTCGTAACAGAAATATGAACCCACTCCTTTTATTTCGTAGCCGATTTCATCTTGAAACTGAAATTAAGAATATTAGTTAACAAGGTAAAAAGGTAAAGTGTTCCCCTGTGCATAGCACCACGCCATGAAGGCGTATAGGGGGTGTGGGGGTAACGCCCCACACTTTCTTGATCCGGTCGTGAGTGGGGGTGATGTGATCAGCATCACGCCCCTGACCGTCTTTACCCCCCAGGGTTTCCCCCAGGTACCCATGTTATTCGACGCTGGGTAGACGCCGGGACCGCTTCCATCGTTAACAAGGTCATTGGTAAACAATAAAAAAATGTGTTAGACCCAATTCTTTAATACCTTATCATAATCTTTATCGCAGTTTTAAATTTTGTTGTAAGTCCACTTTATGCAAAAAAAAAAAAAGGTAAAGTTCTCACCTGTGCTTAGCGCTACGCCATGAAGGCGTATAGGGGGTGTGGGGGTAACGCCCCACACTTTCTTGATTCGTTCGTGAGTGGGGGTGATGTGATCAGCATCACGCCGCCCCATACTTTCTTGATTCGTTCGTGAGTGGGGGTGATGTGATCAGCATCACGCCCCTGACCGCCTTTACCCCCAGGGTTTCCCCCAGGTATTCATGTCATTCGACGCTGGGTGGGCGCCGGGGCCGCTTCCAACGTTAGAAAAGTTCCCGGGCTTGAACCGGCCGGGGATCGAACCCGGGGCCTATAGCATGGTAGTCAGACGCGTTACCGACTGAGTCACCGGCACAGATAGACTAATCTGAACTGCATACAGTTTAAAGTGGGATCCGAACCACTATGTGCGATCACCTGGTATCGTACCCGAGACCCCTTGATTACAAGGCCTTACCACTACGCGATCAGTGAGGCGCACACAATCTTTGTATTTCGACCTTTTTAAACCTATATGTATCATATAAGAGGTTGTTTAACGTTGCTATGCCTCTATGGATTATATATAGCCAGTATTCGAGCACATAGCGTCAGGTTTCATAGAATATAAGCTTCTCTTGCATGTTTATGGTTTCCTGTCTGCAGTAGAAAAACTGGCAGGTTCCCGTAGCTTTTCTTTCAATAGTCTTCCAATGGTTGCATATCATATCACTCAAATTTGATTCATTCGTTGCGAACACAATCCCCGATGGCGGAGTGGGATCGTGGGCGCCTTGTAATTAAGGGATCCCGGGTTCGATACTCGGTGGAGGAACATAGTGGTTCGGATCCCCCTTTAAACTGTAGGTCCATTCACGATTAGCCTAACAGGACATAAAGTGAACTTAAGACACCAAATCAAGCAACTAACACAATCCCGTTATTGTCCAGATTATCGAATCCAGAGCCTTCGTCGCGAATAACATAAGCAGGAAGACAACGTGAAATAACCGAACAGAAACAGAACCTAAAACCTACATCGGATAGATTGGATTAAGTCGACGATACAGCACGGGTTCTGAAATGAAAAAGAATACGAAAGTTGAGGGACCTCTATACGCACCCACTTTTCCTCCACTCAATGGGGAAGATATCCTTCTAGCTGAGAAGCCTTTACGTAGGAGTGCCCTGAGGGAACTTCAAGGCCACGATGATAAAGTGTTCTACGTGCAGCGGCGTATACTCTGGGTCATCTAGGTAATCGCAGATGACCCGGCTGTATTTCTTTTTTTTTTAAATATATATATATATATATATATATTTCCTCGCAATATTCTTCCAAACCAATTTCGATGCATACATTTCCTTGCTTCCAGCGCGCGAATACTTCCAATCGTTTGCCACCGAATGTCCGGGAACCTTTCTCCAGCCGGTGGAATGACTTCAGGGAATCTCACCCTGACGTCATTCCTCCCGCTTTCCTTACAACCCTTGGCGAGGAGGGAGGAGAAAGGAAAGAGGGGGAGGAAACACTGCTTTTCAGGCGCGGTGATTCCGTGCCCAGGGTAAGCTCCTTCTTGTGAGAGTCCACCGGTCGCACTCTCAACCTTGAGAGCCTTCTCCGTTCCCTCCGCTCAACTAGGGAAAACATGCCCGGTAGACTGCGAAGAACAGGAAAACTGAATAACATGGGCAAACCAATTCTACGCTAATTTTCACTTTACATTTGCTTCTGTCTTGCTGATTTCTGTTACTTGAACATAAATTTATCAAAAGGGAAAAGCTTAAATATTGAAGATGAAGCAAACTGAATTAAAATTCAAGGCTTAAGCAATTAAAGCACCTATTTGCTGACTCCCCCATCCTTGTATTTACAAAAATAGTGATTGTTTCTCCTCTCTAATCTTCAAAAGCAGCGAGAATACTTCTCTCACGGAACTGAATATTTTTTTAAAGGGAAACCCCCCTCCCCGAAATCCTACAAATATCTAATTTAAAAAGTGTATAGTGGTAATTCATTTTACTTCATTAGCAGGATTAAACACTTTGCTTAATACGTTGTAATAATCTGAGATTCATCTTCAGGACTTCTAACCCCACTGTTTCAAATTTATGTGGCGGCTGCTAATAAGGGATGATCCCCATCCCGAAATAAAATTCTGACTCTGACCTGCAATGATTCGAACTTTTAAAAACCTGTCATTTCGAGCTCGGAAAGGGATTTTTTTTATTATTCATAGGGAATTTCATTCTGAGCCAGGAACACAACAACAGAAGTTTGGCGCGTGAAACTGAATGCGTGTAGTCGTTGGCTTCGTGCTGTGCTTCGTGTTTATTATTTATTTAGGTGTTAGTGTTTGTCGTGATAGTGCTGTGTTAAAGGGTAATGGATGTGATACAAGATTTGCTGGTGAAACCTTTTGGAACAAGATCTTTTCAGGAGAAGTTGAAAAATTGTTAATACAGGTAGGCCAGTGTCATCGCTTGAACTTATTTCTACACACAAAGACAAAATCGGGAATATGTGAGGCATTTTCGCAAGCAAATTATGACAAAACACCATGGTTGACAGGAAGTATAAGTGTTAATAAGCTTTGCATTTTTGTTCGCCGTGCTTACTTTTCGGGGCTGAAAAGAATGTATGGACGCGTGACTGTAATCTTTGCAACACTTGTGCCAAACATGAAAAATCCAAAAGTCACATAACTTCCTTTGTTAAGATGCGATCTTTCGCACAGACACGTATTGACGTGCAACTGGACAAACAGCGTGCTTTGAATGTGGTACGGCACAAGTAATCGCGTCCTGGAGTAAGTTGAATTTTGCACTTAAATTAATATTGCGGGTTTTTATTTCACTAGTGCACGTCTTTCATTTTTATATTTCACAGACTGTTTTTTTATAGCTTTATAATACTGTCTTGTTTTATTATTTGAAATTCTACGCGTATAGTAAACTGCAATAACGAGAATTAATTGATTGTGATCGTAGCAATAAGACAAACATTCCGACACAATATTCCTAAATCCAATATGGAGCGTGACATAAATTGCACGGAAACTTTTGGAGTTTGAGGATCAAAAGGTCGGAGATTACCCACTCGTTAGAACCAGCATACGCCACTGTCTACGTGCAATGACGGGACCAAAACATACGTCAGATAGCTGTGTTCCTCCTTATTTCGTACGCCATTGATAACTGGAACACGTGACCTCGTCTTTGGTAGAGCAGAAGCCTGCTTGCTTGCCACCACCCTTTAGTTCAGTGACCTTCGCCCGTAGTCAGCAAGAGTGAATGACTCACCAGATACTTGTCTGTGAGGCTACACAAGAATAGATATTTCGTTAGTGGCTGTAAGTATTGTTTCATCTGCAGTTATATCAGTTAACATTTCAATAGTTTTCTAATGGTTACGTTAGTGATAAACATGTAAATTAGTTCTCGAGAGTGAACGTTTTATCTATTTGAACGGGGGATTTTTATACAGCCTGCATGTATTATTTTTTCCTGAAACAAGAAGAAATTCGAAGACGCAAAAAGAGTTGTATAAGAGTAGTTAACAAAAGGAAAAAAGAAGAAGAAAACGAAAATGTAAATGCTGAAATAAATTATGGTAGAGATCGAGTGAATAACATTTTGTCATGGGGCCTCCTCGATGGAGTAGTGATAACGTCGTCGCCTTGTAATCAGTGGATCCCGGGTTTGATACACGATGGATGCACATAGTGGTTAGTATCCCACTTTAAACTGAAGGTCGAGTCCAGATTAGCATATCTGTGCACCAAACCAAAACTAAGAAAGAAATTGTCACAGTGTAAGAAAATTTCATGTTGAACCAGATACGAAACAAAAGGGAATAATATATTGCAGGTTGGAGTTCACATCTGTAGCATCTAACCAGCACAATTATGAATCGCAACATATCGTATGAGATCCATTTTTATTATACATGTATGATAATATAAGAGAAGTAGAGGAAAGAGAAAACCAAGCGAAACACGGACGCCTTCTCCAGAATTTCAAATCTCGTTACATAAGGTTCTGGGTTGGAGTCCCGAACAGGCATGACTTTCTTGTTCTTGCCCTTTTATCTGCTTCATTTCATCATAATTCATCGTTATGGTTTACCTGCAGGGGAAGAATAATGACAATAATTGCCAATACAAAGCCAATGACAAACAGAACAACTCGATTACGGAGGTGCCAAGAAGAAACGAGACTTGACAGTTTCTCCGCCTCTCGGTTTGTCGAATTGAAAATTGCTCTCCCGTTCTCGGTCTCGACTAGTTAAATATAGAAATCGAAAATGTATGTGAATGAATATACATGTATCTTATATATTCCGGTTTTGTAGGAGATTTCGTGAGAGATGAAATAAGTACTCTTCCATCGTATTTATTTTTATAATTTTTATTCCCTGTTCGATGATCGCGACGATAAGGACGAGTGATGACGAAATAGTCAAACACCCCCGACAAGGACGGTACTCAAACCCGGGAACTTTGGCGACGATATCGAATGTCAATCACTTAATGAGCTTGACCACCGAGCCTGCTTAATGTTGTTTCTGTCAGGTAATTCGTAATAATATCCCACATTCACTATCATTTGCTTCATAATTTATCTTATTGTTGTGATTAACCTGAATTCAAAGAATTAGTTGAAAGGCAAAAATGCAAGATTGAATGTCTCTGATGTTACTTCGTGCCGAATAATATGACGTGGTATTATGATATGAATTTATTAATCATATAATATGCCTATTCATTCCATTGATTGATCCCAATTGAGCACACAAAATATGCTATAATGTCCACTCCATGGAGGAGTGGTTAGCACAGCGCCCTACGATGCCATGGGTCCCTGGTTAGAATCTCGACTTGGGCGTGGGTGTCCTTGGTAAGTTTCCCTTCATCAATTTCATCATAGCATCACTCATCTTCATCGTCGCTATTTGCCAAAAGTGAAAGAATAGCAAATCTAAATAACAAACATCCAATCAAATCGAACATCTCTACCGATTTAATTCTATACGGTACCGAATTCCCACTTTATTACTGCATCTTAAGTCATTTTACAGCATCTCAATTGTTTTCCGATTCGAAAACATTTGGAATGTTGTTTTGTGCAGTTGATTGTGCATTGTTTCGTTGTTTGGCTTGTTTAATTAACGTCGCATTAATTAGTTTTAGACGAATCGTGACGGGGGAAGCAAGAGAACAAACAAAGCGAAAAAGACAAGGAAGAAACCACGGCTTTCTTTAAAGATAGCATCCCGTGAATACAACTCAAGTGACTACAGAATATTATGAATAAAATTTATTTCGCTTTTTCCTTTTATTTCTGTTTCAGTTATTTTACTTCGCTTTTCTTCTACCACTCGCGTTACTCGTGTCGGTGAGGAAGAATTATAAACTCGTGAAATGGACGATGGTACAAAAAAATATATGCCTCTCCCACGGTTCGAAACTGTCAGTACAAAATATTGTCTTATATTTAAAATTTACGGGCAAATATGGTTTGTCAGGTAGCAATTTTCGCTTATCTCTTTCTCAAGGGGTTCCATTGTCTCTCTGATGTCGTAGTAGTAACGTCTTCGCCATGTAATGAAAGGCTTCCGAATTCAATACCAAGTAGAGAGGCATTTGGTTCGAATCCCATTTTAATCTGTAGGTCCAGTGCATGAACTAGACTTAAACAATTAACGTGTGGCATGTGGTCTGTGATGAGAACCATCATTTCAGCGAACCTTCTTGACAATGACTCTAATATCACTTGATAGAATAGTATTTCCTTACGAGTAGCTCTTGTCAAGAAACCAGTTCCTGAAATTTTCTTCTGGAGGCATCGTAGCACCCAGCTGTTTGTTGTGGCTGGGGCACGAGTCATGTGACTCATGCTATCAAAGCTCAATCCTTACCGAGAAGTCAGAATCACGAGGCAAACTTAAGCGAATATTTTGTTATTTGGGTTGCATAAACAACAGGCTTTAAGACGTTACGAAATTCTACGTCCCGTGGCCCAGGTATTTTTTTCTAAGACTGTACACCGTTCTGAAAGCCTGTTTGGATAGATGGAAGCCTGGAGGATCGTTTAATGAATTGTACCTGGGGTGTAGCCTAAACAGAAGTTATCTTTGTTCTAGGTAAAGCCTTGAAACTTTTCAGTAAAATGATTGTAATGGTTCAGAAAGTACTGCATTCCACCTATGTGTCGTAGAGGGAATCATAAGCAAGTCACGAACAATATAACTTTTCAAAAAAAGCGGATATCATGAGCAACTAATTCGGATATTGAATTGCCAAAATTACAATAAAGAGAAAATCGGTTTCAAAAGTTTTCCAAGTTCTTCGAGAAATAGTTTAATTGATTTGGTCTTTTAAGTCCACTTTATGCACAGTAAGGCTAAACGGGACTGGACCTTCAGTTTAAAGTGAGATCCGAACCACCATGTGCCTCGAACGGGTATCGAACCCGGAACCCCTTAATTACAAGGCGACGACGCTACCACTGCGCCATCGGGGAGCCCCCCCCAAAACATAGTTTAATGTAGATCAACAACCAGTCACACAATGTTCCAAAATATCTATGATGGCACTTTTTGCGAAACTTGGTTCGTACTCCTTTACATGTGTCAGCAGTGGCGGATATTAGGGGGGGGACGAGGGGGTGCAGTTGCCCCCCACTTATTGCCACTTTTGCCACCATGCTAATATTATGTACCAAGGGAAATTAAACTGTTCTTGCCCCCCCTTTTTACACCTTGACCCTAGTTTTGGAATGAGTGATACAATTTTTTTCTACGACGGAATAAATCTCTGCAATTTTAATTGATAAACCTGATGAACATTTCAAGTGCTCCTTGAACAGTTTATAATCTAGAAGTTGGCAACAGTGACTGCATGACTCATGTATCTGGAGACGGTGCAAAACCGAAATGAGCGTTCGCTGCAGATAAGCGAGCTATGTCTTGCAAGGCGTGCCAGTTACCCGTGAGCTTTCGATACTTTACGGTTCAAAACCCAGGCGTACAGTTCTTACTCGCTCGCTCTCCAGCCAGTAAGCAAATCTGGCCGATGTGCAGCGCTCTGGTAATGGCCATTACTGTTTAAAAATGGTCACGATCACTTTTAACGGTAGTTGGATGGTATCGAAAATTGACGGTCTTAGACCGCCATTTCTTTAGTCAACTTTTTACAGTGTCAGTACCAAAATACTCAGGATTTCTTTCTTTGTCTTCTCTTTCAGTTTACAAGCTTCACATTTTTTTTAAAGTTAGGGCAATTATAATTATGGGGACGATTCAATAAAACGGTTATTGAAAATGTCCATTTCCTACGTGGAAATTGGACTCCCTGACTCCCTGAAAACTGACCGAAATTTGACCAAATAAGAAGTTAAGTCGAATATAAAATGTGGCATATTGGTAAAGCTGTCGTCTTGTAATCGAGGTATATTGGGTTAGATTCCCGATAAAGACACGTTGCACAGTGTTTCAAATTCCACTTGAAGCTGTAGACCAAGGATGGGCATGGGAGGGAAAAAGTCACTGTGCTCACCATTTATCTCTACCAGCCACGCCATCTGAAATCTTCGTGCTTTCATAATGCAAGTGTGTAAATATTTAAGTGATACGCAAAAACATATCTGTACATATGTGGATATATAGACACATAAATAGGGCTACCGACAAACAATATGAACTTACTTGATAATATTTTGTTCAATAAGGTCTCATTCCGACGCTATGAGCCCTAAGAAAACAACATTTTTTATCCCGTATGCTTGCAATCATTCATCACATTCATGATTGTCACTAGCAATTCTCTCTGTTGGTAAACGACAAAATCTTTTCAGTACGCTACGGAGAGAACGACAGACAGGAAGGGATGGCCATCTATATTTCTGAATAGAACTTAACGAGTCTTTAATGCATAGGTATTAAATACTATAAGCTACAACTAATTAATTCGAGCGAAAGGTTTAATCTCCCGGGTTTCATCCTGTCAGCTTCTCTGCTAGCATGATCTCATTTCCATAGAGTACAGACAAAGACAGAAAAAGAATGCCAGGAGGAACGATATATCTGTAGTGCATGGCTACATACGCAGACGATAAAATATTATGTTCGATGTCCTGCACACGCTGCCAAATTTTGTGAATGGTTCACAATTTGTATGTTGATGGAAGGGGTAATAATTACGTAATGATAATAATCGTATTGGTTTTAATGTAGAATTTGCAGAGGTGTGGAAGGTGACTATATTTTTACCTTTCAAAGTAGGCAGGTTCGCACAGGGTCTCGCGTTTCCTAACAGCAAACCTGAAAGGAACTTGCACTACATTTGAAGAGTCCCTGCGTATTGTGCGGTGTGCCGAGTTGTTGTAGTTGTTCACAAGTTCTCGCAGTGTGTCGACCCACTTGTAGTTCCCCTTGCCTGACGTAATTGAGGATTAATTGATATCGAAACCAAAAATACTTTATTTTGGAGACAAATACCTTTTGCGTTTATGACTTAACTATTTCACAAAATAAACAGTTAACAATATTCACGATCCAATTCTGAGAAACAACAAGTTTTACAGTCGGGTAAGAAAAACAGAACACAGATCGTAGTATCCGTTTCAATCTGAGTTAAAATGCCGCGTTTTATCTCAGTTACCTAGATTCTACATTAAGGAGAACTGCACGGCTTTAGAAACTCACCTAGTTAATGAACGGGAATATTTTCGATTAGTCTTACTCAAAACTCCTACCTTAGAGACATTTCCTCTTTGGAAATACAATTAAGCTCCTTTTAATTGCCTATCAATTTCAATTAACTTTGTCTTACAGTTACATGGTTGATTATTATTATAATGTTTATTCATCTGCATCAGCATTATTTCATCAATGATAAAACAAATAGCTTTTAGTTTCGTTAATATTGTGTATAATTTTGCATACAACCCTAGCTCATTCATCCTAATTCATTAACATTCGGTATTTTCCCATGTTCATGGTCGTTTTACATTTCTTCTAACCTTCATCGCTGCTAATGTAGAGGTAAAAATCTACTATATATCATCTTAAAAGTAAATATAATATTCACAGTCACGAAGATCCTAAAATTCACTCTTCTCTACATTTATTTTGTTCTAAGTCAACTTTATGCACAAAAAGGCTAACCTGGACTGGACCTGCAGTTTAAAGTGGAATAATAATAATATGTGCCTCCAAAGGGTATCAAACCCGCTTCTCTACATGGTGATATACGTGTTGCATAATTCTACGGCGGTGGTTAAATTGCTACTGACTTCATATTGAATTTTGCTCACCGTGTTTGAGTTAGGCACAAGGCAACACTACGTACAACACACACCTAACGCCACACAGACAAATGAGTATTTGAGAATATAGATCTGCCACCTTTATGCAGGTAATTGTACGTTTGAAAAGAAAAGGTCAAATTAAAATATAGATCCTGAATTTTCTTTTCTTGCTATGAAAATATGCAGGGTTGGAAAGAGCAAGATTCTACACATTGCAGATACCGTTTCATGTTATTTAATATAGTTTTATTTACAACTCGTCCATCAGTCGCTCCGTGAAACTTAGATTTCACATTAAACGTTTCAATCCTACAGGAAGCAATGAAATCGAATCTAAGGTTTTCATATCCATTCCTAACAAGTATTTATAGTTGAACTATAAATAGTTATAAAAGTTATATTATGTACACAATGATTAATACTACTTGATAGAAATTAAGTATATTCATGATCTATTAAGCTTACCAATGAGGCACAGTAGGAAAAGCGTCCACATGGTTATTTTACCAGATTCCAGACTTCCACAACTGAAACCCGGAATAGTGCCGCAGAATACATGTAACGAGTATATATGCATTCGTGAAACATAAAGTCAGCAACGACCCCTGCCCCTTTCCTTTCTGGCGTATTTCCACTCAGTGCGTGAAAAATTTATCTCAGCTGCGAATTCAGCATATCGCAACATCAGCAAGCTCTGCAGTTCTTTGACCAGAGTAATATAGAAACTGTTATCTGCAAAATTTAATGTATCAGTGTTTTATGTTGCTTGTCCCTGAACGTTAGCAAGTTTTAAAAAATAAAAATTAGTATCACTGACCGCAAGAATCAAGGAATTATTCACTAGTATAGGATTCAATTGAAGTTAAAGAACAATAAAGGCAAAGTAAGAAAAATTGGCAAGAGGTAACAGGCATATTAAGTGAAGTACTAAAAGTAAACTTTTTTTGCCTTTTTTTTGGATTCTAATTTTGACACTCTAATTTACGCCCAGTAGCGTATTATCGCTCGATGAAGAAAGTTATTGGGACCAATAGACTAAGAGGATGTCGTGCTCAGTTCATGATAATTGTGGGTATGTAACCAGAAACTTCGTTTTTTGTTGTTGTTGTTGTTATTTCGTCTTGTATAATTTAATACGGATGGTTCCACAAAGAAAATGTTATTTGTGAAACAATCCTAATAGGAAATTTGCAAATGAAAATGATTAAAACTTTCGGTATCGGCATAACATTTCCGTCATTAACCTCCCTCCCCCAATTATCTGCTGGAATTATTTGTTTCCCTTAATTATTAAACTTTAGACAATTGCTTTCACTAAACTCTTAACGTAAATCTCGTGGCGTAAACAGCGCATAGATTGTTCTGCCAAGCGGTTTTATGTTGGGTGATGTGTATGAAAGACATCGCTTACTATCGCCACAATTGCTTTCAAATAGCTCCTCAATTGTCCTCAAGAAATTTTGAATTTTCCACAGGGAATAAAAACTGGGATAGCTCATGTCAAAGATGAGAGTGCTAACCAGTAGGCTACGTGGGAAACTCTATAGCTTTTCCAGGAACCTGGAAATAATGTAATTCCAATAATATTTCAAGATATAATATGTCACGATTTATTAGGAGCGTTTCATAGTAATCTTAGGGATTAGGATAATTTCATGACATGAAGAATATTGCACTTACCGAAACGAAACCGCCACCAATAGAAAGAGAAACAGGAACTCGAACAGTTTATGAATTGGGCGGGTCTGCCAGTCCTGATGATTACCGCCACCTACAAATATACATTTTACGTACTGTAATGCATACTATTTTGTCCTTATAAAGGACGAATTTACTTTTGATTACAATTATAAAAATGGACAATAGGTTCGTGAAAAATTTTGAAAATAATATAAAAAATGTAACAATCAGTTCCTTTCCTTTTTGGAACCATCTGCATACACTAAAAATATGTAGGTAATTTGTTTCTTGAAGGATAAATTTTTGTTGCTAATGACTACTTTAGGTTCGTCTTCGTCAGTGGTATGCCCCAAAGAAATTCGAGAGACGATTAAGACCGTGAAGATGGAACTATGATTATTTTCCATTTAGTAAACTATTGGTTTTTGCCACTTATAGACTTACACAGTGGCGATCTTTGCAGAGGCTGAAGAGTGACTTTTGAAGAAAACACTAGGGTCGCCGAGAGTGGGAGCTAAGGGGAAATTTTCTCCAACTACAAGTAGCTCTCACGTAAATATTGTCTTGCTACTTTTGCTCGCAATGAAGTTGTTTCTGTAAGAATAACAACAAATTTATATACATGGCTTAAAAAACATACATACAAGTGATTATAAATGCAGGGAAATTTTAAAAATCAGAAACGGTTAAGGTTGGAATGTAGAAGTTTTGTGAATTTATTATGAAGGTTAGTTCTTGGCATTATATTATTTACATTTGAAGTGAATGCATTATATTCACAATGCGTTTCTTTATTTCTGTTCCATAACAGAGAAATAAATAATGCCAAATGTGCATTTCGAACCTCTTGCAGAAGGACAAATTTGTCTTAAGTGAACTTTGTTACAGTTAAAGACAAATAAATTTGTTGAAGTGAAGCTTGCAAACATGAAACAGTTTTTTTCTGTCATGGATTCCTTGCGCTCTTGGGGTCAGGTAGTTGCTGTTTTCGTGCCCGTATCATCTTCATCCGTATCGCCTTATCACCACATAAAAACCTGTTGATCTACAGTGGCCAATTTAAAACGAAATGGGAAGTCCCCTTTCGCCATTTCCTTTTTTCCTTAAAACCGGAGAGAGGGAAATAATTCAAGTGAAGGAAATTTTCGTTTCTAAAGACTTCCATTCACCCGTGACACTGCAAAAAAACACTGAAGCTTTTGCAGGAAAAATATCCGCATCTTCTTTTAATTCAAAGTGTGATGGTAAACTACTGGGTAACGTTGATCATGCGTAGCATTAACTATCGTGTTCAAAATCAATGGTATTTGAAATGTGGAGATAGAAAGTCTATATGTTACTCTTGTTGGACAAGAAGTGGAAAAAGTGTCTGGAATGTATGCGCATGAACGACAGGATATATAATTTGTAATCAAAGGGGTAATGAAACAATTGAAGGAACGCTCAGCTCAAGAGATAGGTAACATAGAATTGTTTCGTTCATTTTTCTTCTATGTAAAAATGTACTGTTATTAATTTAAAAATTGAAATATTCAGATTGTTTCGTAATTGCTTGATTGATAGATTGAATTGGTGTTTTAAGTCAACTTTATGCACAGTAAGGCTATGTTTCGTAGTTACTATGCTTTGGGCACACACATGATTATATTGGCTAGTTACATTTTCAACACACAGAGACAAAAGGTCGCCAGAATAGTATGAAGAGATTAAGAATTACTGCGATGATGAGTGAAACGGTGCATAAATTTCCATTTTTTGAGGCGCCTGTGGAATCAATTTGACAATGAAAAAGAGAAATGACAAACATAAATGCAAAAGACTGGCATACAAATATAAAATAGAATATCTATCACCCTATCATATTTAGCTACATTGAGCTCGTGAAAGGAGAGCAACAATGAAAGTTTGATGAAGATGTTGTAAGCTGGATATGAAGTTTCCCGTGAAAACTTGAAATGGAAGCACATGAACGAACGGATTCCACTTTGGAAAGAGAGACTTAAGAATGGGATGATATGTTTGTTCGATAAACCTGATCATCTTCATTCATTCTATTCATTTATTGTAATTAATTGATCTGTATGTGTGTGTTACCAAATGCTATGACCAAGTGTATAATCGATTTGATAAACGATTTTACAAATAGTCATATATTATATTTTTATTTGATACCTACTACTTGGTGCTTGATTCAGCGGCAAAAGTCAGATTATCCTTCACCTGAATTGTTTTCTTAAAAAGTTTTAAAAAGCGAAATCATCTTCATTCATTCTATTCATTTATTGTAATTAATTGATCTGTATGTGTGTGTTACCAAATGCTATGACCAAGTGTATAATCGATTTGATAAACGATTTTACAAATAGTCATATATTATATTTTTATTTGATACCTACTACTTGGTGCTTGATTCAGCGGCAAAAGTCAGATTATCCTTCACCTGAATTGTTTTCTTAAAAAGTTTTAAAAATAGAAATCATCTTCATTCATTCTATTCATTTATTGTAATTAATTGATCTGTATGTGTGTGTTACCAAATGCTATGACCAAGTGTATAATCGATTTGATAAACGATTTTACAAATAGTCATATATTATATTTTTATTTGATACCTACTACTTGGTGATTTCCCTTTTCGCCTTAAATTGAACACTGTATATCAACCAGAGCAGGACTGGCCCACCGGGACATCGGGTAAGATCACCGCGACCTCTTATCATGGCACCCTGTCTCTAAAAGAGCGCCGAAAAGATGGACTCAGTATACACCTTTGCTCCAAGAACAACCTAGTTTATGTTATTACATCCAACTAACACCTAAACCTTTTATGAGTCTTTGAAATGAAATTATGCTCTAAATGTAACAAACTTGTATTTTTTTATCATAGATGGCGGCACAAGATCATTGTATTTCTTTTGATCGGAAGCATCACGAGAAACTAGAAAGTTGATGTTATTCTTGAGTTCTAAAAGACTTGAGAAACATGCTATGTATAACTGATTGAATGATAATAATAATTTACAGTTTGTATCCAACTCTTCTAAACTAATTGCTTCTCCATGAATTCATAATAAAAATTCTCAATAAGTCGAATAATAATTATAAATATTCGCAGTCCAGTTGATTTGTATCTTCCATTCCGTTATTTCTAACTGATCTTATTTTACTCCAGTGTATCCAATAGTCTAATACAATACTTACGTTGCCGATCGGTGAACTTTTTTGTAGGGGGTGAATGATACGTATTTTTCTCAAGAAGCCGCCCTACCAATGAAATTCCACCGCCCTATTGATGCTCCCAGTCCGGCACTCAGATCGACCTCTTCTTATATGCTGATAAGGCCCAAGGCAAAATGGGAAAGGCGAAACGGGAAGACACGAAGCCAGTACACGTCCCTGATAAACACGATCTGGCTGGGCGCCAGACTTCCCATTTCGTGAAGTCTGGAGAAGGGGCGGCCAAGCATCTGGAAAACTTCTGGGGATAACAGGATCATCGCCAAAATGTGCCACGAAGCAGGTCATCCACTTGTCGACCGACATGCATATGTTCTCATCTTGCATGAAGACAGTGGACTGACTCTACACATCTCCGTTATCCAAAAGGCATGGCGATCAAGACCCACTGCTTTTCCGACACTGGCTACTTTCATTCGATTCAGCAGCAGAATGTTGTCTACACTGTATCGGGTTTCAGCGCCATTTGTTGGTGAAAGTTTCAACGTTTTTGTCAGACCCCAAGGTCTGCATAGCATTTACCAAGTGACGTCAAGTTTTCGTTTTAAGGATAACACTGAGGAGTTCAGGAAAGCGAAATGAAGTGTTTATAATATATTTGGATAGATTAAGGATGAAGGTTTGCGGTGTTCCGGAATAGCGAAATAACGCGAATTATGCCATTTTTTAGAATAACACCGAATTTTACACGTTAATGCGTAAAAGGCGGCTAAATATGCAATATGAAGTGGGAATACGGTTTCTTGCGTTTTGGGGGGCAGTACGTGTACTCCACGTACGGTGTTCTTTGCACTGGAGGAGAATGTGAAATTTCGTCTCGTCTTCCCAACACATTGGACATTCTGCACTCCCATCCTCTCTCACACGCTTGAATTGTGCCCACCCCTAGCCTGAACCAGCCCAAACCCGTCCCGTCACTCGCTCCGCTCACGTCTACGTATTTTCTCCTGCTCAATTTCCGATCCCCATCCACAATTTGTACCGAAGATAAATATACTTTCCCCGCACATTCTGCCAAAATGTGTTGTTTGCTGATATCCTCCAATCTGTCCCTTATGATCCCCATTTCCAGCATGCCAGCTCTCCCCTCGACTCCATCTTCCCATATCCAACCC
Source organism: Lepisma saccharinum (assembly GCF_977018435.1). Lineage (NCBI taxonomy): Eukaryota > Metazoa > Arthropoda > Insecta > Zygentoma > Lepismatidae > Lepisma > Lepisma saccharinum. Next base: position 106,384,551 of record NC_139230.1, read on the forward strand.
AGCCCTTTGGAGTTTAGTTCCTTCGTTATCATTGTTACCCATTAACGTTCCTTTGGGTCATTGACCTACGCTTGTACCGCACGTTTTTTTAAGATTTCCATCCCTCATATTTAGCAGTCTTGCCCAGTATTTGAAACCTCTCATTTTTGCTTCTACTTCCTCCCTATACTTTGTCATTTCCCTAAGAACCCCGCACGTTGCCGTACCACTTCCCACCCCCAAAACGTGTTTAAGAAAGTTTGACTATACGCAGTTTCCAATTCCTATTGCTTCTCAGAACAACAGTTCGATACCATAAAATAGTGTTGCCTTGCCTGTAGCCTCGTTCTGGTTGGTATATTAGGCACTTTCTACTTTAGTTTTCTCGTTTTACCCAGCGCGTACATAGCTTTCCCTCTGCTTCTTCGATTGGATTGATTGATTTGGTGTTTTAAGTGCACTTTATGCACAGAAAGGCTAATCGGGACTGGACCTACCGTTTAAAGTGGAATCCGAAATACTATGTGCCTTCACCCGGGAATCGGACCCGGGACCCCTTGAATACAAGGCGACGACGCTACTACTGCGCCATCGGGGAGGCACTCTGCTTCATCCAGCCAATCTTTGTCAAGACCATACAAAATTCTCGCATACTGCTTTACCCTCTCTAGTTGTGACCCTCCTCCCCATATTCCCATTGCTCGTCCCTATTGAATACGTACCCATTTCTAAACACCATGGCTTTAGTTTTCTGGGTGAGTTAAAAGTCTTTGGACACCCTTTTATTTTGAAACCTGACAGGAAAATGTGAAATCTGGTAATGGGAGATGGTAGTAGAGGGGGGGGGGGGCGCAACTTGTAGGGGGCATGGTGACCATGGCCGCCATCTTGAAATCCGTCATCCTGAAATCCGCCATCTTGAAATCCGCCATCTTGAACGCAGGTTCGAAATTTCAAATGGGAAGGGGGGCATGTAGCATATCAAATTACACTAGCGTGAGCTCAGGAATTTAAAAGTGTAATTGTTTCTTTGATATCTTTTATCGTTTGCTGCAAGTTATGAACACTCAAAGTTTGAAAAGTCTCATTGTGACGTTCATTGTTTCAGGTGATATAACATGCCTCTGACAAAGGAATAGAAGATAGAAATCATCCTAATATCCGGGGAACGCAGTTTCAGAGACATCGCAGAGGACTACAACAGACGGCACCCAGACAGACATCCAGTATCGCATAGCACTGTCGCGTACGTTATCAGCAAATTCCGTAAAACTGGCAATGTGGAAGATAGGGCACGTAGTGGGCGACCAAAGACTGCCAACAATTATACAATTAAGGGGGGAACCCAGAATATATCCAAACCTCCACCCGTATACATTTGAGGGTATACGCTATGTCCCAGTGCCCTTGTAAATAAACTGGGACGTCAATTTCTCGAATTACGGTTCCCCCGTTAATCGTTGCTCTACAAATTTATTGGTAAATTACAAATATAGATAATAATATAAATAGAATATAATGTATCCATTATGAATTTACAATTGTGTTGATTGATTTGCTTAAGTATTCACAGACATCCAAGTTATGCCGTGTTGATATGATGATGAAAAAGTCTGTATTGATGATTCTGGTAGCCAAAATTACATTTGGTCTAGTTACCTGGGGTCCAGATCTATTTTTTCAGCACCTGTTTATGTCTCGACTTAGGAAAAAGGGATGGCATTTGTTCATCACAACAGGCATGGTGACCTAGAACTGCATTGAACGGCGTCTGAAATTCTGCTGAATTTTCTCGACCCCGTGTTAGTAATCAGGAGACATCTACATTCGAATCCACGTCGGGAGCGTCCGTCGTCTCAGCTCGCTCTCAAGAACGAAACATTTTTCGAAGTACGTTCGTTTGTTCCCCGGCAAATTTTCTCCGCGCACCTCACGTGGCAGCAAAATCTTTCTCCCCCTTCCGTCGTGCACTCCGCAGGGAATCACGCACGGGAAACCTCACCACTCGCTTCTCGCGACGGCGAAGGCAGATCCTTTCCAGCTACAGAAAATATGAACTTTGGCCGGAGCGACAGTCTACCGAATCACGGTTGCCAGTGCAATCTATTTCCATTTTTTAAAGACCGCCTCGCTTGACTCAACGGTGATACATGGACACGTACCCCCGTCACCCCCCACCTTTTGCACATCAGCAGGATAGGCGATTGCCGTTATTTCGCCCGTTCTATTTCTCTGAGCTGCTTCTCTCAGCAACTGACCTTTGCTACACTTCCAATCAGCTCCCGGCATTACAATTCAGTGTTGCCAGCCTTAACGCTCTGGTTTCCAATCCGCCGTCTTTCAACTCCTAAGAACGAAAATTTTCTCGAGACAAGTTGCGCATGAAACGTCGCCAGTAGACTTCGGACCTCGCATGCTCCTGGGAAAATCACGTTCCACCAAGGAATTCAGAAAAGACAGGACTCAAATTACTTTGCCGGAGCCGTGAATCCTGCACGACGACTTGTAATCTGTACCCTCCTAGGCAAGGTTCCATAAAAATGGCTAGCCGTATACAAGGGCACAATTTTCTATCCGTTCACTTTCTTAGAACCTATTTTTTTAAACTTAAATAAAAATTCATGGAAGCAGATATTCCATTTTGGGGTTTCTTTTTTATTTTCGTCTCGTGGATGATACTGTACTTCGTGTATTCAAATGTATCGCTTCCGGCCGCCTAAATATGTTGCATTTTTTTTAAGGTTATTAATAAAAAAGGGACTGGGTCCTACAGTGCTACATTCCTTCCGAATTTTATTACGTTAATCCCAGGGAATTTGCGTTTGGGTTAATCTTTTCAGCGGCAGTCAGAAAGCAGTAGCCTTCGCTAACCACGACGAAAATATCCGCGTTACGGCGGTACCGTTTCAATTATGTTTCAGTTATTTATAACTTCCACACTCCCTTCTAGTGGCAAGCAGCCAATTCCTTTCCTTTTTTTAATTCTCGGCACATTGAATTTAATACCTGTAATTAATACATTCTTATATAACTTATACAACTTATCCTTTCAAGTCAGCCACAATAAATTCTCGCTGTTTCAAACAACGTTCAAACAAAATATTCCCTCATAGTTTTTTTTAAGGGGGCATCATCTTATGAACATTAATTATATTTTCCTTCGTTTATTGCATACGCTCGCCCGTACTGGGACCTACAATCGGTTACATTCTCGAAGAAAATCGTCGCTTGAACCGATACCTTTGCCTAATCGCAACGCATTTTATTACCATAGCATTCACGCTGCCGTGATAGGCCATATGCAATCCCTTATTGCCCTTGTGTTTTTGATTCATTTTCGAACCACCATTTTATTCGTATTTACGCCATCTATTTTTTAGTCAATTTATTACCCCATGTACACTAAAGTAATTACTTCCCCCCCCTCCAATGCTGTCAACGTTGACTACAGAGGACGGGACATTTCATTTGTTGCAAGATCGTCACCACCCGCGGGAAGATAACGTCCTTTATCAATTTATTATTTTTATTATTATTATTACTATTACTGAAATGGTTTTCCAACTTTTTAGTAAATAGAAGTTTCTCTGTTAAGATTGGTGAAACAACTTCTTCTAAAAAAGAAATACTTTGTGGAGTACCTCAAGGGTCGCCACTTGGCCCAATTCTGTTCGCTGCTTTTATCAATGATGTTACATTATGTTTTAAATCCAGCACATGTTTACTATATGCAGATGATATAAAAAAATTAAGAGTATTTTAACAAATAATGATGTCGCTCAACTTCAGGCTGATCTCGATAGAATGACATATTGGTGCAAGATTAATGAAATGGAAATTAACTTGAAAAAGTGTAAAGTTTTAAGATGTACTATGAAAGTTCATTATATAGTCCCCAACTATTTTATTTATGAAAATAAAATCCAAGTGTTCGACAGTCATAAAGACTTCATAATATTAATATACTCCTGTCTCATATTTAATGAGCACATTTCAGAAATTTGCAAAAGAGCAAAGAGAATGCTTGGTTATATATTTTTCTCATGGAAAGTTTTTAAAAAGGATGATACCTTAATATTCCTGTATAAAACGATAGTTCGTCCTATTCTTGAATATACAAATAAATTATGGTTTCTGACTGCAACCAGTCACCTTCAAAAAGTTGAATCAGTTCAAAAATATTTTATCAGGTTATTATGCACAAAGTTTAAAAAAATTACTATGACCAACATTACTCTCAATGGTTATCACAGTTGAATATGTTTTCTTTAGAAGAAAGAAGAAAAATGAAAAGGATAAATTTTGTAGAGAAGATATTAAATTTCCAAGTTGACAGTGAATACTTTTTGAATAATATAGCTTATAAAATTCCCAGATATTCCCATAGGTATATCTCAATTCTCACATGCCAAAACAAGGCAAGAGGTTTAGTAGCTGATCTTGTTGAAACCTACAATTTGAATTTATGTTGATGTATAAGATTGTAGGATCCACTGTTTTATTTTATAATTATGTATTCAATTTTTTAATTTTGTATAACCAATTTTGACATAGTGATATACCTGGTTGTTTAATCGTTATCATCACTTCAATAAATATGATTATTATTCTTATTAGAACAATACACAGTTAATTGCACAATATTATATAACAATAAACAATTATTAGTATCAGAGATATAATAGATCTCGTTGAAAACTGTAACTTGAAGTGTAAATATGCTAACTTGTTATGTTATGTTATTCTACAGCTTACGTATTTTATTCGTGTAACGTTTTACTTCTGTATTTGACTTAGTGCTGTATTAGGTTTCATACTGTGCTCAACACTTAAAATAAACGATTATTATTATTATTATCGTTCTAGCCACGGTCACCCGTCCCCAATTTAACTAATAACAATTGGGTTAGTGCTTTGCTTTTGCTTATTTTACAGAATAACTTTTAAACTTAACCCCCGCCCCATATTCATTGCATTTTTTGTAATTGTATTTTTTTAAAAAAAAAAAAAAGAAATTCCTTGATTTCGCTTCAATCGCTATACTTTGGATTTATTCAAGAAGTAACGTTTCAGTTCACCCCTCCTTTTTTTTAAACGATCTGGTCTGGTTTTTCTGTTCATTTTTCAGCTGCCCTCTAACCCTACGTGTTCACACCGTTCGTCTCAGCCCAGCAGTTTGAAGCAAAGATCAGAACAGATGCATTCAGCATCCCCAGGAATCATCATGTTCCGGATCAGCATCTTCCAGAGGTTCGTCCCCTCCAGGGCAAAAGTGCACCCCCTCCCTACTGGAACTACCATTCTTGCAACGCGTGATAACCAGACGTTGTTCGAGTCCAGAAGTGCACTCCACCCCCCAGACTTTTCATCTTTGTGATCAGCACCTTTCAGAAGTTCATCATCCCCCCGGAAATTTTCATCTTCGTGATCATCACGTTCCTGAGACGCAAGCACCAGTTATTCTTGCGACCCGCGATTACCAGAAGTTGTTCGTGTACAGCAGTGCACCCCAACCCAAAACCACTCATAATAATTAGTGATCCGCACCTTATAGAAGTCATCAGTGTTGGTGGGCAGCCCTCACCGGAAACCCCATCAGGATTCATCAATTTGGAGAGCGGAGTTACCCCGAACCCCCGTCAGCTTTTATAATGGGGATGACCATTACTTACCAGATGCCTCCTCCCTTCTCAAAGTGTCATCAGTTTCGTGACAAGAAACGCCAACGAAGTCTACGCCAGTTCGCCCCTGTGCCAGCGTCACACTTCAGGATTCACGCTGCAGCCGCTGTCCGTCTGTCCACTCTATGATCTTCAAGACGCCCCCCCCCCCCGCCTCGTCGAGTCTTCACTATTTGGCTCCAGTGCCCCATCTTTGCACCTCATCTCAGCTCGAAGTGTGTCGTCCAGTGCTCACCCTCAACCCCGAGGACAGTACCCAGTCTGCAGTCGACAGTGTCACCGCCCCCCCCCCCCACCCCCACCCCAAGATGGCAAGCATTTTTCAAACATATTCGTGGGTTTGACACCGGTTCCCGGCTTGCCCAACATACGTCGCGTGTTCGGGTTATATCACCGAAAAATGTGCCGTTTTCGCTTGTCTGTTCCTCCTGGACTCCCACTGTACGCGAGCCAGAAATTTCTTCCAGGAATAGCCTTTCGGTGACGTTTTTCGGACTCATTGGATAAACTTGTTTCCAGTTTCCGGTATATCTCATCTGTGCGTGTGTCGCGTCGCGTATACAAATGCTTGTGTTCGCGTCGATTCATGTGTTCCGTGTGTTTCCGGTTCGACCGTCGTTGCCGGATCTTCAAGAACAGTTCGCTGATCTCCGTTAGCAATGAACGCTCGCCATCGCGATTGCTAATGAGCAGAGTTAGGATTTTTAGGTGCGCACCTTTTTTTCGTAGTGAAAGTGAGACCTCTCTGGAAGGACTCAGTGTGTGAAATGTTGCCTCAAGGTGAGAATGGAGCTAATTTTCCAGCACCTTTTTTCCCCTTTTTTGATAACCTTTCCCCTTCCCTCCCTTTTCTGGGACATTTATCTATTTTCCCCCTTTTTCGTGTTCTTAATCGTTTATCCTCCCCTTTTTGTGTCCTTTTACTGGTGTTGTTAAATATATTCCCTCAGCAAAACATTGATTTTTTCTTTTCTTTTTTCGAGACACTTTTCTCTTTAAGATGTTTTCACATTGTTCACTGAAATTGAATGTATTTAAACTGTGCTTCATTGTTGCCTATTTGAAATCAACAATGGAAAGAATTTAAGCACGAGTTCATAGAAAGTGATGGAACTGTTATTCGATGCACGGTTTGTGATACGGGAATCACATTAGATGAAAAACACCAGAGAGATCGCATCCAGCAACATATTTCCAGCTCTAAGCATCAAAAGAACAAGAATCTGCAAGTAAGTAAATCTCGGCAGCCTCTCTTACGCAATGCATTTGAGCAGTGTTCTTCCAAGAACCAAAGGAATTTAATGTTGACTTGCGTGCATCTTTTACACAGGCGGGGATTCCACTAAACAAGGTGAACCATCCGGCCTTGAAAGGGTTCCTTGAAAAGTACGCACGGTTGTCAGTGCCCGATGAGAGTATGTTAAGGAAAAACTATATTGAACCTGTGTATGAAGAAACTGTTCGTAAAATTAAGGTGAAAGTGTCAGATTACGATGTGTCACTCTGGATGAGACGACAGATTCAATGCAACAATATGTTTTGAACATTTTGGTTTTTCCTCTGACAGGTGAGGAAGTTAAGCTCATGTTACTAAACATGTATGAGTTGCAGGAAACCAATGCCAGTACAGTGATGCAGTCATTTATGGATTTCTGTCAAAAACTGTGGCCCGGTGGAATTCAGTTCAAAAACGTTGTTGTTGTAGTTACTGACCAGGCTCCCTCCAAGCTTTCGGCATTTAACCAATTGAAGCCGTTGTTCCCTAAGTTAAAGGCTCATGCCCTTCACAGGGTTTCTGAATCTATTAGGAACGAATACAACATTGTAAATGAGTTCATATCTGATCTGAAGAAAATACTCCTTAAGGCCCCGAGTCGCATTCTTGCCTACAGAGAAACTACCTGCCTGCCCCTGCCACATTTCCCCATCATTACTTGCTGGGGATCATGGAATGAGTGTGCTGCATTTCTGTGTGAACATTTTGAAAAAATTAAGGAGTTTGTGCTTTCCCTGGATTCAACCGACGGAGGTGCAATTTCCAAGTCACAGCAACTTCTCCTCCCAGACAAGATAGATGATTTGCAAAATGAACTATTTTGTGTACATTCCTACAAGTACCTGTCGACAGCCATCAAAAGCTTAAAAGAACAAGGCGTCGAAAATAAAATAAAACAAGAAACAATGGGATATCTTTACTACTGTGAGAGGGCAGTTAGATGGTTTTGCCAGAGACAAACTTGAGGCTAGCCTTGACAAGAATCCGGATGTTGTGGAATTTGCCACTTCCACAGAGTTGCCATTCCGAGTGAATACTAAGTTTGCCCCACTTGTTTCTGTGGATGTAGAGAGAAGCTTCAGCTTATATAAAGATATTTTATCTCTGAAAAGAAACAAACTCACTTTTAAAAATATAAAAATGCTTAATGTTGTAAGGTACAACAGCTTTGTGTTTTTCCCCGACTCTGGTGAATAACTGTAACACAACCTATGTGTGTGATGTGTACACAGCTTCGAGTGAATAGCTTGGACTAATAGAATAGGAGGGAAAGTTTTAATAAGTAGTATAATTATGAGCACCTTTTTTTGCCCCAATCAGCACCTTTTTTGCCCCTTTTTGGTCTTATTTTAGCACCTTTTCCCTTCCTTTTTCCCAATGAAATTTTCCCCTAAAAATCCTAACTCTGCTAATGAGGTATCATTCAGCTACATAAAGAACGCTAACTAAGTGTTTTTTTTTTCTGTTTCCCACTGGCCAACCAACATCTTCAGCCCATACTCAATGTCCAAAACACAAACTCGAAGTGTAACATCGGAAAACAGTTTTTTTTTCAGACCGGCAGAAAGACAAATTATTTTCGACCTTAATTTCTGCCACTACTGTTATTTTTTTTTTTTTCAAATTATGTGTTTTAATTAAACAGACAATAGTTTGGGGGCGGAACGCCCCATGTATATATACTATATCATATCACAATTTGGAAATTCCTGGTATATCATTTTGAATGTTTGTACTTGTGATCTGCTCTATATATTGCATGAATTTTTTTTTCTTGGGCTGCTTCCAAAGTTTTTTTTAATAACTTACAGGAATTGTCTAAACAGTTGAAAGTGTATAAACATATTCCGCGTTTCCTGAACTATGCGCAATGGAACTGAACTTGCCCAGGAAGCGAAGATACTTTTTTCTTCCTACGTGTGCTACAGTGTTTGCGTGTGTTCCGTGTGTACAGTGATAAACACCGCTACGGTAACACCATGAGAAATGGCAAGTCAGCATCAGCTGAACCCGCGTAGTACTCGTGCCATCAATGTTGTTTACAATCCAGCATGTTTAGATATTTAAGTGCATGATTTTGGTTGTGTGTAAAATTTATTTTCCTTACACCCACCCTTGTATAACAGTAATTTTTTTTGGGTTGGTGTAAATAAATTGTCTTCTCGCATTGACTGGTATGGCCGGGCTCCAGTTACAAAAAAATAACTTACCTGCTTGAATCTAATTTTTTGCCCCAGGCAGGTGTGTCGTATCATGCCGAACGCATGATTCGAATCCGGGACCCCGGACGCCATAGTCCGATAGTCTAATCATTTCATTAAAAGGGCCCGAGTATGAAAGAAGCTGGAAAGAGCTTCTTTCAAGCAAATGCCACCTGCGATCTTCAGGGGATGTAAAAATTCGCTGATACGAATTCTTCCGGAATCGGAGGAAAGATACTGCAAACACAGCTTTACGCTGAAAACACCGTTATTGAGAGACGCGGTCTCTCAACGGCCGAAGTTTGAATTTCGTTTAAATAGCTCGCGAGAATATATCTTCAAACTGTCGGTATCTGAAATCCATCGCGTGCACAGTCGGTGCCTCGGAATTATACAACTTGTTTAACTAAGAAAGTTATGGTGCTAATAGTTGTTGCCTTCGACTTAAAGTCGGATTACCGGATGTTACTAAAGGAGTTACAGCAAGGAGTAGTACAATATCGGAAAGGAGCTTTATTTCAGGAGAGTTCATCAGAGTTTCTTCAACGAACCAGCGAGTCGATCGTCACTTTGAGATCTACAGGTAACGAACGTTCCTACAATCCTTGTCTATTATTCTCTCACACCCCTGTCAGACCAGTCAATTGTAGTGTTTAAAGTTAATCGTGAGTGTATTTCTTATTTCACGGGGCTAGCCCCCTTGCTTGGTTAAGTGTAGACGTAGCTCTTCAGAGCTATACCCCCTCTTACGATACACCTCTCGCAGCCAATTAACTTCGAATATCAGGCTTCACATAGCCTATCTACGATCCCGAAAGATAAACAAACTCTTGTGGTGTTCGCCCTTCGTATCCGCAACGCCTCATATACAGACAGACATGACTTCGATACAGCCTACAGAAAGAAATATTCCAAAAATAATAGGTAAAACGTTCATTAAAATTTAAAACTATTACACTCTATCCCAGGAATCTCTCGAGCATGCGAACGAAAACAAGTCTGCGCAAGTACTGAGTGACTCGAGGCGGCGCGACCAATGAACTTGTGAGAGGGGAAGTGACTGCGCGACCAGACATTTGCAGAAGCGCTCACTGCTTCACTCCTCCAACTCGCTTTCTCCCCTTCTCTACTCATATGGGCTTCCTCGATGGCTTAGTGGTAACGTCGTAGCCTTGTAATCAAGCGGTCCCGGGTTCGATACCCGGTGGAGGCGTAAGTAGTTCGGATTCCACTTTAAACTGTAGGTCCAGTCCTGATTAGCCTTTCTGTGCACAAAGTGGACTTAAAACAACAAATCAAAACCAAACCAATCTACTCATATGCGCGGCCTTGCTCCACAGATTTCCGGACCAGAGTACAATAAACCTCACCATGAGTAATGAAGGCATAAAAATTCATGACATGAATTATGTAATGACTAGGGAACGGATTTCTAGGTCCGTACATTGTTTTCTTCTTTTGCTAGCCTATTTTAAACTGAAAAAGCCTTTTAAACCTTTCGCACACTTTAAAAATAACTTTTATTAATTTCAGCCACTAACGTTTCAGGCCTTGAACGAATCCGAGCGGAAAAAGAAGCAATCCAACCGCAAGAGGTGTCAACGTCTGTGAAAATTTCCGCCATCTTCCAGCCTGCATTACGAAATTGGTAAAATATGGAGGGAACTGACTGGATGAAGCATTTTCCGTTGTTAAACGCTGTACTTCCCAGGCATTTAAAGGAACCGTATGTGTAGCATACCAAACAATAATGCAGGCTGTTTTGAAACGGAATCCCAGCTACTAAATCATTCAGTTTGTAACGGCCCCGCGCAAGATTTAAAGACGTCAATAACTGAAACTCCAAATAGTTTAACTAACTCACACTTCGGGGACAGGTATTCAGATTTACCCATTGTGCTAGCTTTATGCACGCCCGAGATATGATAATCTTGTACACTCAGGGTTCGGGTATACACATTGAAAGTTAGGGTCGACTTAACAAGTTGAGTCCGATGGGCGCCAAATATATACACATTGAAAGAAATTCACTATATCTTCTGATATAACTTCACTGCACTGCACTACGTGTCCCTGAAGGACAGCTCCTCTGCTTGAATTTTGAAAAGGGAGGGCAGTGACCATTCAATTTTTCCTCTTATGAGGTACCAGTGGGGAAATATAGGATCTTATTTTCTTAGGGCATCAATTGAATGTTGCATTAACATTTCTCTTCTGAAATACTACAACAGTGTTGGGGGGGACAATAGGGCATTAGTTTGGGAATTATGGAACATTCAATCTGCCTTCATATTAGGAAAAGAATAATACTATAGAACAATATGAATTTAATGTAAGCTTATAATATTTAAAGCTTATTTAACTTTAATCCTTTAATTAATTATTTAATTAAGCTAAGCTAACTGCAGTAATTAATGAACTGCTTTATCACCTTTAATGAGAAACTAATAAACTGTGAATGCCATCTTTCGTACCTGGTAGGCCGAGGGATATTGCTATCTCTCGTCTCCGTTCTACCAGAGTAGGCCAAAAGACGATGCCACTTCCACAACGACTGTTGTGAGATGAATAATCTACTGGTATGCCGAAGATTACGGATACCCTTCGTTTCCGTTCTACTAGTATACCATCTCCCAACAGTAAAACAATTCACGAATCTAACCCGTAACGGGATACAATGAGTATTCGTTCTGCCTGTAGGCCGCACAAGGAGTACGTACGTTTCCGTTCTACGGGTAGGCCACACTGTAGGATGTAGAGCCGGATACAATGCGTATACTCTACCTGGTAGCCCGAGGGATATTGATATCTTTCGTTTCCGTTCTACCAGAGTAGGCCAAACTGTAGAAGGCTTTTTATTCTTGAGCACCACTGTGCTTGCAAATGCTGGGCTATTTCTTTGGGTCAGAGCTGGACCATGAATCGCCGAAGAGCCAACACAGACTGACTGGCCGGGGCCGCGTCGCTGATTATATGCAAATCTGAGCGCTGCGCCAGCGCCTCTAGTGGATTCTCGTGAACTACAAGAGGTGTCTCAGGACATTAATGCACGTCTTCAAACGGAACGTAGAGTCATCACTGGTGATGAGACATGGATTTTTTTAATACGACCCAGAATTCAAGCGCTAGAGCTGTCAGTGGAAGTCTCCGTCGTCGCCGAGGCCGAAGAAAGCAAGGCAGTGCAAGTCAAATGTGAAAGTCATGCTGATCACGTTTTTCGATGTGAGAGGCATCGTCCACAGTGAGTTCTTGCTACAGGGTCAGACGATCAATCAGCAAGTCTACAAAGAGATTTTTTGCAACGTTAGCTTCGCTCAGTGGTCGAGAAGATATGGGAGTTGTGGCTGGACAAATGGTGGCTGCTGCATCAGGACAACGCACCAAGTCACAACACCCTCAGTTCCTGGCCAAGAGGAACATCGCTGACCTGGAACAACCTCCCTATTTCCCTGATCTTGCCCCATGTGACTTTTCTTATTCCCCAAGCTCAAGGGAATTATCAAGGAGACCCGTTTTGAAGGTGTGGAGGCCATCAAGAGGCCCGAAACGACGGAGCTGCGGAGCATCCCAGAAGAATCCCACCAGCAGTGCATAGAGGTGTGGCAGAGAAGGAGGGAAAAGTGTGTTACAATGGAGGGGGATTACTTTGAAGGAGACACCATATAGTTTGCCGTTTGGCATAGAAATAAATTGTCAGTGACACGTCCCGCTACTTTTCAGACAAACCTTGTACGTTTCTACATCGCTTCATTATACTGGAGTCATACCTTCTCTCATTACGCTGAACAGCTGATTTTCTTCCTCCTCACCCTTTTTCTTATCTATGAAGTGCTTCATTAACATAATATTAGCTTCTTATTTGAATAAGTCCACCAGACACAATCAGGAGTACCACCACTAAACTGGAATAAGAAATTTTACTTTTCTTGTTTATTCTCTATTGCCATTTTTTCTTTCGGCCATTATATACTTCATAAGAAAGCATTGCTTCTCTCCATACTCTGGTAACTGAAAAATGCCACTCAAACGTCTTCCATCTGCTTCTGTGGAATAGATGCTTCATCCTATTAGTATATAAAACCTTCTACTTCTTCTTTTTAAAGAGGTGGTTAGAGCAGAAGAGTCTCTTTATCTTCCTTTTCTTCTTTAGTTTCCAATACTCATTCTTACCAGAAAGAAATAATACAGGCAGGCAGAAAGTTACATTTGGCCCCATATCCGTTACAGGCTGCATTTCTATTACAGGCTGCACCCCTACATCAGTCTGCACTTCTATTACAGGCTGCATTTCCAAATTATCAGCGGAAGGCTCGAGAGTATCTCGGAGTGGTTCTGAAGCAAAAACTATGCTGGGACTGGAAATTATTGTTCCCTGTTCTGGAGGATTCTGAAGAGAACATCCATTAGTATTTATCTCTTCTACCTCTTCAGCTCTAGATCCCCCATTAAAGCATTAGTCAAGTTTGATCATTCTTCCTTTTCCTGTTTTCTGTCTTCTTCATATTGTAGCAATAGATCATTGCATGTTTTATGGCAAGTCTCCAGTTCCTGTAAGCTTTCTTCATATTCCTTTGTTTTTCTTTCTACACACTCTCTTCTCCAAAGGACAGATTCATCGCTGTACCGTTTCTCTATCGTTTCTCTAACATCTGTTTCTGCACGGAGGACTGCTTCTTCCTTAAATTTTACTATGTTTTCTCTACTCCTTATTTGACCTTCAATCTGTTCGGATATGAACTTTCGATGTTTTTCATTGGACTGAATTCTTATTTTCAACCAATATATTTCATCCTCCAATTCTATTTTCTTTCGTCTCTCTTCATCATGTTTCCGCCATTATTTAATCAGTTGTATCACATCACCGATAGAAGGGGTGCTGGTAGCAATAGGCTTTGCTTCAGGGCTGCATGGGGATCTGCACGCCTTACACATGACATCACCTTTCATCGTTGCCTTATCTGGTCCATCACAACTAAAGTGCCAATGCAACGAACAACGGCAACACTGGAAGGGATCTGTTTCGTCACCCCTTTCCACACAGCAACTGTACTTCCTTTAGGAGTCTATGATTTTCTTTGATCTACTCCTTAGAACTCTTCCACTGAACTCGCTGTTCATCACACTTTCGTGAATCAATAAACTAAACAGTCCTTAGTTTCACCTTTATAAGTTCATCGGACCACACATAGCTTTATCTTCAAGCACAACACTGCTTCGTTTTATGTGTTTTAAGGCCTTACTTTGCTTGCCTTTATATACTTATGAAGCTACACCAACAGTAGTGCAAGTTTATTGTTTCTGCGCCATCCTTTGTAGGTATCCCCTATTTCTATGCATTTAACCTCTGTCGTATCATATTATGACGATTTTTTTTTTTTGTGGATTTTATAGCGTTCGCTGACGTTCCAGTACAATTTTCACCGCAACTCGGTTTTTCCTACCTCATCCTTTGTAGGTATGCTACGATCTTACGTGATATAACGTAACCTATAATATTTATTCTTACGATCTTACGTGATATAACTTAACCTATAATATTTTTTTATGATCGTTCACGAGAGGTTGGAAACGGTATGAGTTTTGACCTACTTGTGTAGTAAGTGAAACAGTAGGAGCTGGAAACATCCTTTGACCTACTTTTGTAGTAGAGACAGGAGGTTGTTTCAAACCAATCATAAGTAAGAATTTCATCATAAGTTAGAAGGGTCCTCGGAGTAACCTTCCAGGAGGTACTTTCTTTATTTTTCACGTTACGTTCAAACCTCGAGGGCCCTTGGGGTAATATTCTAGGATGTATTTTTTTTTTTATTTTTCACGTTACGTTCGAACCTCGAGGGCCCCCTCGGAGTAATCTTCTACGATGTACTTTTTTTTATTTTTTTCACGTTACGTTCGAACCTCTGAGCAATCATAAAATTGTTGGTGGACCAAAAAAAAAAAATAGTTCGTACGCGTACTCTACACATCGTCGAAATCTCCCCGTGTGTGTGTGTGTGTTTTCGCAATTTTAGGATTTTCAACAAGGCGGGGGACACACACACTTGGAAAGAACATTTCAAATATTTTGACAGGAGGAGGGGGGGTCCGAGATATGTACGCGATTTTTTTTAATTTCGCGGAGTTTTTGATAGGCGACGACAGAGCCATCTATGAGCGAAACTTGAATCTTGGGATTTTCTGTCGACTTTTCTTTTCACTATGTTGACTTTTTTCCTTTCACTAAAACATGTCATTTAGGAACCGCCATCTCTCCTTGTGGTAAATTTGAAAATTGAGCCAGAAATAACAATGGAGGTGTCAATTGAAAGTTCGGAAAAAAATGACAATACGTTTCTCCAATCTAAATAGAATAGGTGGTTGAAATTTCCAAGTCGTATTTTGCATTTTTTTTAAAAAAAAATATAAACACGTTGAATTTTTGACTTGATCGGATTTTTACTTGTTGTCCCCGAGAAATTCTATATAAATAACATACCTGCAAATTCTATCGCATTTGCGACAATAGTCCTTTAACTTGTTTTCGAACAATTATTTCAAGTTTAAAAGTGTTTCCTAGTTTTTTCGATCACGTTGAATTTTTGACTTGATTGGAATTTTACTTGCTCTCCCCGAGAAATTCTATATAAATAACGTACCTGCAAATTCTATCGTATTTGCGACCATAGTCCTTTAACTTGTTTTTCAACAAATTATTTCAAGTTTAAAGGTGTTTCCTAGTAATTTCGACCAGATTGAATTTTGACTTGATCGAACGTTACGTGCTGTCCCAAGAAATTCCATATAAATAACATCACTAAAAATTCTATCGGTTTTTGAATTAACTTTTGATTTGTGTCAAATCGTTTAAAAAATGACATCCACCAGTTTCACTCACAAATATGATAAAACGGAATGCGTTACTTGTGGGAAGCTAATCTCAAGAAACAATTTATCAGTACAGAGGGCAAGGTGTAGCGAAACAGGTTCGAGAATAAATTGTTTCTTAACTTCAAAGCCCTGTCCTCAATGCGAAAGAAAATTAGCATTCCTAATCTAAATAGGCATCTGAAAATTTGCAAACTATCGACCGGATCTCTACCGAAAAGGAAAATTGATAATCCTTAGACTGAAACTTCTACTTCAAAACAAATTAAGTTATCCATTGAACGTAAACCGATAAGGTCTGCATTTAACGGCCAGCTTGAGGATTTCTCTTTTACGTCGGAACCAGGCTGTGACATTCCTAGTTTCTTGAGCGAAACGAAAGCATCTATAATAAATATTCTGAGAGATAAATTAACAAACAATTCCATTAAAGTATTTGTTGATATATTTTCTGAATACGAGAAACTCGATGGCACAACGAATATTTTTTATCACAGAACGAAGAACCAGGTTCTTCATGTGGCGCACATCGATAATTTGGACGACTTCTGTACTAATCTTTCCAACGAACTGGTTAAGAAACACGACGATTTCGAGGGTAGGGGGTCTGGTTGGACATTGTGCGGTAGTCCTCACACATTAATCGCTCATTTAAACAAATTCACGCCTTTTTCGAGATCCCCTCCCGAATTACACACAAATTTGAATCAATTTCATCACCTTTCGGCATCTAGTTACATTCCCCTTCCACCTGACATTCAAAATGAAAAAGCCATGATGAATATTCAAAACAATGACAACAGATGCTTTCTCTGGTGCGTTTTGGCGGATCTGCATTCGATTCATCGGTTAAATCATCCGGAGCGGGTTGGACATTACAAACAATATGCAGATGAGTTTGAAAGTGCAATGTCTAGTATCAAATACCCGGTTGTTATTTCTGATATAACGAAGTTCGAAACTCGTGCACGAGATGCAGAAAGCAATCGGTTAGTCATTAATGTGTATTCTTACACATCAATTAAGCATGTCGTACATCCCGTTAGGATAAGCAATGTTGATGATGACAATGCTCGCGTAATAAATCTCCTTCTTGTTTCCGACGAAAATTACTACTATCACTACGGCCTCATTCGTTCACTTTCCCGGTTGGTCAGATGTCAAACAACCAAGTATGCAAACCACATAGAAGTTTGTCCAAGGTGCTTAACCACGTTCGACGATAGAAAACAACTCAACCATCGAAAATACACCGGACGTCAAATTGCTGCTCAAAAACTTGCCGAACACAAAAAATATGGCGGCGAGAATAAACCCGTGGTAATGTTGATGCCAAAAGCGAAAGAGGTCGAAGAATTTAAAATGCACAAGGCCTTTTTGGAACACCTGGCCAACATCGTCGCGGATTTCGAAGCATTTCTCAAACCACTTTCCTTTTGTGAACCTGATCCCGAAATTTCCTCCACCACGCCTAGACCAGCTGCATGAAGCAAATAGTTTTGGTTACGTTGTCGTGTGGCAGGATAGAATAGATGATCCTTACGTATACCGCGGAATAGATGTTGTCGAACGTTTCCTGGAAAAGATGATCGAAGAGGTTTGGAAAATTGGTACCTTCTCGCAAATATCGAAATCGATGCTTCCGTTATCTACTAATGAACTTCGAAATTATAGTAACACTGATGTATGTCCGGTGTGTGATCAACACTTCACAGATGAGATCCGGAAAGTATTTCACCATTCGCATTCAGACGGTCGTTTCATCAGTGGAATCTGTAACACATGCAACCTTAAAATTCAAAGACCGATGTTTGTCCCAATATTCTTTCATAATGAATCCAATTACGATTTCCATTCTATAACCCTAGAACACTACCGTACGAAAATTTACGTATCCTTCGCGCTCAATTCCCTCCCCGACCACCCACATCGCACCCACCTACCCCTCCGCCTATGGTATTCCTCGGGCATTCTGCCAGGTGCGTGGCAGAACTGTGGTAAGGAGGGCGGAAGCAGTGAACGTCTTCAGTTTGTGCGTTATGTGTGACTCTGTACGTCAATAATACGTAGCGATAGTTACAGAAGAAAAATCTTGCACGTAATTTTGACGTGCATGTTGTAATAACGCCTTTTGTATTCACGTAAGATTTGCATGTTTCTATAATATCGCATTTTTCTATAATATGATCAACATCGCAGCGATCAATCGATACATTATTCACACTCACAACTTCTACAACAATCAGGGCAACTCAGAAAAGAAACCATTCTCACGAATTCAGTTCATGCTTCACCTCCATGAGAACTTGGCCAAGATCTGGCAGGAGCAAAGGCTAATAAATCCGGGACTGTCACAGGAGTTAAGAAAGTCAATTTTGAAGGTACTGGGGAAGGAAGAGGCAAGTACAGTAGCAGCCACGTCACAAGGGAACAGAAAGTATTGCAGTTTCTGCAACTACAAGAAAAGGAGGATGACAACTACGTACTGCTCCTGTGGGAAGCCAATTTTTGGAACACTACCGTACGTAAAATTTACGTATGCTTTGCGCTCAAATCTCTCCCCTACCTCCCACCTCGCAACCACTTACCCCTCTGCCTAGCAGTGCCTCAAGTTGTCTGTCGGACATAATACAGCACTGTGGTAAGGAGGGTGGAAGCGCTGATCGTCTTGATTTGGTTTGTTATGTTGTGCACTGTACGTCAATTTTACGTAGCTGTGTAAAACGAGAAATATCTTTCACGTAATTTTGACATTTGTAAATTCGATTTGGATACTTAGATTTTGAAAACGAAAGTTTAGAAGCATACACTATTTTCTTGTAAGACTTTAAAATTATATTTGTCCTTATTTACAGCGTTGTGAATATTATTATTGTTTGCTTTTCATTGTTCGAACTTTTCACCTTCATTCTTAATATACGAAAGGGCTTGTTAAGCAAGACCTTCGCTTAAAATATTCTATGTTTAATAAAACCATGTTTATACATTTTAAAATGAAGAATAAAAATCCAATATAAGGAAAAATAAACAAAATAATGTTCACAATGAATAGAAATTTGTTTTCATGATGTAGAGGTTGTTATAAAAATAGATTCCTTCATGAACGTAAAATTTACGTACCTATAGTTACACTGTAATATTGGAACACGGTAGTGTTCTAGGGTTAATTAGGAGTCTTGGATATGATACAGAAAAAATAGATATTGTTGCTCAAAATGAAGAACGTTACATCTCTATAAGTAAGAAAGTTATGATTCCAGGAACAAAACAAACCATAGAGAGGAGGATTCGAGATTCGAACAGATTTCTCTCTGCCAGCTTGGATACTTTAGCGAGTAAACATTCAGACGAACAATTCAAAATAACTAGAGCTAGTTTTCCCAACGTAGATATAGAACTTATTAGACGTAAAGGCATTTATCCATACGAATATGTAACCGATGAATCTAAATTTAATGACAACACGGTCAAAGTTTTACAGTTGACTCAAAGGTTCAGATATTACGGACGAAGAATACGAACACGCGAAATTAATGTGGAATGAATTGAAATGCAATACTCTCGGGGATTATCACGACGCATACTTGAAATTAGACGTAACAATACTCGCAGATGTTTTTCAGGCATTCAGAAAAACGTCAGATAAACATTTACAAGTTGGATCCTGCACATTTTTACATCCTTCCTGGTTTGGTGTAGTCGGCCATGTTGTTCCAAACAAAAATCAAGCTGGAAATTATTTCCGACGTGGACATGCTGCTTTTTATCGAGAGGGGGATACGTGGGGGGATGGTTCAATGTTCGCAGAGACATGCAAAAGCCAACAACATGCACATTGCCAATAATCAATATAACTCGAATAAACCATCAAGTTATATTATTTATCTGGACGTGAACAATCTGTATGGATTTGCTAAGTTACAGAAGCTTCCCTACGGAGGATTCGAGTGGGTTGATCCCACTTCGGTTGATATTAATAATTTCGACGATAGGGAATGTGTTGTGGAGAGGTGGGCCTCGAATTTCCAGACAATTTGCACGACATGTTTTCGGATTTACCACCAGCACCCGAAATCAAATGTCCACCCGACTCAAAACAAAAGAAGCTTCTGTTGTCTCTTGATTCTAAAGAGATATACGTCGTGCACTACAAAAGTCTACGGTTCTTGATTGGGAAGGGAGTTCAGGTAGTAAATGTGAAAAGAATACTCAAGTTTAAACATTCCTAGTGAGAAGAAGTGAAGTGGCCGACTCCCGAACATTTATTTTTTATTTATTTATTTTACCCCGATTTTAGCTAATCTCCAAAGCCGAAAATTAACAAGAAAACCAAATTTTACTATTTTTATAGTATGAAAAATAATTATTTTTTTAATAAAGGCCAAAGCACCTGAATTTTACCAATTTTTTATAGTGTGAAAAATAATTATGTTTTTTTAATAAAAGCCCAAGATCACAAATCTATAGTCTAAAGGGCAAAAAAATTGCTTTTTGAAGCAAAATCACCATATTTCAAGCAAGCATTTACAATTATCATATTTTTAAAAAGAAAATAGATGTGTACAGTACTTGCTGTACAGTACAGAGCAGTAAATGCGTGTATATATATTTAAATATATATACTAATGTCCAAAATTAAAGTAATAAACGGAAATTCTCTCCCATGCGTCCATTTGACCACATAATACGATCAGGTGATAGTAATATTTATGATGTCATAGACAACCGGTTTAAGATAGAAAATAAACTAACCATAGTGTGCCAGGATTCAGGGGTGCCCATCCCCCCAAGGCCAATGGCGCATCCCCCCAAAATCATGTCATGCGTTTCCCCAAAATCATATCATTCGCTCCCTTAAACCATATCGTAATCCCCGTCGTCGCCTTGTAATCAAGGGGTCCCGGGTTCGATACTCGGTGGAGGCACATAGTGGTTCGGATTCCACTTTAAACTGTAGGTCCAGTCCCGATTAGCCTTACTGTGCATAAAGTGGACTTAAAACAACAACTCAATATCGTAATCCCCACAAAATATTTAATTACGACAGCGTGCCTACCGAAAGTAACTTTTTCCTTAGCTTTACTGAACATTATAATTGATCTGCCCCTCCTCCCTGAACAGGCATGCCATCACTCAAGACCACCCCTAAAATCGTTCATCATAATCGAGAATATCGCGTGGATCACACTTTAAACTGTGGGTTCAGTCCCGATTAGCCTTAGAGTGCATAAAGTGGACTTAAAACACCAAATCAATGAATCAATCAGTAATATTGAAGAATATTAATTTAATGGGGTGTCAATACTTTCTTAAGATCCCGAGATATTTAGTCTTTTCCAGCTTTTCCTTTGGCACATTCGGTGTCGAAAACGTGTTGATGCCTTATCGCTAAATACAGTCTCCAAAATGTAATGTTCGAACTCTCTCTCCACTACAGAAATCCCTTGAGAATCTAAGATTTAACACTTTATCAAGAGCTTTCTACCTCCCCCTTTAAATTTCATACTCAATCCTACCACCAAAATTTCCATGCCAATTTTAGACTTACTGTTAATATTGAAGAGTGGATATTTCCTCCTCCAAAAAATTAATTCTCAGTCTCCACACCACAATTTCCGCAACAGTCTAAGACAACAGGAATACACAAGAATTGGATACCCCCTTCAATATAATGCTCAATTCCCCTCTAACTAAAGTACTTGCCATAATCAAAGACCTAGAGTTGGATACTGTCCCCCCAAAGTTTAATTCAAATCCCCTTCAGAACCCACGTGTCAATTAAGGCCTAATATATACAGGAGTTCGATACCCCCCCCCTCCTTCGATAATGTCCTACACACTTTCATTTCTTCATCTAATGGATTAAATATGGCGCAATTAAGGTGTAAATTTTTTACATATATTTTGGAAAAGATATAAATGTTGAATTTTATATTATTTATTTGAAGGAAAAAATCCCCCCCCCCCAAATCTCGATGGCTCAACCTGCGCCATAAAACCCCCCTGTTGGCACCCCTGCTAGGATATATCAACAAAAAAATCACGATAGCAACAGGTTAAACTTGGAAAATTTATCAACAAAAAAGATCACACGAGGAAAATATTTCTGTTTGTTGCTTTAATTTTGGACACTAGTGTATATATTATTCAAAAGTGTATCTACAATTAAAAATGTAGATACTGATAAAAAGTTATTACCAGTGGCAGTATATATAATTATTTCTTCCAAATATATATATTCTGAAATCATGTACGTCTGAAAAATGTACATGTCTGCAATTTTTTAAAGAAGAGCAAAATGCTATATGTATAAAAATATATGGGCATCTGGGGGATGTGAAGCATCCAAAAATTGAGCATAGGAAATGAAGTTAATTTTTATAAATATATATATGTACTGAATAATAGCCAAATTGGAAAAGCAATCAAAAGTGTCAGTGCCAGTAATGTATATCAAAGTTATCTTTAGGAGGTTTTTTAAAAAATGAAAGAAAATCATGAAATTATTTTATATGTTAAAAGCTGCTGCCACAAAAATACAGTATTAAAAGAGAAATAAATTCACAAGTCAAGCATTGATTATGCAAACTTATTTTGCTTCTGACGGAAGTTAAAGTTGTCCCTCTCACGGAGGGACCCAAGTCCTGGCAGCTTCGGACACTATGCTATCTATGTATATAATATTTCAAGATCATTTCTTTAGATTTAGCATGCTTATTTGCTTACAGGCTCAAATACAAATGGTCTAACCGAGGAATCATATGTTTTGCATATATACGTATGGTCGCATGAAATGACGGAATGTAACAGCATTTCTATTGGCTGCTGTTGCCCGCACTAAAGAAATGGACTGTAGCTCAAGTTTTACCAGGAATAGAAATACATATATCATAAAAGATAATCATAACAAAATATTGAAAGGGAGATTCTATGAAGAGGAACTCAATAAAACAAAATATCCAGATACATAATTAATTGAAAAAATATTGAAGAATAAAAATAATAAATTATATGTGAAATGGTTAGGTTTGCCAGACAAAAGTTGGATAGAAGCAAAGCAGGTGATTCTTTGACACCAACATGGAATGTGGTACAGCGTTTACCAGATGTAGTGGAAACTAATAAAAAAAATGGAGAGCTTTTACCTGATAACATAAGATGCCTCATTGCAGGCCCATCCGGTTGTGGAAAAACCACTTTGCTGGTTGATAATTTCTTGCTTGCCCCCAATTGGCTAGATTGGAAAAATAGACACTTGTATGTATTCTTAAAGAGTTTAGAACAACCGAAATAACAACAACTCATGAAGCTGTACGAGGGACTGGGCCTAGCTACATTTGCATCAACAATAAAACCTCTCGAACAATGTTTGAAAAATTCTGTTGTGGTGTTTGATGATGGTTTTCTAGAAAATCAGATTGAAATTAGAAATATTTTTACACAGGGTCGTCACAAAGAAATAGAGTGATTCAATTTAGCTCAAACTTATTCCAAAATTCCCAAACAATTGCTGCGAGATAATACAAACTTAAACTGTTTGTTTCGTCAAGATCATACTAATTTAAAACATGTATACGATAATTACGTGTGACTTAAATTACAACCAATTTTCAAAATTCTGTTCATCTTGTTGGAACAGTGATGATTTTGGATTTGTCACCATCGACATGACTCGTAAACCTAACAATGGTAAATTCAGAAATAAAATCAACGACTTTTGAACGTTGAATCGATATAAAATAACCATTAATTTAAAAAAAAATATGACGAAACACAAAATTGAAGATAATACGAAATTTCGAGAGTACTTGTCCAAACGTTTCAAAGGTTGGAAATCAGAGAATCGAGGCTTTTACGAACAACACAAACGTCAAGACCAACCCATAACTGACGCAATCAGTGGTCTTGGTAAAGAGATTAAGGATGTCACAGAACAAAATAAAAATCTCATCAATGAATTGGTACCTCTTACTGCTAAATTTTATGAAGATTTCCCTCCTACGCCATTATCCAGCATTCACACACCCCTCATTCTCAAGCAACCAACCAACTGCTAAAGCAGCTATAGAAGAAGCAGAGAAAATCGAGTTGGGTCCCCTGGCAAGGGATTACCTAAGTACTGGAAAATTCGAAAAAGATGAAGTATTTGGATTTTATCCTGCTATGGAACCAAATGAAGGCGTAGTATGGAAAATTGGCAAATCTAAAGTAGCATTCGAAGGGGACAACATAAAAATTAATTTGGGCGGGAAAAATATCTGGTCCAGATATCCTGGTACTGTTGGGCTATGGGAGCTCATCACTAAGAAACAACCAAAAAATTTACAGATGATTATCAAAGTTACTCTGAAATTTTGACACTCTCTGATGCTCTGTACTAAAATAATGATGCCTCTCAAAAGCGAGTGGTGATAAATATAAAAATCTGATCAAACACGTCTCGAACCAACTCAAAACCGGTAGTGGTATCAAGCAATACAATACTTTACCTAAAGAATTTGTGTGGGTAAACGATGTTAGAGAACTCATAGATAGATTGCTGGTTATAGCAGGGGAAGAAAATGCTGGGAACAACAACAACTTCCATAATGAGAAAATGGGTATTGTAAACATGATCAGTGACAAACTAGCTAATTTTATTATAAACGATCCCAAAGGTATAGGATACTTAATTAAAATTATCAACACTTTACCTCCTAAATTGTGGAATATATCAGAGGGTCAAGGTTTGGTGAATGATATTGTTAATAAACTTCCGTTCGAATTACACGTACCAGGTTACCAATACTGTGGTCCGGGGACAAAACTTGAAAAAAGGTTAGAAAGAGGAGACAGGGGTATTAATCCTCTCGATGTAGCTTGTAAAGAACATGACATTGCATAGAACACACACAAAGATCTGGATGATCGTGATGTGGCCGATCAAAAATTGGAAGAGACTGCATTTGGAAGATTAACTAGCAGAGATGCTTCTTTGGGTGAAAGAATAACAGCATTGGGTACAACTATTGCTATGAATACACAACAAAAATTAGGGTGGGGTTTGTAATAAATAAATATATAATATAAATACCCTGAAAATTAATAATAATAACTAATAACAACAACATGAAGCCAAAAGAAGTTGTATACCAAATACCATATCACAATCTTAACAATTTAAAAATAAATTCAATTTTAACTAAAAAACAACAATAAAAGAAGAGACAATGTATAGCCAAAGGAAATGGAATGAAATTATTACTCAGTACGCCACAATTAAAAAGATTGCAAAATACAAGAAAAGAAACACATATTGGAGGATTCATATTCAGCATTCCAGCCATCCTGGCAGCTTTGGGTGCAGTGGGAAGCTTAGCTGGTAGTAGTGCTGCTATTGCAAAAACTGTTATCGACTCAAAAAAGAATAAGGCAGAACTAGAAGAGCAGAAGCATCATAATCTTGCCATAGAAAGAAAATTAGGCAATGGTGTGAAGTCCAAAGCACTTAGAAAATTTAAAAAAAAGAAGAAGCACTCAAGAACAAAGACATTGAATCTTTAGTTAAAATATTTAAAATTAAACACTTCAGGGGGTTTTCATGTCTGATTTTCTCCCTAAAGGTAATCCCCATTCTCGAGAATGTGGCGTGGTCAATTTGGATAAGGCCGAAAACATTGGTACCCACTGGATATGCTATTATAAACAAAATAACAATGCTTTTATTTTCGATTCTTTCGGAGGGGTACTCCCTACAGAATTAATTCGTTACTTAAAACATGTTAAGGTTTATTACAACGACGATCGTATTGAAGATTTCGATCAAATTATATGTGGCCATGTTTGCACTACGATGCTCAGAATATTAAATAAAATACCAAACATCAAATTAAAAGATTTTCAAAAAGCTGTATTATATATTAAATATGGGAATTTTTCATCTCTCCAGCGAGACTTCGGTCTTGAAACTACATCTTCACGATGATATTATCTATCCAAAATCCATAGCTCTGAGAGCATTCTACAGTATGTATCTAATTCCGAATGTAACTAACTACATCAATAGTATATTAGTAGGTAATTAAAATATTATTATTCCTCGCGGACAGTATAACTTATCTACTTTACAATCTGAACTTTCAAACACTGTATTGCTATCTCAAAATTCTGTAACACAGAGAGTGGAGATTGTGTCTACCAATGAAACAGTGGACTTATCTACCATGGGGTAACTTCTAGGATTCGAGAACAATAGCAAATTATTACCAGGTGCTAGGCACATAGGTAAATTTGTACCAAAATTCTTAGCTATAGGGACATTAAATATTCACTGCGACATTGCCAAAGGTATGATTATCAAAGCAGAAGAAAATTCGATTGGTAGTCACTAGGAGACAGATATCATTGCTACATATAAACCAAATTCAGAATTTATGGAATCCATCTTCTATTCCCCAATCCAACCAGTCTATTTCCCTGTTTCTATTGATAAAGTTAATTATATAGAGATAACAATTACAATTGAGAAAAATGAAATCATCGATTTTGCTGGTGCTAATAGCACTGCAATAATAGAAATTAATATTTAAAATATATAAATAAATACCAAGATGGAATATATCGAGAGTTATGAATTACAGTCCTTCCC
The DNA here is from genome assembly GCF_977018435.1 of Lepisma saccharinum. Classification (NCBI taxonomy): domain Eukaryota; kingdom Metazoa; phylum Arthropoda; class Insecta; order Zygentoma; family Lepismatidae; genus Lepisma; species Lepisma saccharinum. The sequence goes on from NC_139230.1 coordinate 106,411,179, forward strand.
TCCAAACAGGAGGACATTTGCAAATTTGATTCAGCCCAACAAAGAGATACAGTATGACACCACGGCGGGGGACGGGTTCATTCATATACATAGATCAGATCTATGTATAAAATTTGATATTGTGAAACAAAGTAATAGTGAAGAATATCCAGCTACTGCTAATGTAAAACTCATAGATAATTTTGTTCCATTCTTATTCTCTCAAATTGAATTTAGGAAGCATGGTACAGTGATTGACAGGATTGATTGCCCTGGAATTACATCCACTACAGTGGGGACATTGAAACTATCCAAATCAGAGAGTGTATATTATAAAGTTGGTGGGTTCGAAGCTGGAACAAAAATTCAAGCAAAAAGTCGCACAGTACTGTTCCCCATGAGATTGCTATTAGGCTTTTTCTCTGATTATAAAGAAATTATGTGGAAATGTGGTTTAAGTGTCATATTTCGCAGATCACCAAGTGATCATAATGCCATCATGAGATACAAAACTTTAAATGCAGATGGAACAGCTAATGAAGCTAGTTTACCGAAAGCTGCGAAATGTGTGATCCAGTCTAGAAGTTACGAATGCCTATAGTTGAATATGAGTCAAATTATGCTCTCAAATACAAAGACAACATTTTGAAAAATCCTCAAATTCCAATACAGTTTTATACTTATCAATGCATACAGAAACCGGTTGAGGGTAATTTTTTTGAATTTTACATTACTAATCAGTTTCAATCTATACAATACGATATGCCAGAGTTTGTAGCTGTGTTGTTTCAGACAGGGAGAGATGACAATCAGGAAAAGGATAGCAGCCAGTTTGATAATTGCAAAGTTAAAAATGTATATCTGAAGAATGGCAGAAATGAGGTGTTCACTCGTGAAAACTATAATTTAAACATTGCAGAACAAGATTATTTGAAGTTATATGAAACATTTAGTGCTTTTAAAAGAGTAACTGAAGGAAACATAGATATGTATTATAATCCAGACGAGTTCATTCTTCACAGACCAATGTTTTTAATAAATGCATCAAGAAGAAAATTGGTAGTTATTAATGATGGAACAAATATTAAGATAATATGTGAGTTTCATGAAACTTTACCTGAAAATACAATATGCAATGCAAATTTAATTGTAGAGAAATCATACATATATGATATAAAGAATGAAAGAGTGATAGAACAATTTTAATTTTTATATTATTTAATACTAATATATATAATGCAATATAATACAATATATTTTTAATTATTTTTATTTTAGAGCAAATATTTAGCCTTAGGGCTACTCTACCACCACCTAACTCAAATAGATATTACAATAAAGAAGAAAAATATTTAAAAAAATAATATTAATATTTATATCAATTTTTTAAAATCATAAACATTTATCACAATGTTTACTTGTGTTATAGTGTCCTTATTCTTTAGTATGAACATTGCAATCTAATATTTGCAATTTATTATCATTGCTATTAAGAGCTACTTTGTTTTTGTAATATAAACACCAGCTAATTTGCTAGTTAAAAAATATTTTTTAAAAATCTTTCTTTGTAAGTTTTCTTGTTCATGCTCAACTTACACTTATCACAATGTTTACTTGTGTTATTGTGTCCATATTCTCTAGTATGGACATTGCAATCTAATATTTGTAATTTATTGTCATTGCCATCGAGGGTTATTTTATTTTTTAATGACATATAGACAGCATCTATTTTGTCAGTAAAATGATATGGAGACATCTTTCTTGTTTTCTTTTCAAATAAACATTCTTTAAAATCTTCCATTGTAAGTTCTCTTGTACATGGTCGACTTACACCTTTAGCTCTTTTAATTTCTTCTTCTTCTTCCCCATCTATTTTCATACAATACATTTTTGGTCTTAGACAAACAAATTCTGTTATTATATTCCCAGCTGCCTCATCTTTCATTTTTCCAAGGACCATCTTATTTTTAACATTATCTAATGGATGTTTTTCTGGATAGTTGCTAAAATCAAAATATTCTTTCATATCTAGCAAATCTTTGTACAAATCCTCTGTTTCTATCTCATATATAATGCTATCAGTATCCATGTATATTATCTCAATTTTATCTTGCCATATTGGCCACATGACATTGTAATGAAATTTATACATTTCTAATTTAGACAATTCAAGAATTGCAGTACCCACAGCTATTGGCATATTACATTTTACATTAGTATTTCTTCTTTCAATAAGAGTTAGATTGCTATCATCAATTTCTGTAAAACCTTTGAATCTAGGATCATCAACAAGTTTTTGAATCCTTTTTGGTTCATTTTCTAAATTACACATTACATACTTCTTATTATGTTGTACAGTTTTCCCATATATTGAATTATTCATTAATTTACAATTATTTTGCTCAACTTTCGAATCTGTTCGTTTTCGTTTGTCTGTATTTTTCTCAATATAAGGTTTTAGCCAGTTACTTTGTTCAAATTTGGCCCCTGAATGACTTTGGTAATTTTCATACCCTGCTCTTCGTAATATTGCAACAGTCGATAGTGAACATGATATTTTTTTTTAGTTTCGAAAGATGACAGTAATTTTGTTTCTTTTGTACCTGGGATATTCTGAGAAACTGGTGCTATAGCTAATCCATGGTGATAGTCATGGAGATCAGATGGATATAACATATCAACATTCAAGAAAGCACCCACTGGACAATCTTCGGGCCAATCTAAAAATTATTTCTTTTCAAGTTCTTCCTTGCTCGTCCATTTCTAATTACCAATTGGTAGAGATTGTATCATAGCACTCCCATATAAGTTATTCATATCGATGTATAATATGTATTTTGATGGTTGACAAGGATTATAGTTAGGTAAATATTTATTGTTTGCTTTTGCATATATTTTAGGACACTGAACTATGCCACCGCGTTTAGCAGATTCAACAAACATGAACTGGTCAATATTGTTAATGAGGTCAATTTCAACTCCAGTATATAAAAGCATAGTGCAGTAGCTAGATTGTGAAACATCTATGATGTTATTATATCTTTGAATATAGATGTTCAATTGTTTTGTTGATTTGGATTGTCAAGCATGGAGTTAGCCATGTTGTATATTCTTAGTTATGGATTAAATGATTATTTTGTATAAAATCGAACCCACCTGATTTATTACATCATATTACCGTGGTTGGTAATACAACAATTTGGCGACGAGGATGGGATTCAAGGACAAATTCTGGAACCTTTCGATGTGGATAAAGGTAACATTGATTCGTATTTGGAGCGGTTTGAACAGATTTGTGTTGCTAATGGCATTCCAAAGGAAAAGCAAATTAGTCATTTTATTGCATTCTGTGGAGGAAATTTATATGATGTTTTAAGGGATTTAGTTACTCCAAATTCTGTTGCTAGCAAAACATACGAAGTAATAAAAGATGTATTGTTGAATCATTTTCAACCGAAGCATAATGTTGTTGCAGAAAGATACCGTTTTCATCTTCTGAAGCAAGAGTTAGGTCAACCTTTATCAGAATATATTGTTTCACTTAAACATGCAGCTACTAAATGTAACTTTGGAGCATTCTTAAATGACATGCTAAGAGATCAGCTGGTGTTTGGAGTTAACAGTGAAGTTACAAGAAAGAAATTGTTATCAGAAGGCGACGTTTCCTTTATTAAAGCTTGTGACATTGCCGTGAATATGGAAATGGTTGAGAATGATGTACGGCTATTCCATCAAAAAGAAGGTTTTGCTACTGATTGTAATGTACATAAGCTTCATGAAAGCAAGTCTAAACCTTTCCAAGCTTTTTCCAATAGGAAAACTAACTTTAATAATCAGACTGGAAAGAGCATAGTTAATGAGAAACCTGGAACTTCAAGACAATGGATTTGTTATAAATGTGGAAAGACGCATGAAAAAGGTAAATGTTATTTAAAGCAAGTTAGATGTAATTATTGTGGATTCTTAGGACATATTCAGAAATTTTGTAGATTTCGTAATAAACCGACAGATAAAAACTTATCAAGTTTACAATTTAAATCCACTGAATCTAACAGTTGCTTAAGTAATGTGTCTCTTGATGTAATTTCGATTGAGTGTAATACAGAAAAGGAACATCAAGAATTGTTAATATCACGCGAGCCCTTGCACACTTTTCAGTTACCGTTGTACAAGTATGGTTCTACTAAAGAACGGCAATTTGAATTCAACTCTGTAGTTGGAACTTTGCATAATGCTGACAAATGTACAATTGATTTGAATTGTGATGGTAAATTAGTTAATTTTGAGATCGATACTGGAGCTTCTGTAAGTGTATTTGATAAAAGATTTCTCGATCAATCTTTTCCGTATTTAAAGATTCAACCTGCAAATATCAATCTGAAAAATGCTGATGGAAGACCATTAGCATTAGAAGGTCAGGTTATGTTGGATGTATTGTGGAAAGATAAGAAATATAATATGAATGTTTTTGTTTGTAAGCAAAATCTGCCACAACCGATTGTAGGAAGAACTTGGCTGGACATTTTATGGCCTAACTGGAGGCAAAATTTTATGTTACAGCAGATAGAAGTTCAGAGTTGTTATAATAAGGAAGTACTGATGAATAAGTTGTTGTCTGAGTACAAGGCAGTATTTTCAGATGATCTTAAGGAGCCTATTAAATGTTTTAAAGCTGTGATTCCGGTTAAACCTAACAGTACACCAATCTTTAGGAAAGCTTATGAAGTACCTTATAGTTTAAGTGAACAGGTTAAAAAGGATATAAGTAAATTGGTTTCCGATGGTATACTGTCAGAAGTAACTTATTCTAACTGGGCATCACCACTGGTAGTAGTTGTCAAGAAGTCAAATGATCTTAGGTTATGTGCTGATTTTAAGACAGGACTGAATACTTTACTTGAGAAAGTAACTTATCCATTACCAAAAATAGATGATATTTTGAACACATTAGGTGATTCTGATACATATGTGGTTCTTGACATGAAGAATGCATTTCTACAGTTGGAAGTAGATGAAGATTCGAAGAAATATTTGGTAATAAATACTAATTTTGGTTTATTTGGTTACAACAGATTACCTTTCGGTTTGCAGTGTAGTCCTTTGATATTTCAACATGTAATGGATCAGATATTAACAGGAATTCCATTCGCTAAATGTTACTTAGATGACATAATTGTCTGTGGTAAAGGACTAGAACAGTGTTATAATAACGTGAGGAATGTACTAGATCGTCTTCAGAAATATAATGTGAAGGTAAATGCTAAGAAGTGTCAATTTTTTGCTACAGAAGTTGAGTATTTAGGATTTTGCATTTCTGGTGAAGGAATTAGACCATCTGTGAAGAACTTAGAAGCAATATTAAAATGTGCTGTACCTAGTAATGTCAGTCAACTCAAGTCATTTTTGGGAGGTATTTCATTTTACCATAGGCATATACCCAACTTGTCAATGCATATACCTCATTTGCATGAATTGCTGAAGAAAGGACATAAATGGGAATGGACTGATATTCATCAACAGGAATATGAATTAGTAAAGGAAATGGTGAAGAGAGCAGATGTTATTTTTCCTTTCGATCAGAATTTGGAAGTTGTGCTAATTACAGATGCAAGTCCTGTAGGAATAGGTTGTCAATTATGTAATGTGTACAAAAGTAATTTACGCACAGTAGCTTGTTCATCAGCAACGTTAACTGACGCTCAGAAGAATTATTGTCAGTTTGAACGGGAAGCTTTAGCTCTTATACATGGTGTGAAGAAATTTCACAAATACTTGTATGGTAGAACCTTTACTGTACATAGCGATTCTCTTCCTGTGAAATATATTTTTGGAGAAAAAGCTAAAATTCCTTCTACGGGTAACAGTAGACTTCAAAGATGGGCTTTGCTTTTATCAACCTATGATTTTAAAATTGAGTACACTAAGCATGTGGAAGTGGCAGATCTGTTATCAAGATTACCCTTAATGGAAGTACCTGAAGATGATGTTTCCAGCGATGAGTATGTATTTCACTTAGAATGTGAACCAGTCTTGTTACAAGGCATTAAGGAAGAAACAGCCAAAGACTTGTTATTGCAGCAGATAAAGTTGTATGTTACTGAAGGATGGCCAGCAAAGCTAAATAAAGATCAACAAGCTTCACCATTTGCACATTTTTTTCGGAGAAGACATGAAATAGTGATTGTAAAGGAATGTTTGATATGGGGCAACAGGTTAATTATTCCAAGATCGTTGCATAATGCAGTCTTGAAAAAACTGCACGCTAATCATCTAGGTTTGTGGAAATTACAACAATTAGCGAGATCTATGTATTGGTGGCCGCAAATTGATATTGACTTAGAAAGAGAAGTTATTAATTGTCCACAGTGTCAAGCACTTCAGAACAATGCTCCGCAAAATAAATATGTACCTTGGGAGCAAACAGATAAGCCATTTCAAAGAGTTCATTTGGATTTCTTTCATTTCGCTGGTCGCACATGTTTATTGTTAGTTGATTCATGCACACGATGGATAGAGGTTTGGAAAGTTAAGTCCACGTCTAGTGAAGAAACGATAAACTGTCTCAAAGAATGTTTTGAAAGATATGGATATCCTAGTGTAATCGCATGTGATAATGGACCTCCATTTTCGGGAAAGAAGCTTAAAGAATTTTGCACTAACTTAGGAATACGAATTATTCATTCACCACCATATCATCCACTCAGTAATGGTTTAGCCGAAAAGTGGGTCCAAAACGTAAAAAGTACTCTGAAGAAGAGGTGGTTAGAAGATTGCCATCTAGGAAGAAGTTTCGATTTCAGAGAAGCGGTGGAAGGTGCGTTAAGAGTAGCCAGGTTTACACCTTGCCATGCTACGGGGAAGACTCCTGCAGAGTTGTTGTTGTCATATCAACCTCGTAATATCTATAATTGGTCCTGGTCGCAAATAATGGAGAAAGAAGTGGTGAGAAGTGAGACCAATAAGAACGAAGAATTACCATCAATCGGAAGTACAGTGTGGACAAGAAATTATACATCCAGATTTCCAAAATACGTACGAGCTACAGTTACGGGTCATTTAGGAAGACGCTTGTTATTGGTCAATGCCGGTGGAACAACGAGAAGGGTACACTTGCATCAAGTGAAGTTTAAATCTAACAGGTCGGATACCGACAGTGGAGAAGATGACTTTTGGATCTTTGATGGTTCCGTGTCAACGCAGGACAGGGCGTGTGAGGAGAGACCGCAGACTTCGCGAGAGGAAGCTGTTACCGCCTCCGCAGTGAACAGTCCACGACGATCTTTTAGAAGGAGGAAACCACCTGACAGGTTGCAACTGTCATTTGGAAGAAGGGGAAAGTTGCAGTAGCTAGATTGTGAAACATCTATGATGTTATTATATCTTTGAATATAGATGTTCAATTGTTTTGTTGATTTGGATTGTCAAGCATGGAGTTAGCCATGTTGTATATTCTTAGTTATGGATTAAATGATTATTTTGTATAAAATCGAACCCACCTGATTTATTACATCATATTACCGTGGTTGGTAATACAACACATAGCTTGCCAGGATAAACCGGGTGTTGTGTACATAAATACAGGATCTAGTCCATATTCTCTGAAAATAGTTTTTCGAAAATTTTCAAACACATCAGCCAACTGGAGAGTATCTAACATCAAGTACTTGTTATGATAGTCGCCCATTGTTTCGCAACCTAGCATATTCCAAATTCTCTGTGCATGTTGATAATCGTACTCGCTACATACTTCATTTCGAAGTTTGTTTTTAAATTTTTCTCTTGGTGGTAACTGTGTCTCATCACATTTTTCAAAATTATCCATGTAATCATATGGGTAGACCCCCTTTCTTTTAACAAATCTATCTTATCCTCTCCAAAATATTATTTTTTTAAAACAAATTCCTCGTTGGTTAAATGACTCACTAGAGTAGCTAAACTGTTTGGAAGAAACTGATATGTATCCAGGAATCTAAGAACAACTGCTTTTTTTGTTTTTTCTAAACTGATAGTTTTATCAATAGAAATAAATCTTTTGTTTGTTTGTGGTATAATATTAATTTTCTCTGTATCATAATCTAAATATTTGATAAATAAATGTGAATCAAATTTTTTTGAATATTGAATTAATACTGGAATAAAATTCGGTTTCTGTATTTTCAAATTACATGTTTTAAAAAATTGTACTAATATATTCTCTACTAAAATGATTGTGATGTTGAGCTTTTGGATGATCTGAATTAAAATTATTTTTACAGTATTTACAACTTAAAGTATTATCATGTTCCAGTTGTTGTTCTGGTGTAAGAGGCTTCGTTGATAATTTTTTATATAAGTTTGGACCATATATTTGTACCCACTCTTTAAGTTTTTGTATACATTTGTCGGCTGCATCTTCACCTCGATAAACACATTGTTCTGATTTATTCGGTGCATAAGTATTTATTAATTTTAGTGCAAAACCACATGCTTTATGTTTGGCTGTATGTGTCGTACTTGATACATTTGGATGTGGGAAACATGTTGCTATTAATTCATATATTGTTTCGAAATGACCACAAATTACATATGGATGTAGTATCAATGCTTTAAAATTACTGAATTTTACACTCTTGGTTGAAAAATTATAAGTTGCAAGAGGGTAACGAGAACAATATTGAATATGTTCATTTAATTGCTCTTTACATGTTTTCTTAATTCTTCCATAAAATTTTGACAAGCATCGATCACATATTGCTATTCTATGTTGATGTAATGTTATTTGTTTTCCTGTCAATCGTGATAGATCCTGTATGAGGCAAAAATGCTTCTTGTTTTTTTATGTAACATATAATAATCTAATAACATGTGCACCATCTGCTGACCATTTGGGTCTGAGTGGATAAATAATATGATTTTTATTATAGCCAAAAACAAGCACAGTTATTGGTTGTTTGTAGTATACTTCATATTGTTTTTCAAATCGACTGATAGCAGTGCTGTTTTTTGGATCGACAGGATATTTTATGCCTGGCATAGGTATATCAAACTCTGCTATATATTCATGTTAATTGTAATTAGACACACGATGTTTATTGTGAGGTGCTGGATGAAAATAGGCTATGATGCACCAGAGAAAACATTTATTATCTTCATTTTGAATATTTATTGTTGCAAGAGGGTAACGAGAACAATATTGAATATGTTCATTTAATTGCTCTTTACATGTTTTCTTAATTCTTCCATAAAATTTTGACAAGCATCGATCACATATTGCTATTCTATGTTGATGTAATGTTATTTGTTTTCCTGTCAATCGTGATAGATCCTGTATGAGGCAAAAATGCTTCTTGTTTTTTTATGTAACATATAATAATCTAATAACATGTGCACCATCTGCTGACCATTTGGGTCTGAGTGGATAAATAATATGATTTTTATTATAGCCAAAAACAAGCACAGTTATTGGTTGTTTGTAGTATACTTCATATTGTTTTTCAAATCGACTGATAGCAGTGCTGTTTTTTGGATCGACAGGATATTTTATGCCTGGCATAGGTATATCAAACTCTGCTATATATTCATGTTAATTGTAATTAGACACACGATGTTTATTGTGAGGTGCTGGATGAAAATAGGCTATGATGCACCAGAGAAAACATTTATTATCTTCATTTTGAATATTTATTACAATAAATTACGGGTAATTCAATATAACTTGATCCACCCCCAAGGGTAACATATTTTGCTATTTTTAATTTAAGTTCATGGTTTGTATCACAAAGTGTCCATCCAGATCCTCTATCTTGGAATTCTTCGTGTTTTGTCCTAAGTTCTTTGCAAATATTTTTATAAATATCTTGCAAACAATGAATATCATTATGATATAGAAATAATACATTGGTACGGTGTGTACATTCTTTTTCTTCATTTTTAGAATATCTATAACTTGATGATAAAATAAAATATACTTTCAGAGAACTTATTTCAAGTTTATTTTGAATTGCATTTATAATTTTTGTCTCAAATTTTGCTAGAAAATTTGGAATACCTGTATCTTCGTTATTTATGTCTCATGTGGTATATATTTTTGTACACAAAATTTCCTGTTTTTGGTTATTATTAATTTTATTTATTTTTCTTTTTATATAATTTGTATATATATATATATATAATTATATATATATTTTTTAAAAAATGTTAACTGTTATATATTTTTTAAAAAAATTAAAAAATAAAAATTTCTTTGGTTTTTATATATTTAATTTTGTTTTTTAAAAAAATATTTGGTTTTATATATTCTTTTTCAAAAATGTTAAAATAATTTATACTCAATAAAAAATAGTTATAAATTTTTATATGTTACTAGCATTATACACTTTGAGGTGCCTATATTTTTTATAAATATAGCATCTTTGCTTTTCTTTAAAATATTACAGACATGTACATTTTTCAGACGTACATGATTTCAGAATATATGTATTTGGAATTATAGTATAATTTTATATACTGCCACTGGTAATAACTTTTTATCATTATCTACATTTTCAATTGTAGATACACTTTTGAATAATATATATATATATATATATATTTAAATATATATATACACACATTCACTGCACTGTACTGTACAGCAAGTACTGTACACATCTACTTTCTTTTTAAAAATATGATAATTATAAATGCTTGCTTGAAATATGAAGATTTTGTTTCAAAAAGCAATTTTTTTGCCCTATAGACAATAGAAATTGTGATCTTGGGCGTTTATTGAAAAAACATAATTATTTTTCACATTATATAAAAAAATGGTAAAATTCAGGTGCTTTGGCATTTATTAAAAAAATAATTATTGTTCATACTATGAAAATAATAACATTTGTTTTATTTTTTTTATTTTTTCACTTTGGAGATTAGCTAAAATCGGGGTAAAATAAATAAATACAAATAAATGTTCGGGAGTCGGCCACTTCACTTCTTGTCTAGTGGTTGAGACCGTACATCGAGCACAACACAAAAGACAGAACCGCCGCCACTTCAGATTATGACAAAAATTTCTTCAAGCCTATGAATAAAGCGGTGTATGGAAAAACGATTAAGAATGTTGCAAAAGCATATAGACATAAAATTGATTTCAGATAAAAATAAATGTAGAAAGTGGGTGGCCGATCCTAGATTCAAGTCGCGAAAGCTTTACAACAAGAATCTGGAACTTTTTAATCTCGAAATAAAATTAATGAAATTCATAAAACCGATTTACGTTAGAGCTAAGGTTTTAGATTTGTCGAAACTTCACATGTTCGAATTTTATTATGACGTAATGAAACCATTCTACAATGATAATATATCACTTTTGTACACAGACACGGACAGTTTTATTTATTCCATACAAACACCGAACTTATACGAAGACCTGAAACATCCTGACATCGATTATTTCGATACTTCTTCCTATCCCCAACCGAACAGATTTGGAATTCCTTCCCACAACAAGAAGGTTATCGGCAAATTGAAAGATGAATGCAATGGTGACATTATTGTTGAGTTTACCGGGTTGCGTTCAAAAATGTACGCAATTCGAGCAGAAAATGATATTACCAAGAAGGCCAAGGGTGTGGGAAGAAACACAGTGGAAAACAAACTCACTTTCCAAGACTATGTCGAGTGCCTTAACGCATCGTCGCCGATACTGAGAGCCGAGAAAAGGATCCAAAGCGAGGATCACATCATCACAAACAACTAGGTGCGAAAAGTATAATTGGATCCTCGGGACGACAAAAGATCCATCCTCGAGTGTGGGATTCACACTCTAGCATGGGGACACTATCGTTTAAAAGATGGAAAAAATTGCACTCAATGCACGTAAAAAAAAAGCACACATTCTTCTTCGCACCACCACACACTTCATGAACTTGATCGGTTTAAGAAAGCAAATCATCATGGAAACTGCATTACCTAGCTTCAATAATCTCTTGCCTTCAATGTTATCTAAACTCAACGGTCTGTTGATTATTCACCTTAGTAGCATTTGGATGAAATACTACGAAAAACTTGGTAAAACATGTCTTCAACATCACCTTAATTTTTTAAAAGATTGCGATAGCCGGGAAACTTCAGATAATCGTGAATCCGGAGAATACGGGCGAAATCAAGGTTTCTTAAGGCAAGAACATTTACGGAATCAAGTACAATAAGATGGACGCTGCAACCACGTACGATGATTCTGCAGGAGATTGCCTGTACGTCGAGCTTCTGGGAGAAAACGACAACCTCATTCCTCTCTTCGTGGAATTGAGAATCACGTATAAATAACTAACTAACTCTCTCTCGAGCCTTCTTAAACCAGAAGGGTCATGGCTGCAGCAACACAGGCCTTCCATCTGTCCCTATCTTGAGCAAGATATATATTTACTCTTTTCCATCTCTACCAAAATCCTTTAGGTCCATCTCAACGTTGTCCCTCCATCTTCGTCTTGGCCTTCCTACAGGTCTCTTACCATCAGGTTTCCCAACAAGAATCCTGTAAACTCCTCTTTCCTCTCCCATTCGTGCCACATGGCCTGCCCACCTAAGTCTTCTTGATTTAATTATTCTAATAATATCTGGACATGAATACAAATTATGTAGTTCTAAATTATGTAACCTTCTCCACTCACCTGTCTCCGAATCCCTTTTAGGTCCAAAGATTTTCCTAAGGATCTTATTTTCAAATACTCTCAATTTATGTTCCTCTTTCAATGTAAGGGACCAAGTTTCACATCCATATAATACTACAGGCAAAATTACTATTTTGTATATTTTAACTTTCAGTTTCTTAGATATTAAACGAGAAGACAAAAGTTTATGAAGAGAAAAGTAACATGCATTTCCAGAATTGAGCCTACTTTTTATTTCCTCTTTAATATTATTTTCATTTCCTAGTATTAGTCCTAAGTACTTGAATTTGGAAACTGGTTCAAACGAGTTGTTATTAATAATTAGATTTTGATTATTACTTAACACTTGGTTTCGGCCTGTAAGCATATGTTTAGTTTTCTCTTTGTTAACTTCCAAACCTATCTCTTTAGCAGTTTTGAAAAATATTTTAGCATTATTCTTAATTGTATTCACATCATCCCCCAGGAAGTTATCATGTGCATATGCTAACTACTGAGTCACACCATTTAATTTTAGTCCTTCTTTAGTTTCTTTTACCTTCCTAACAGCATATTCTAAGGCAAAATTAAAGAGCAATGGAGATCATGCATCTCCTTGTTTTAATCCATCATGAATTGGAAATTTGTCAGACATATTAATACCTACTCGAATTTTACTTTCTGTTTCACTGGTGCATATTTTTATCATACTAACGCGCTTCTTAGGTATTCCAAACTCGACTAATATATTATATAATTTATCTCTTTTGACCGAATCATATGCTTTTTTAAATCAATGAATAGCTGATGGACATTTTGATTATATTCCCACTTTTTTTCAAGTGACTGTCTGATGTGAAAAATTTGATCTGTAGTTGATCTGTTACGTTTAAATCCACATTGATAATCACCTATAATTTCCTTAGCATATGGTGTTGGTCTTGTTAAAAGAATGTTAGACAATATTTTGTATGTTGTTGAGAGTAGGAAATTCCACGGTAATTATTGCAGTTCATTTTATCACCTTTTTTAAACACAGGAACAATTATGGATTCTTTCCACTGTTGAGGGATTTCTTCTTTATTCCATATTAAACAAATTAATTTATGAATTTGACATATTAATGAATTTCCACCATATTTAATTAACTCGGCTGGTATTAAATCAATGCCAGGTGCTTTGTTATTCTTTAGCCTTTAATAGCATCTTTAACTTAAGTCAAGTTAGGTTCTGGAACTAAAGGTTCTGTTGTGTGTACTTCATTCCCTTCTGATTTATCTCCTACATGAACATTTAAAAGGTCATTAAAGTAGTTCTTCCATCTATTTAGAATATCGCTTGGGTCAGCTAGAAAATCACCGTCTTTATCTTTTATCAAGTTTACTTTATGTTGCCACCCCTTTCTAAATTCATTTACACCTTTATATAAATCTCTGATATTTTTATTTCTGCTGTTTGTTTCAATTTCGTTAATTTTGCTTTTCAAGTAATCTCTTTTTTTTACTTCTAAACGTGCGGTTAACTTCTCGCTTTATTCTATTATAATTGTTCAGATTTGTATCATCAGAGTTATTTAACCACCTAAGTCTAGCCTGATTTCTTATTTCTATTAGATGATGGCATTCATTATCAAACCATGGCTTACTTTTTCTCGGTTTATGGTATCCTATACTTTCTTTAGCTGCCGATTCTATTGCATTACGAATGTGCTCCCAATTCTTATTTACGTCTGTTTCATTTATATTTTCATCATCATTTAAATCCTGCAAAATATCAAATCTATTTGACAGTTTAATTTGGTAATCTTTCTTAATTCTTTCATCAGTAAACTTTCCTGTATCAAATTTTATAACTTTTAGATTTTGTTGCTTATGATTTATCACTGAGAGTCTTTCTCTTAATTTAGCAATTACTAAGTAATGGTCACTTGCACAGTCAGCACCTCTATGTGTACGAACGTCAATTATACTAGTATGTCTTCTCTTATCAATGAGAATATGATCTATCTGATCATGAGTTTTAGCATCTGGAGAAGACCAGGTATATTTATGGATATCTTTATGTTTAAAAGTGGTACTTTTCACAATTAAATTCTTATACCATTAACATTACTTAATTCATGAAGACTTCCTTTACCAATCGTGGGTTTAAATGTCTCTTCTTTGCCAATCTGTGTATTAAAGTCACCTAACAGAATTTTCATATCATACTGAGAAAATTTATCAAAGACCTGTTCTAACTCTGCAGAAAAATCATCTTTAGTATTATCATCTTTATCTTCCTTTGGTGCATGTTTGTTTATTAAAAACATTTTACACCACCTATCCTGTAAAACTGCATATGATATCCTATCATTAATAAAGTCTACTGTTTTAAGAGCCGAGATAATTCTATTGTTTATAAAAAAGCCTGTTCCAAAATTATGATTTTCAGTACCACCATAGAAAAAAGTATAATTTTTAGTTTTACAATTCCCTTCTCCTGGCCACCTAACTTCCTGGACAGCTACTACATCTAATTTATACTTAACTATCTCATTAACTGTACACTGAAATGCCCCAGGCCGGTAAAGGCTCAGAACATTCCAGGTGCCTAATTTAATATCCTTATTCCTAATGTAGATCTTATACTTAGTCCAGGGACCTCCCAAAGTAGTCCCCACCCGGAGATCCGAACGGGGGACTATTTTACCTCCGGAGTATTTTACCTTGGGAACATCCATGGCCTTATATTGCTGTTTCTTGACATGTCTTTTACAGTGCAGAGTTGTCAGCTCTACGCCTAACCCCAAATATGAATGTAGGAACTACTACACAAGACAAACACAAACACATTAGACAGCACAATTACTACACAAGACGAACACAAACACATTAGACAGCACAACTACTACACAAGACACACACAAACACATCACAACTATAACACAATATAAACACAGAAACACACCACAACTACTACACAATATAAACACAAGCAAATTATACACCACAACTACTACACAATATAAACACAAGCAAATTATACACCACAACTACTACACTAGACAAACACAAACAAATTAGACAGCACAACTACTTCGCAAGACAAGACAAACATACTAGACAGCACAACTACAACACAAGACACATACATACACACCATCGATACTACACAAGACAAACAGAAACACATTAGACAGCATAGCTACTATAACTGGTTAATAAAAAAGTTGTGATTTTTCCTCTATTACACGTATAAGCGGGACACGCTGTAGTTAACTATAACAGTGTTCCCTTTAGAAAAATGAAAGAAAATGTCCATTTAGACATTTACTGACGAAACCAGGATGTATGAATTATACGTTTAGATTTGTAAAAATAATCACAAATTTACACTAAGTTTCTCACAAATTTACACTAAGTTTCAGACTACTTGTAGAAACATCAGATGTTTGTATCTAAAGATATCTGTTTGGCGGCTACGCGGAGATAGGCAATTCACTCTGGTAAGCCCACCTTTAACCCATCCGCGCAAATTCTCCCCGCGACCGACCCCGCCAGCCATCCGGCGGCCTCGCCAGGCATGCACTGTCCTGCTGGAAGCAAGTATGTAGGTATGACCAAGCGCAGACTTGATGATAGGCTCAAGGAGCATGATGCTGATCACCGACTCGGGAGGAGAAGAACAGACCTTTCCTGCCTCCTTATAGACAAAAACCATAACATAAACTCTGCCAAAATTGTCATGCAAGTGGAATCCATTTTGGAAAGGTTCTCAAAAGAAACCTATGCAGTAGTGACCACTCTCACCGACCTCAACACTAAATCCAGGGCCCTCAATAAAACCTGGCTTACCGCTATCAGGAATATACTTACCCACCCAACCTGACCTCCCCGCACGACAAGAAACCAAGTACGGCCTTAAGTGCTCGCAAAAAAACCCACCTTCACATGCGAACAAACACCACCCCGCGGAAACACACGACGAGACTCAGAGCCAACACCTACAGCGCCAAAACCCTGATGCGTGGTAAAAGAAAGAAGCACTACACCTACACCAGAACAGCAGAAAGTGAAAGGACCGCGTCAACTAGCACCGCCACGAGTGCAAGCTCAAGAAGAAGGAACCACGTCGCCCGCAGCAACGACATTGCATGCCCGACGAAGCCACGAGATAATCACGTATCCGATAATAAATAAATAAATAACCATAATGGCTAACGATATTTTTGGACACACGACAAACGGTGATCATGCCAGCGAGATTCTTATGCTGGATGTCAGGGTTAAAAAGTTAAGGAGCGATCTGGTAGCTTTGCAAAATACACTCATCACCAGTCTACAGTCGGAAATAGCAAGTCTTCAGTCTCAATGCTTGGACCCCATTCTCAAAATAGATTCTGAACTGAAATCTTTGATAAAAAAATTATGTCGAATTTCCGTCGGTCGGCAACGTGCAAGATATACAGTTGAGCGTCGGTTCTCTTCAGAACGACTTGGTCAAATTGCAGCAGCTTCAACGAAATTGAAACTTGAACTTGAAGAGCGAACTTCCGATCTAGAAAAAAAAATGTCCAAACTTCAAAACTTGATAGGCGACATCAAAGATGATTTCGACGTCAAACAGTTACAAAACGCCATCTCCATCTTTCGTGATAAATTTTTCACGATCGAAAGTGATCGAAATTTTTCACGATCGAAAGTGAAAGAGAAGCTTCAAAAGGAAGAAATTCGTAGCACTCTCGAAGAAATTTAGAGTAAATTGCAGATTTTCGATGACACCATTAAAAATTTAACTTCGTCCGACGAATTGCAAGTTATCGGCAAGAGCGTTTCGAACATCAAGCTTCAGTTAGAGGCGTACCAAGATTTTTAACACATTGAAACTACGATCGCTACGCTCCAGGCGTCTTTGGAGTTGATCAACGACGAAATTAAAAATATCCACGCTCTCATAGAGAGCTTCCAAAAGCAGACGATCAGCATTCAAGACACGTTATCTACGGTTCAGCAGAAGATTGATTACTTGGAAAATTTGAACGTCGAATCTAATCTCAACAATTTTCATCATGTCCTGGATAACATACAGATCTCGAAACTTTGCAGACGAGCGTTTCGTCGAACGAAGATTTGCAGAAGTTGAAAACGACGGTGTCGACATTGTCCGAATCTAGTGACGTTGAAAGTATCAAAGCGCTCGAAATCACGGTAGCTGGTCTTCCCACCTCGCAAGAACTTTGCGCCGTTAAAAGAAATATTGCACGCATACTGAAACAGATAGAAACGGAAGTGACGAATACGGAACAGATTCGGGACGAAATTTCTTCGCTTCGCGACATGGTGTCCGCGTTACCGATATCGCAGAGTGTGATCGATCTCCATACTCAGTTTACAGAGATGAGAAACATAATAAACGATCTTACCGCGAAAAGTTCCAAATTGCATCTGTTGGAAAATCTTCAGCAAATTGTCGACAGCGTCAGAGAACAGGTTGGTGTTCTGGAAGCCAATGCTACCTCTCAGGAATCGACGCTAGACGCTTTCGGATCTAAGTTGCAAGAACTGAACGAGAACTACAAACATTTTTAATGTTGAAATAAAAATCAAACCGTCATTTTCGTCCATAACGGATTATATCGTCGAGCAATAGTTTCCCATAGAAAATAAACTGGGACACGTTCACTGTAATCTCGTTACTTTCGATACTAAAATTGCCAAATTGTTTTCCTTGCAAGCTATAGAAATCAATAGCATACCGAACCTTAACTTTCGTCAACGACAACAAGTTATACGTATTAAGTCCGCATAAGTCGTATCACATATTTTTAATCGACGGTACCATATTTATGCACGAATTTCCATACTGGGCTCATGGAAAACAGATCGCAATTCCTACGATGACATTAATAAGCAAGCGCGGAGTCCAGAAGACAGGAAATAACCATTTAGGGTACTGGGACGAAACTTATTCTGTATATGAAATACACATAAATGAAGATCTTACGGATTTTGATGTGGTCGCTGGAGATAAATGTTTTATTCAAAATACCAGCGAAGTGCCACCTTCAAAACATCCAATCACGTTAGTCATTCTCTTGAAGCGAAATCTCGCGCTCAATGTCTAGGAAAGATATAGTGAACGAGTTGCACAAACCAACGCGTCGCAACTACAAACGTTTATCGGTGGTGACAAAAGGCATCGCCTGTTTGTGGCAATGTGACCTCGTCGAAATAAACAGCTGGAATTTGAAGAATTTACATAAAATCAACAAGGGCAACAGGTACCACCTCACTGCCATAGATACATTTTCAAAATTCGCATGGGCTTTAAATCTAAAAAACAAAACGGGAACATGCGTAGTCGAAGCATTCAAAACAATTTCGATGAAAGTGGCAGACGACCTCGATTTCTTCAAACGGACAGAGGAAAAGAATTCTACAACTCCGTATTCCAGAAATTCGTTAAAGATACAAAACATTCATCATTATTCGACCTTCAGTCACAGAAAAGTTGAACGTTTCAATCGAACCTTGAAAACGCGCATGTGGAAACGGTTCTCGCTTCAGGGAAATTACAAATGGGTCGACACCCTGCAGGAACTCTTTGACGATTACAATCACACGGTTCACAGCACGATACGCATGAAACCCGTCGACGTTAAAAAATCTGACGAGCGGGGTTAAATATCTACGGTTTATTGTCCAAAGCACCGCCCCACGACCAAGAAAGCAAAATACAAAGCAGGAGACCAGTTGAGGAACAGCAAATTCAAACGTACGTTCGAGAAGGGATTCAGAAAAAATTGGGGCACGGAACTTTTCAGCGTAGTTTGAGTTCTACCCGGAAACCGTAACACGTATGTAATAAAGGATAGTCGCGATGAAATTTTGAAAGGAAGGTTTTACGAAGAGGAACTCTCTAAAACTAAATACCCCGACACGTACCTCATCTAGAAAGTATTGCGCAGGAAAGGTAACTAACTGTTTGTAAAATGGCTGGAACTTCCGGAAAGAAGTTGGATCAATGCAAACGAAGTGATTCTGTGACAACGTGGAACGTGGTGAATCGTCTACCAAACTTTAAATGCCAAACTAAAAAAAAATAATGGCTAGTTCCTACCCGATAACATTCGTTGTCTAATCGTAGGTCCTTGCGATTGTGGAAAAACCATGTTACTGGTGGACAATTTTCTCCTCGCACCGAATTGGTTAGATAGGAAGAACAGACACCTGTACGTGTTCTCCAAAAGTTTGGAACAACCGAAATATCAGCAACTCATTAATTTGTACGAGGGACTGGACATACCAATCTTCGAATTGGAAATTAAACCACTCGACAGCTGTCACGAAAATTCTGTCGTAGTCTTCGACGATGTAATTTTAGAAAATCGGAATGAAATTCGCAACTTTTTCACTCAAGGTCGTCACAGGAGAATGGATTTCTTTTACCTAGCTTAAACTTTTTCCAAAATTCCAAAGCAGTTACTACGCGACAATGCTAATTTCATTTGTTTGTTTCGTCAAAATCACACCAATCTCAAGCACGTTTACGATGACTACGTGGGAGGAGATTTGAACTACAATCAATTTTCGAATTGCTGCTCTTCTTGTTGGAACAGTGATGTTTTCGAATTCGGGACGATCGACATGACTCGAAAACCTGGGTCGGAAAGTACAGAAACAAAATCAACGACTTTGCGAATGTTGCAACGTCACACGACGTTTAAGATAACCCCATATAAAAATAATGGCAAAACGAAAAATCGAAGACAACTTGAAATGGCGCGATTACCTTGCGAAACGATTCAAAGGTTGGAAATTCGAGAATCGCGGATTCTACGAAGAAAACAAGCGCGACAGTCAACCCATTATCGACGCCATAAGCGGTCTTGGTAAGGAGATTAAAAATGTCACGGAACAGAACAAGGATCTCATCACAAAACTCGTACGTCTTGCCGCTCGAAATTACGAAGATTATCCTCCGTCGCCTCTCTCTAGTATTCACACTCCTCTCGAACTCAGGCAACCGCCGAAATGTGAAGCCATAGGAAGTACTTCATCTTCTTCGGATAAAATCGAGTGGTCCTTTGGCGAGAGATTACCTGAGTACCGCGAAATTCGATTGTACCCGAGCATGGAAACCAACGAAGGAGTCATTTGGAAAATTGGAAGATCGAAAGTCACGTTCAAGGAGACGACGTAAAAATTAATTTCGGCGAAAAAGATAGTTGGTCCAGGTACCCAGGTACGGTTGGACTTTGGGAATTCATCACCAAAAAATATCTGAAAGATTACACGGACAAAGATTATCAAAGTTACACGGACATTTTAATATTGTCGGATCCTCTGTACCAAAACAACGACGCCACTCAGAATCGTGTCAAATCCAGCAGCGGAGAAAAATACAGGAATCTCATCAAACCTATTTGGAACGATATAAAAAGTGGAAGCGGCGTCAAACGCTACAACACGTTACCGAAGGAATTCGTATTGGTTGACGACGTTAGGAAACTCGTGGATCGTTTACTTGTCATAGCAGGCGAAGAAGCAGGTAAGCGTAACTCTTACAACGAGAAAGTAGGAATCGTGGACATGATCAGCACCAAACTCTTCAACTTCATCGCGAACGTCAGTAAAGGAATAGGATATCTGATGAAAATAATCAACACACTTACACCGAAATTTTGGAACGTGGCAGAAGGCAAGGGACTCGTGAACGACATCATAAACAAACTACCGTTCGAAATGCTCATCCCAGGTTAACAGTACTGCGGACCGGGTACCAAACTCGAGCAAGGATTGGAAATAGAAGACAGGGGAGTGAATCCGTTGGACGCCGCATGCAAATATCACGACATCGCTGCCAACGCACAAGCAAATCTAGATGCACGTCACGAAGCAGATAAAAATTGGAACATGCAGCATTCGGGAGATTCATGAGCAGAGACGCTTCTCTGGGAGAACGGGTTGCAGCTTTGGGCTGTTGAACAAGTTTTAAAAAAATAAAATAGAAGAACCGCTCAGTAACCGCGACATTGAATCTCTGATCGAACCGTGTGGAATCAAACACTTCAGATAATTTTTCATGTCAGATTCTTTACCCTCCGCCGTGAGGAAAAAAAGTGTGGGGTCGTCAACTTGGACAAATACGAAAATCCAGGCACGCATTGGATATGTTATCTCAAAAATTCAAACAACAACGCTTTCGTTTTCGATTCTTTCGGAGGTGTTCCACTGTCGGGTTTAGTGAAATATCTCGAAGCTTCCAAGCTCTACTACAACGACGAGAGAATCCAAGGTTTCGAGGAAGTGAACTGTGGTCACCTCTGCGTTTCCATGCTCGCCTTCATGTCTCGAATAAATAACCCATTGATTCGAGATTTCCAGAAAACATCGTGGAACCTGAAACGTCATCATAGGAGTGTTCCATTTCACAAACGAAACTTCGGTCTTGAAACTCACGTTGCACGACGATATCGTTTATCCTAAATCCATAGCTCTTGGTGCATTCTACAGCATGTACCTGATTCCCAACGTGGCCGAACACAACACCATCAAGATCGGAAACGAAAAAATCAGCATCATACCCGGACAGTACAATTTGTCCACCTTGCAAGCCGAATTACCGAGAGGAGTGCTTCTCTCTCAAATTCCGTGACCCACAGAGTCGAGTTGGTGTCCTCAACGGAAACCTTGAACCTGGGTACGATCGGAGAACTTTTGGGTTTCGAGAACAACACAAAACTCGAACCTGGAATCAAGTATTTCGGCGCTCACATACCTGGCCATCCAAAGTTTGAACGTGCACTGCAACGTGGCGGAAGGAATGATGATAAAAGCAGATAATATCGGCAGTAACGATCAAACGGGAATCGTACCGACTTTAAAACCAAATTCGGAATTCATGGAACCGATCACCTTCACGCCCTCGTCGCCGATCTACTTTCCGGTATGTCGCAACAGAATCGACCAGATTGAATTGGTGGTGACCAACGAAAAAGGTGAGGTTGTGGATTTCGCAGGAGCAACTTCAACGGCTATCGTAGAGATCAACATATAATAAATAACCATATTGGAGCAAATCGAAAGTTACGAGTTGCAATCTTTCCCTCCCAACCGTCGCACGTTCGCCAATCTCAAAAACCAAACCGGGAAAATGAGTTCGACGTGGACGTAGGGGACGGATTCGTTCATTCTCACAGATCAGACCTGTCCGTTAAATTCTACGTGGCGAAAAAAGAAAACGGACATTCATTCCCGCCCAACGCAAATTTGAAACTCGTAGACAACTTCGTGCCCTACCTGTTCTCGCAGGTCGAAGCCAGAAAACACGGAACGGTCATCGATAGAGTCGATTAGGTGAGGCTGAGGTAGTGGGAACGTTGAAACTTTCGAAAACGGATGTCGCTTACTACAAAGCGGGAGGATTCAAAGCGGGAACGAAAATATCAACAAAAGGTCACACGGTACTGTTTCCCATGCGTCTACTTCCGGGTTTCTTCTCGGACTACAAGGAAATCATGTGGAAAGGAGGTTTGAGAATCACTTTTCGCAGATCCTCGAACGACAGCAACGTTTTGATACGATACAGTAACTTGGGTCCGGACGGGATCACTCCGCTTCCAAACATTTTGCCCGAAGCAGCAAATGTATCATCCAAACCATGGAGTTGAGAATGCCAGTGGTGGAATACGAAACCAACCACGGCATCAACTACAAAGCGGATATCTTGAAAAATCCTCAGATGCGCGTTCAATTTTACAGTTACCAGTGCGTCCAGAAACTCGCTTCGGGCAACCATTACGAATTCGCCGTCACGACTCAGTTCAACAACATACAGTTCGACATGCCAGATTTCGTCGTCGTGCTTTTTCAGACCGGGAGGGACAACGACCAGCAAAAAGATTCAGCAAATTCAACAACTGCAAGATCAAGAACTCATAACTCAAGAACGGAAGGAACGAAGTTTTCCCGTTCGAAAATTACAACCTCGACATAGCACAAGATGATTTTTTCAAGTTACACGAAGCGTACTCCGCTTACAAAAGATTGACCGAGGGAAACGTGGACGTTTACTACACCCCAAGCGAATTCAAAGCGTTCAGACCCATGTTCGTCATCAACACGTCGAAAAGAAAACAAGTCGTGGTCAACGACAGAACAAACATTAAGATAGTGTTCGAATTTCAGGATCCAATCCCCGACAACACCGTCTGCAGCGTCATCCTGGTGGCAGTGAATTCTTTCGTCCAAGACGTGAAAAACGAACGAGTCACGGAACAGTTTTAACGTCAAAATGTAAGAACAAGAATCACAATTTTTTTTAGAAATCAGAAAAACGCGACCGTATCTCGGAAACGATAGAATTTGCAGGTTCGTTATTTATATAGAATTTGTCGGGAACAGCAAGTAAAATTCCGATCATGTAAAAAATTCAAGGTGTTTATATTTTTCTAAAAAAAATGCAAAATACGCCTTGGAAATTTCAACCACCTATTCTATTTAGATTGGAGAAACCTATTGTCATTTTTTTTCGAACTATCAATCGCCACCTCCATTGTTATTTTTGGCTCAATTTTCAAATTTACCACGAGGAGAGATGGTGGTTCGTAAATGACATGTTTTAGTGAAAAAAAAGTCGACGTAATGAAAAGAAGTCGACAGAAAATCCCAACATTCAAGTTTCGCTCATAGATGACTCTGTCGTCGCCTATCAAAAAATCCGCGAAATTAAAAAAAATCGCCACCGTGTCTCGGACCCCGCCCCTCCTCCTGTCGAAATATGTGAAATGTTTTTTCCAAGTGTGTGTGTTCCCCGCCGCGTTGAAAAACCTAAAATTGCGAAAACACACACACACACACACACATACGTGTAAACGTGGTCTTATAAGGGCCGAGTGAGTGTACATATGTTGTTGGAACCACTATAATTTGATAAATTAGCATAATCAAGGTCATTTCAAAATGTCGAGACCATGCATGTGATTACAAATACCACCGTGGTTTTTGAAAATTATCATTTATGCAGTTTTCCTCGCGAAAAAATGGTTACTATTCTTGTTGGAACCTGGTACCAATATCACCTGTCTAATTTACGTGTTGTAATTTTTAATACAATTGCATCCGTTGTGGGTACCAATCAGTATTGCAACACCCGTTCAAAAAATCACAATTCTTGTCGGTCACATGATTTCCTCCTGTGTGTAAGCAGCTACGTGCCATACCGAATTGGGCAATAGTTGTGAAATGCGCTTTACGACGTCAATTGAGAGCGCGTAGCTTGCACGCATCTGTCTCGGCACAGAGCATCAGGAAGGGGGGGAAAGAAGAGTTCCTCTCGCGGGAAGGGCGCCGTTGAGGAAGGGCGCAGTCAGACTGCTGCGCAGTCGGTGGCGTACTTAAGGAGTTTTTGCCTCACTGTGGAATTGAGATAATAATCACATTTACCCTAATCGCTTACTCTTAATTTTTACTTTGCATACTTTTTTGTGTTCTTTGAAGATTTCAGAAATCAAAGCAGACTTGTGCGGCCTATCATGCCGCAACGGTGTGAACTTTATTGGCACGCTACCAAGCGAAACGCAATAGGTAACAAGCGACAAGAGATACATATCGCTTGGAAGTGAACCCTCAGTAATCAATTCGACCTTTCGCATCGATGCGACAGGGAAAGCTGCACATGTCGCTTTCGGCTCGATGCATTAGGTTTTTCGCGCATTAGCGGTGAATTTCTTGCTTTAGATTGAAGTCGCCAGTGTTCATTGGCGTCCGGAAGGAGGGCAAGGTGGGGGGGGGGGTCGTGCCCCCCCTGGAAAATGAAAATTAACCAAAAATTATATATTTCACACATATAATTTCATTTCAGCCACAATAATATGTGTTAATTAATGCACGAACATGATAAATTCAAATTTAAGCAATATTTTTTGAGAGAACATTGGGGAAAATGTGGCTCAGTTGCCCCCTGGAAAAAAATACCTCCATTGCCCCTCCCTGGAAAAAATCCTGTTGACGTTCATGCCAGTGTTGCCTGTCGATTATCGTCTGCCACTTGTCGCTTCGATCTGAAGTTTCCTTGAAGGTGGTCAGGGGAAGAATTCTGACGGAGGCGACAAGCGACAGTGTGCTTCCACATCGACAAGAGACACGGGTCCCTTTTGTCTTCTAGACTAAAATATTCACCGCCCGTGCACGACAACAAGTGGAGGCGTCACGATGCACAACATTGATAAAGTAGCCACTTTGAGTGACACAAGAAAGCGACATGCAATATTTGCAGCTTTCCGTGCTGTATCAGTTCAAAACGTTGCATTGATTACCGAGGCTTGTCGTTTGTCGCTTTACGCTTCGGTCTGGAATCTGCTTAAACGGCATAAATGGCAGGCGACTAGCGACATGGAGATTTTATACCAAAGCGACAAGCGACATGAGACCATTCAATATAAGGTAAAACATTCACCGCGCATGCGCGAACAAAAGTACGAAGCGACATGATGCTCGGTATTAACAAAACTGGCCAATCAGAGCGACACGCAAGCTACAAGCGACACCTGCATCCTGTCGTGTCGCTTCTGTTCGAAAGGATCAATTCATTACTGCTGGTTTGCTTCCAAGGGACACGTGTTGGTTGTCGCTTTCGTGTGTAATCTCCCTTACAAAGCATAAAAGCTGCAAACGACAGACGACAAGTGAGGCGACAAGCGACACGGAGAATTCACACAGAAGCTGCAAGCGGGAAGCGACACTAGCACAGTTAGTTTAAATTCAAACATTCACCGCGCATGAGCTAACAAGAGCACGAGGTGACAGGATGCACGGTTTTGAGAAAACTGCCTAATCAGAGCGACACGTGCAGCTTGTCCTGTCGCTTTGATACGAAAGGTTGCATTTATTTCTGAATGCTGGTTTGCAAGTGAAGCGTGTCATGTGCAACTCCTCTCTGAAAGCTACACCAAGCCATTGTTTTATTGAATTCTCCTCAGGAAAGGAAGAGAATGCTTATACAAATACAGTCTCCGTAGATCATTTGCGAAGCCACTCATTGTATTTGAAACTCTATTTTCTGTGCACACTCAGCGTGCACTTTAATCTACTGAAGCGGCCCTAACAAATTATTCGCTGGAACTAGGATCTCACTTTCCTCATCGTTGTGAAGGGTCAATCGCAATAGAATTGTTACGATTTTATCTCTCCGGTTGAGAACAGAATTTGGAGACTATAGTCCACAAAAAAATTTTAAAATTTACTTCTGTAGGAATTATTAAATTGGGTGGTGCTTCAGATGGCTGTTCCATGTAGACTGTACATTTGAACAAAAGGAGCAAAGGAAAAGTAACTTATTTAATTTCTTTGTAAAATGAATTAAGTGAATTAAAAATTTAAAACTACAAAGTTTGGGATCCCCTGAGATAGGGCATAATTGTAATAATGAATGATTGACGTATAAACTTGATGTGAAGCGTACAGAAATGTTTGTTTCGCGAATAGAGCGAACAATAAAACGTTTTATAAATCTCATTCCTTGCAACCACCCAATCACAGTAACTGTTCATCACCTGACCTCTACTTCCACGTCACCCATGAAGTTTGCTGGTGTATCTTTGCGTCCTATCACCTAGACCACAAGCATTTCGTTTTCGCGCCTTTTTTACCGGACGCCCGGTTCTTTCTTACTTCGGTAGTTCTTCTCGTAGTCAAGTAGGAGGGGTACGAGTACACATAAGGCCTCCCCGATGGCTCTGTCGACCTCCTTGGCGGAGTGTTTAGCACAGAGCGCTACGACGCCAGGGGTTCCGGGTTCGAGTCCCGGGTAAGGCATGGGTATTTGTGTTTTTCCAAATGAGAAAAACTGAAAATTGAGAATAACCGAGAAATTAAAATCTTGAGAAAATAATGAAAAAAGGGGATACTTCCGGTTAGGGGTATTCCTTTAAAAAAAAATGGCGTAGTGGTTGCTTCGTCGCCTTGTAATCAAGGGGTCCCAGGTTCGATACCTGGTGGAGGCACTTCGTGGTTTGGATTCCACTTTAAACTGTAGGTCCAGTCCCGATTAGCCTTACTGTGCATATAGCGGACTTAAAACACCAACTCAAACAAACGAGTTCCACCTGCACCAAAAGCAAGCATACATTCAAGAAGTTTAAATATCGTACGTCTTCATGTCGTTACGCAGTCTCAAACGCAGGATAAAAAATAACCCTTTTTACTACCTTGCTACCTCCATATCACAAACACTTCACCCTTGCAATACGCAACCACGATTAAGAAAGAGAAAGGAACCAACGTTCTCGAGGCCGAGTTGGGAGAAGTATATTATTGGTAAATAATCATATCGTACAGTCACGGACACTTCTGTGTTGTAGCAACACTATTAACTTTCAACGGAATCATTACTACCCAGAAGTGTCCATGACAGCACAACCCTAATCTGATGCTGCGTTACATTTTTTTGGAATGTCGACTAAAAAACTCTCATAACATGTCGCAATAGAACAAGTGGCTTCACCAAAGTGAGGTAGAGACGAACACACCATTATTCTGCACTGTTATCTCGAGAGTCCGATATTAGCAACATAGGGAGACATTTTTTAGTCACAAGAAATGCTTTCAATTAATTACTTATAAAAAGTAGACGGTGTCGTCTTTGCAGAACATACTGACTCAACTTCAAAAGCACAAGAAGCTAACTGTCTCAATTATATACGGTCTAGTTTTATTATTGTGTGTAGTTTTACCAACTAACCTTGAAAGAGACAGTTTGGATCGACGTACACACGGAACATTTTCAACCTATGGCAGCACAAAACATGTCGCTACTAATACATAGCGACGTAGTGCAACAAGCCTACGAGCATACAATGAACAATCTCTATTTTATGGTGGTATTTTAAGACTTTAGATTTTAATGTCGTTTGAAAGGTGTAGAGCTCTTAATACAAAGAAAACTAATAAATAGTATGAATGTGAAACATGCACCGGTAAAGTAAAGTGCATTACAGCGTTGTATGGATGTAGTTGTAAGGAGCCACATATTATATCTCACTTAATGTCCCAATATTTTGGAACATTTCTTGATTTAGGGCAATTATTTGGAAAATATTGACCGTCGACGAAGCTACTATGGCTGCAGTCATCTGTAGAAGACACAGAAAATCTCAGTCCGGATACGAGTGCATCAGCTCAATCTATGGTGTAAACTCGTTCTGACTCTTGTAATTGTTATTCGGTCCAGATTTGAAAGCACCACTGATGCAAGGCCTCTTGTTGAGTGAGCGAGTCATCCGTTTCTTTTCCTCCCTCCTAATTTATGATGGCGGGCCTCACGCAAAAAGTGCATAATTTTAAAGAGTGGGAAGTTGCATGAACGTTTACTACACCCTAGCTGAGAAATGATGACTACAATGACAGAAATATATTAATGTTACAACAAAGTTATCATTGAGAAATTACAACATCTTGTAACTTGGATATCTAGAAAAGTATTACAAGAAAGTTTGAACATTGTATTTTTGACTTCATTAAAACGTGATGAAAATGTAGGAACATTTTTTCTAGATTTTCGTGTTTACAGTCAAAAATACAATTAATACCTGCTATTCAAAATATTCTGGCACAATATGTACTGGGCCTCCCCGATGGTTCAGTGGTAGCGCCGTCGCCTTGTAATCAAGGGGTCTTAAGAAATCTTGTTAATAATAAGTTGATATAGGATTATTTGTGTGTAAAATATTTGTGATTCACATAAGAAAGTGAAACAAAACTGTACTGTTTGATCGGGGGAGCAGACTTTTCCTTTGCAGCTCTAAGGGATCAAGGGATTAGCGGGCTAGCGATAAGTAGGTCAGTGGTACAAACATGGTTCGAACGTCGATCTCTTCTTCTCAGGACGAAACAGCCGAAATAGGCTGGAATAAAATACTTGAATGCTGCGGCAATGAACTTTGTTATGAGGGGACAACAGAATGTAGTTTTTGTAAAAAGTAGTACCATAAATCTTGCGCGGGAATGAGCGAAGAAGAATTTACGAAATTTGAGTTGCATAGAAATATTTTTTTCTTCCAAGATATGCTGCGCGCTGTCAAAAAAGGAAAAGTAAAAGTGCACAGGGTGTTCAAAAATTAACTGACGAGAATAAAGAGAGCGTTAGCCTCACGACACTTTTGTTATTTATGAAGCAGAGTACAGAAGAGGATAGGTAAGAGCAGCTTAAATTTAGAGAAGAGGATAGCTTCGGCTGCAAGTCGTCTCACTCTTCTGGCTTTAACTTTAGAAAGATCTGACCATTAAAATTAAAATTTAGAGACAGCAGGGGAGACATTGTTTTCATTATTAATATAATGGTTGATTCTACATTCTTAATTTTTTGTGGACGCATTTGGAGGTGTTCATGCACCACTGGCAACCCCCGTGCTCACTCCTATGCCCTCACATATCAATTTTAATTTGCTTCATATGTACAAGATGTTGTTTGAAACTGTGTTAATATCGGGTGTCTAAGGAGCAAAGAAAATACATTTTACACTGTTACTCTTCTTTGTACTCATAATATATATATATATATATATATATATATATATATATATATATATACGTATATATATAAAGAGACAATAAACATATCATTTTGGGGGCAGGGGGTAGCTACTGACTGCATTTTCGCACAGTATCGGCAGTATTAAAAAACAAAGATTGGTAATTGCTTTGGTAATATATGAAAAGGTTGATTTCTGGTTAAATATTACTATTTCGTTGTTGTTAATTTTATCGGAAGAGAAAATTCTTACACTCCGCAGAAGAGAAATCATGTATTAATTTCCGAATCATAATCACCATTTTATATCATATGCATATCATTAACATTTTTCTGTTAAGCCTTGCATGTATCCTGCAGCGAACGACGGAAACCTGTCAAAATACTTCATCGCAACCAAAGCAGTGGGACAAAGGCCACGACTGTAGAAATGAAGGTTCCACCGAACGTCTATTTCAGGCGCCAAAGAGTCTGGAGTTGTCTCGCTGAGAGCTTGAGTTTTGGTTTCGCTTCTAAGTGAGTGAACACTTATATACACAAGCAACAGTGGCGTGTGCATGGGGGCAATTAGTAGGAATACAGTACTCCTAATATGGTTCAAGTTCGCTGTAAAATTAACTTCAACTCCAAATAAAGATGGCGAAATAGTGTAAATGTTGTCTGCTATCGTAATTGTCCCCAATGACGTAGTGGTAACGGTATCACATATAATGATGTGGTCCGGCGTTCGATCACCATTACAGCCTCAGCGGCTGTTTCCATTGTATGACATTCAGCCAACAACGTCCCCCACAATTATTTAAGCGAAATCACACCCATTGCAATGATTTCGAAAACGTTTCGGAGCGTGTTGTAAACACACTTGAAGGTGCAAATATAACGATTATATTCTAAATGTAGTCATGCATTTTGTTTAGTCTCTTAACAGTGGGGCGTTACCCCCACACCTCCTATACGCCTTCATGTCGTATTGCTAAGCACTGGGAAGCACTTTACCTTTCTTTTACGTCTTAACAATGACCATACTATCTATCAGACTAGATAAAACGATGTGTAGGGCTTCACACACCCTTCAATCGCGGCTAATTTGGAGGTGATGGTGATGTGATGTGAACAAGAAAAATCATTGATTCAATATTAACATTTTATTTTGAGGTTTAGAGAATGATAAAATATGTGTAAAACTCGTGCAATTGGTTCTCTTTTTTTCAATGATGATAATTTTGCAATTATTATAATTATTACGTAACTGCACCTAATATAAACTACAAAGGAAGAAATTATTCATTAGAAAATATTTTCTTGAATTTTAATGTTAAAAAATATCAATATCTATTCATGTCACTGATTAGGAATGACCTACTAAGAGCACAGACTTTCATGAATGACTAGCATGTGAGTCAACATGTGAAAACACCGTTACGAGTAGAACCCAGTATACAGAGCCCCCTGGTAGCAGCAGATTTTTCATTTATACTTTAGGAAAGTTCAAGTTGCTGCTTCTCATGTACTAGTATATGCATGCTAAATATTGAGGACAAAGAGATGAAAACAATTCTCCCCTCTTTCTTTGTTGCTACTAGCGTTTTAGGTGAGAATATTTACGTTTTGAACTCAGAGTTTCCCTCTCCCCTTGTATGAATAATGCGGCGAATTCAGCAGTCTTTCAACAACCATCCCTCTACCCTCTGTGAGGTCTCAAACTTACACTATATATAACCTTCAAGTACACTAACTTGACATTTGTGTGAAAATGTAAAACATTTTACCAATATATTTTAGGTAGCCTTACTGTGCATAAAGTGAACTTAAAACACCAAATCAACCAACAACCAATATATTTTAGGCGAACCTAACTACAAATATTTAATTTTCGATAGTTTTAACTGCGAAAGTCAGCTAAAGCAACACTTTAATCCACCATCATGCAAATATAATTTATTTTATTTTAACGGTTATCCCAACGTTAGCATTTTTCACATGTCCCTTTGTAAGCAAGGGGTTCTGTGTTCGATGGAGGCATATAGTGTTATGATTCAACTTTAAACTGTAGGTGTCCACTATGACTAACCTATTTGTACATAAAGTAGATTTAAAATAAAACCTCAAGTTAATTACCTGATTCTTCTAAATTTTTAGGACCAAAACTTTACTCGGAACGAATTATTCGGAAATCCTCGTAACTCCTTATCGTTCTTAAATTTTACAGTGATTTTATAATTGTTTTTTACAATCCTGTAATATTGTATATTTCCCAGTGTTGAAATCTTTCTATACATATATAAATGGTGGACTAAGAACGATGTCACTTTCTAATCAAGGTTTTTATTAAGGGCAAGGTCCGTGAAGACTTTCTCCTACCCCGCTTGAAGAGGTCTGTCCATAACAGCCCCTTTTCCGCGAGGGGTGGGGGTCGTAAACTTGTGACGTCACCTCGGAAGGAAGCTTCTCCTCTGCGTTGACAAATTCATTTCAAACAACGACGAGGTGTCAATATTTTCCAATAGTTACAACAAAATATTTAACTCATTATATATTTTATTTCTGGGGTATGACATGGACGCAGACACTTATCTAGAAATATATTCCGGGAAGGGTTTATGAACGTTGGTCAATTGTATCACATATCATAGTATAATATGTATCACACAAAAATGTCTTGGTATTACAATATCTGCTAATAATACTACGTTAAAAGACAAAGAATAGCCGGATCTATGGCAGAGTGCGTAAAGGGTTGACTTTCATAAAATAGGAATAATAATTATTATTATTATGTAATAATTATGGATGATTTGTGAATAGAGGAAGGGAGCTGCAGTGATTAAGTCGGTAGGGCGTCTGACTGCTACGAGACCCGACATTATTATTTTTATTGATTTATTGATATTGATTGAAATGCTTTATTTTACTTCGCTTTTTGGGCCATTTTTGGCTAACTTGCGATTTAATAATATATAATTATTATTATTATATTATTGCATACAAAGTAAATATATAAACACAACATCTATCACGTCTGTCATTTCAGGAAATTAGGTACTCAATTACAACTTAAACGTATAGCACTGACCGAAATGTATTTTTTTTTCTAAATTTTCGGACCAACCACCGGCAAGAGTAAAAT
Source organism: Lepisma saccharinum (assembly GCF_977018435.1). NCBI lineage: Eukaryota > Metazoa > Arthropoda > Insecta > Zygentoma > Lepismatidae > Lepisma > Lepisma saccharinum. The sequence goes on from NC_139230.1 coordinate 106,444,407, forward strand.
TTAGTTCGAGATCTTTCTCCTTCCTCCTTACCTATTGTTTACAAGGTGTAACAAAGAATAGACTTTCGAGTATTATGTCGCAGCAGGAACTGAGTTCCTTCAACAAACAGAGTTCCGGAGCGTTCCGGCTCACTGGTCATACTGTAATCAAGTATTTTGCTGTTTAAATTTAAGCAGCTACTTCGCAAGTTTTCCGGGAGAGCTTGACCCCAGAACCCACCCTCTAAATACGACGTTGCATACAAAAATTCCAACAACAATTGCATACATATAGGTCTGTATACTAATTGAAAACATTCGTGCCTCCAATGCGCTTCCATGTAAAAAGACTGGCGAAGGAAGGCAAGTGCTTCCGCGATGGCGTCACAGAATTGTCGACCGCGGGGGTTGTTAAAAAAGCCCAGTTATGACGGGACCTTCTCAGACGGGAGGAAGAATGATTCTACGGACCTTGATTAAGGGCTCCCGGATTCGATGTCCGGTGGAGGCACATATTATTTCGGATCCCATTCAGTCCCGATTAGTCGATCTGTTCACAAAGTAGACTTGCAACAAACCATTATCTCTTTACCTTAATATCCAGGAACAGTAACTTGTCGATCTGAGTTAAGTCACTAATTCTACACATGTTTACATAGTTTATTTATTTGTATTAATATCGTTAGAATTAAACGCAAAATTTACTTCAGTTTTCCTCCAAAACGCTTTTAATTCCAAGCTTTATTCTTGCATAGCATTTGAACTTCATAGAAAAACAAGCTTTGGAAAAACGCTGAGAGCTGTTTCCATTGCATGGTGCCTCGAAGTCTGGACAGGAGTAAGCGAAGAGTAGGGATCAACAAGCGAAAATAACAATTATACCAATACATAATTAGATTATAGCAGCATACAATGACTTGCATTTTGTTACTTCTAGTTTGTAAATGCAGCAGTAGTCAAGTTGTCATTCTGCACATTGTTGGATTGAAAGCAAAGCTATAAGAAACCGAGGACAATGTCAGAATGTGAAAGAACACGGCACACAGTAGTGGCAAGAGAGAGGGGAGAAGGTAATGTAATGCGACGTGCACACGCGCGAAATTTGTTTGCTATTGCTAAGACCCTTAAATCTGTGATTGTCCCTTCATTCATTTCTGGCATTCATTTGCATCCTCGCAATTAGCCAGAAGTGGTAGAAATTCCACGTCAAATGAGCTAAATCAACTAACAATAAGTATATTAATAAGTGCACAATCCATGTATGACGCTTCGGAAGGTGGAATTTTGAATTTAGTAATCCTCTCTCAGTTGCGTAGCAATATGCGAAGCCCTGGACGAGATTAGAAGGCGAGGCCCGCATCCAGTGGCGGAAATTAAGGGGAAGTGGGGGCGAGTAGTCGCTTCCCCCTTGTTTTCCACCTTTGCGCCAGCACTATGCTAAACCTTATCTACCAAGGGAAAGTAAACTGTCCTTGTAATTTTTGTTTTATAATCATTGATGCATGTTTACAAGACATTCCAATTTAGTCGGGACAGTCCATTTCTTCTAATCCCTGTCCCAATTTCTTTCAAACTTAAGTCGTGTTTCGAAAATGTTTATTTGGGGGGGTTAACTCACATTTTGACATGTTCTTCATTTTAATAATGATTGCTAATACGTATAATTTAATTAATATATGTATTATTTTCTAACCATAGAATTATCATGGCTGTTTAATGGTGCTGGTACAAGAACGTTTCTAAAATAATGAAAACATTTTTAGTTTGCGGAACACAGTACTATTCAACTTCTGAGAATTGAATGTAAACAATAAGCACCATGCTCTACGCCACGTGACAACATTAGTCTGTTAGCGATAGTGTTGCTGAATGCTGATTGTCGGATAGGGGGGAGAGGGCTTATCGGTGAGTTGATTTTTTCCCGATACTTTGGACCATAACATTGCAACTTTACTTTTTTTGTAGCAGTCGCCACATATATTTGGATGGCATAAAATCTACCTAACGCTTCGCTGTCCCTTCAAGTACATTTGCTTCTATAACGTTGTAAATATTGTTTTATAAAGACCACACTGAGGGAAGGAATGCTCTATCTTCCACTAAACCTGAATACTGTGTGACCATTTACTTCATTGCATTATTAATTATAAAATGCAATCAAATACACGGCCATAAATTATCAGGTTTAGGAACGGGAAGAGTATTTATGTAGTTTATATTTTATTTTGCCATCTAACAAGTAGTGTTTACTACAGTGGAATTAATATTTTCATTAATATCATAGAAGGCAAGTACATGTTGTTTACAGGCATTATTTATCAAAAAGGAATTAAATCGATGTCTTCAACTCGAGGTTTTTCTCCTTATTCAAAGTTTCTGTTGGGGACCATTATCAAGCATGGGCTTCCGGAAGGGGGGCAAGGGGGGGCCGTGGCCCCCCCCTGGAAAAAGAAAGTGAACCAAAAACTACATATTTCACATACATAATTTAATTTCAGCCACAATAATGTGTGTTAATTATTGTACGAACATGATAAATTCAAATTTAAGCAATGTTTTTTTGAGGGATGAACACTATTATTGAGGAAAATATGCCATGTTGCCCCCCCCTGGAAAAAATACCTTCCTTGCCCCTCCCTGGAAAAAATCCTGCGGGCGTCCATGATCAAATGTACATTTCATTGTTCTCTCGGTTGTTTTATGTATATGAAAATGCATTATACGCATATGATAATTCGAATATCTCTGCGTAAGTATTTGTATGTTATTCATATGTTATATATTTGAACGTTGAACACACACACAAACCAAAGTAAGGAGCAGGACACAGTTCCTACTTTGTGAAACTTACGCAATGGAGAGATCAAGCGTAAGATACCGTGACAACAAACACAGGGGGAAATGCCCTCTCTTCTAGTCGCACGTTAAACAGAGCGAGCGATCACAGAAGACGTCCAATACGTGTAGCAACGTCGCAAGAAGACATCCAGGGTTTCGCCGTGGCTGCAGGCCGAGTGTAAAAACTTCGCTTCACTTATCAGTGTTGCCAAACACGACTGTTTAAAAAATAACTACATTGAAATTGAATGTAGTTAAGGATTGCGATCAAGCAGTTAACTTTGAGAAGTATAAATACTTGGTTCCGTGTTCTACGATCCTGTGTTCGAATCCCGTACGAGTATTGGAGTAGTTATGTACCCCCGTTGAAGTCGATAAATCAATTGATTGGAAAATATCGATCAAAGATCAATTGATGATGTAGGTGTGTGGGCAAGCAAGTGTGGGTGTTTTGAGGGTTTTGATTGGCTGTTGGGAAAAAGGGGGCGTGGCATAATGATATGGGTTTCCTGTTGTTAATGAGGAGATTGATAAGTGTTTCCGGTCGGGAGTTGAATTATGGTTTTTTGGGGGGCGTTTGTGGTTTGAGGGCTTTGATAAGATTGAGATTGCGGGAAGTGTTTCCTGTTGTTAATGAGGGATTGATATGGGTTTCCTGTCGTTGATGAGATGGACGGTTATTTTTGGGGGAGCCTTTCCGGTTGTTTTGATGAGTCTGAAATTGCTGGAATTGTGTGTAACGGTTTTCTGCGTGCCGGAACATGTTTTGGGCGTAGTTTTGGACGAGTTTGAAATATCTGGGGGGAAATTGGGTGGCGGTTGTTTTTCTTGGAATTGTGATACGTGTTTCCGGTGATGGCGTTGATGTGCGTTTAATTAGGGAGATAGGATGGTAAATGTCTTGTTTGCTAATCGGGGCAAGTTTGAACATGTTTTGACCGTTTACGACCGTTGGAGGATGTGACGTAGATACAAGAAGGTATAAATAGAAGAGTTGGAAAATAGATATGTTAGAATGGACGTGTGTGGCACAGGATTGTTTAGTAGAGGGCTGAATTTTTACGAATATAGTTACGAGGAGTTCTGGGAAATTGTTCGATCTTGCGGGGAGCTGGATAGTGACCGAACAGCCCTGCACCGTCTGTTGAACTATTTTCCGTTTATGTATGTGGGGCTACGTGAACCTCCCTGGTGTGGATGTTACCTGTTTGACGAATTAGGAAATGGTGTCCATGAATATTGCGAGACGCTAAAGAAGATAGACGAGAGAGAAAAAAGAGTGGATCAAAAAACAGGATTCCCAAGTCACAGGTGTATGTGCGAACTACGTCGCAGGAAGGATGAGGATGAGATCCATGAAGCATTGAAGGGAAGAGTGAAAGAGTGGCTTGTTTTGCTGGAGAACAGAAGTTCCGTGTGGTGTTCAGCCTGCGACCGCCCTTTGTTACGTAAATTAGAAGGACATCCCTGTTTCCCTGTGTTTTCTTCCGAAGGTTTCGGCGTTCGCAGATCACTGTTTCCTGTTGATGGTGAGGATAACCAGATTGAACATTTATCGCCGATACCTACAACACCGCCACCTACAGTATCAGACGAGTTTCCTTTGTTCGACATATGAGAGTGTATACTTACCATACTCGTCTGATAGCAGGCGGTCCTTTTACCACCGATTATATGTCGGTGAATGCGAGATATAAGACTTACACAAAGTGGCCAATAGGATTACGTCAGACTGCTGAAGAATTAGTCACTGCAGGTTTTTATTGTTCAGGATTCAGTGATAGGGTAACATGTTTCCATTGTGGGTACGGAGCGTGTGATTGGACATCCAAAGATTACCCGATTCTAGAACATTACCAGGCAATACCAGCCTGTACTTACATACAGAGTGTTGCAGCGTTACACAGTGATTCGAAAAGTTGCAAATATTGCGACAGTGTGGAAACTACTGAAACATCCGATAATCAGAGTGTGGATTCTGTGCTACTTTGTAAAATATGTTTTGAAAACCCTTGCAGTGTGGTAATTCTGTCGACATTTTGTAGCCTGTGGTCTCTGTGTTTCTCAATTGGACAAGTGTGCGGTATGTCGGGGCAGTATTGATGATACATTGACAGTGTTCACCTGTTGAACAAAATGGATGCCTGTTTTTTGGACATTCAAGGTTTTCGAGGGGTCGAAGGAGAATTTGTGTGTAAAGAAGTAGGAATTTTAAAATTTCCTTTCGACAGTGCATTTGACTGTTTAGTGAAACCTCCATATGGTTTACACTTGTTGAGTGAAAAGTATCGCCGAGTGAATTACTGGCTCCGTACCAACAAACATGGTCTTGATTGGAATGATGGATGGCTACCGTACGAGAAATTAGAAGATCTTCTGTATTTAGTGCTTATGAATCAGCAAGTTTATGTTAAAGGTACGGAGAAAATGGAATGGGTGAAAACATTAGTGGGGAAAAAAGGTGAGGGTAAGATGACTGTATGCAATATCGAAGAACTTGAATGTCCAAAGTTAAGCAGTGTCAAAAACAGTTCAGAAAGTTTAAAATGTAAAAAACATGGTAAAGGTGAAAAAACCTATGCAGTTGAAAATGTCTGGAAAATGTACACTTTTTATTGTAATAAATAAAAGAAATGTTCAAAATATACAAATGTTTTATTTATAATTGATAATATGGATATAGAATAACACCAATGTTTTATTTACAATTGATGATATAGAAGGTTTACAATACCTGAAGGGTTATATTACAATACATAAAATAACAAAGACTGATTTACAATACATAAAAATAACAATGGTTCATTTACAATATGGAATAGATTTACAATGGATACTTTACAGCATCAGATACATAACATAACTTATTTACAATGTCAATGTGTGTCCAAGATTGTTCTGAAGATATATTTCGATCATCAATTCGTTGTACCATAAAACATAAAAATAGTTCACTACATCGGGTACTTCTTTTTTTCTGAACTCATATTCTTTTTGACACAATATACAAAAGTCTCCATTTCGGGTTGTAATTTATGATAACGGTCATTCATTAATTTTTGCAGAAGTCTAAAAAGGTTACACAAATATAAGTGTAGTTCAGAGGCTGTGAAAATAAAAGCATCTGGTGAATGATGTTGATACATTGAAATACACCGTTTCCCGAAAAAATTTACACCACTAACGGTGATTTTTTCAGTAACCAAATAATTGAATCGTCGACCTGTTTCGACGTAATTTAATAAGTCAGATTTCGAAGCACACAGTTCTCTAATCTGTTTAGAATCGATACGTACGGGTGATCTCCCCTGTTGCGAAAACTCCCACACTAAATTGAAAGGGGATTCTTTTTCAAATCCTATCGCTACGTACTTGCTCTTCTCTTTGTTCAGAAAATATGTGTTCGCAAGATAGAGATCGAAACATGTCTCTACGGCGTGTAGTTCAGGACACTGGATTGTATCTGTGGAAAAGCCTATTTCCCTACGTCTTTTTATGAAATCACAATCCGTAGTCACATCCATTCCCTCGTCCACCGTCTCGTTCTTGAGAGTGACAGTCTCGAATTTAACGGGTTGCACACGTTTGCGAGTTTTACGTTTGGAAGCATCATCCTGACGGGTCATACGTTTCACAAGTTTGTCGTGTTTTTCCATTGTAGAATCCACAGCGGGTTCCATGATGTGTTAGCTGGAGCTGTCTCGATGACACTGAGAGAAACATACGACAGCACACATTTTATATAGCTTTTTTCATGGCACAACACCGTGTCGCGTGGATAGAACAACACCCTTGTTCCCCTCTGGGCCACGTGGAATGTGGTAAACATTTGAAGATCTGACGGAAACGGTGTAGGATATATCCATCTTTACTGATGCCTGGTGTAAATGTCTGTATGAAATCCTTGGTTGTAACATGGCGCGCTTTGTAATAAGCATACACGCAACAGTAATGTCCGCATGTTGTGGCCAATACTCCCTGTAAGGGAATGCTGTTGTAAGTCCAAACCGAGGAATGACGATTCAGGAAAGTTACGAATTCTTGATAGAAAGGATGAAATCCGTATGAATCGAAATACTCGGCCACATTGTTTTTGTCGAAATAGAAGGCCACCCAGTGTGTACCCCGGAAGTCGGACTTGTCAGTGTTTGCGATGATCAAGGCCGGGGTAGAAAACGTCCGAGGTAAAAGATCTCTCGGGTAAACACCGTAGAAAATGTTTCTGGTGGAACAGTTACTAGATAGAATCTGTCTGATCTGCGACGTGTTCATGCTGCTTATGTTTTCGAAAACGTAAAATGAGAGTGCAGTGTTCTGTTATTTTTATACTCTCAAGGTGATATTCTTCTAATATATGGGGGAACGGTTGTGTGTCAACAGGTTCGGGCACTTTTATACTATCAGGGTGAAATCCGTCTACCATTCGGGGGCACTAATGCGTGTCAAGAGATTCGGCAGTTGCTACTGTCAAAAAAACACTATTATGAATAATATCATTGAGTATCAGTTGGATGAGTTTTCCCATCTCATGTTACATATGTTTTCAATAATGTATAATCATGTGTCTGTCTTTGGTCATTTCTACGGTTCCAGAGCTGCTGTCAAGTAGTTCGGGAAACGATTGTATGTTCACAGGTTTTGAAGTTGTCACTTTCGAAGAAACACTACCATGCTTAATAGTACGGGTTATCACTTTGGTAGGTTTTTCCATCACAAGCAGTATAATGTTTACATCGGAGTTGTTTCGATAACACTGTGAGTCAGAAACACAGGCACACATATTTATAGAAAATTCTGTCTCACTGATGGACGATAACACTTCTATCTTTAGGTATATCTACTGCAGATTCAAATTCAGCATACAAAAGGCATGTTATATTTTCCGACAGCTGAGGAGAAAACTGCATCTCGGCTCCGATGATACCTTGTTCCTGGAGGCTAGTGTGCGTGTCATTTCCTGAAGAGTCTGGCGTTATGTCGTAAATCAGGAAAAAGAATCCGTTCTCGAACATTTTCCGTGTGATCTGGTGTCCGTAGTTGGCGTGATGAATGCCTGTACCGGAAAATAGAGTTTGATAGGCACGTGTTATCAATCCGCTGTTTCCTCCTGTGGTGATCCGTAAAGGTTCGGAAGGTACGAGTTCTCCATTTTTCACAAGATGGATTTTTCTTACTGTCTCCGAGAAAGCTGGCGGTGGATACCATAGCAAAAAGAACAACATTCGGAAAAGGACCTTGAAAAGCATTATCGATCGAAATCTGCTGCGTTCCGGCGACGTAAGAATAAGCTTTGATGACGCTTCTGGTGAACGGATAATGGGCAGGAGCGTAAGTGAGTGCTCTGTCTATGGCCAAACTGGTGCTAGGAGTAGGAACGATGTGATTTATTTCGAGAACAGCCTTTAACATTTTTATTCTTGTGGTAGGTGATGTCTGGTCTCCCCAGATGTAAAAAGCGTCACGTGATCTAGCTAGATCGATGCGTACTTCAACACCGTTGATCAGGTATTTAGACTGGTGGAAGAAATCTATGTGAAGTTTTCCCATAAGTTCGACCACGGCTGTAACTTCCGTAGGATTGCCTGTCGTCGGAACATACTGGAAAAATTTTTTCCTTGTGGTGAAACCTGTGTTGTCGGCAGTGATTTCATCTTGATGTTCAGGTGTGTCCAAATACCACAGGGCATTCGTGAGATGCGTGTTTGCGGCATCGCTTCCGTAATTGATAGCTGCTTCGAAGATCGCTTTATATGCGTAATTGTTATCGGCGGTTGTTACAGCAATGCCGTTGAGAGTCACTGTACATTGGGAAAAGAGTGAATGGAGAAGATAATTCACGACCCCGCAGTTTTTTGTGAGGGCATTTTCGGTTTCGGAAGCACTCATGGGACTTCCATCCTGTTTCACCATTTGCGTTTGCAGACGGAGATAGGCAGATGAAAGATCGAGAAAATCAATTCCTGCCCCCGGTATGACAAACTGAATTATATTCTGATTATCGATGGAAGCGATAGGTTTGTAGGTGGCTGTGTATGTTTTTTCCACATTTTGCTGAATAGGTTTTTTCCGGAAGAGGTCGAACTGCGAGATCATGCACATGTTATCCTCCATCATTATCCAAAAATATCTTTCCCTGAGACCTTCTGTTTGATTTTTCTTTTACGTGTTCTCATAGATTTTGCAGATGTTTTCCTTCGTTTTTAGGATGCTCGTTTTTTACGGATCGTAGATGTTCTAATACGGGTGGCTGAACGTTTTAACATCAACTGATCAATTCTTGTTGCAGGTTTTGTTCTTATACCGGAACCTACCAGAGAGTCGATTTTCCGTTGTGCTTTACTTTGAAGATTTTGACCCGCTTCACGTACCCGTTGACGAACAATAGTTTTCGGAGTTTGTTGTGTTGTTGCAATATCGGTGATAATATTAGCTCCTGTTTTTAAAGCTTCTCTTCCGATCGTTTTTGCACCGCTCCAGAGTAGAGGTTTCACCAGTCTAAAGAGTCCTGCGAAAAGTGAACCCAATCCTCTCCCTTTTTGATTTCTAGTTGAACGGTAGATGGGTCCAATTCCTCCACGGATTTGGTTACTATAATATTCGGTCTGTGAATTCATGGTAATTCATTCGCTTTTCGACAAAGACTGAGAAAAATAGGGGTCTACTGTTTTTTAAAAGGACTTTGCTTTTCTACGAAAATGTAAAACAGCGATTGTGGGTACGGACCCAGTTCTCAAAGGTAGGAGATTTCCTTTTCTATCGTACAACGCAATTTCTATTGTTTCGAAAGAGGCTTTATCCAGAGGAACGTAATGAATCGGGTCGAATGTATGATGGGCTACGGGTAGTGTGCAAGATGTATTTGTGTCCGAACACTGTTTTCGGGTAAGACGCAACAGACGTACCATTTCTCCCCCGACCAATTGTTGTTTCACCAGATCGGAGTAAATGAATATATAGGGGTTTTTATCCACAACGCTATTGGACATTGCGTGCGTAGAATAAATAGATTTCAATATGTCATATCGAAATTTAGCATAGTCATCAGTTTCGTTTATGGGTGTAACGGTATTTGTTGGAGCATCGTCAGGTTCAGGCTTCGGAACCCCTATCACGGATAGATGTTTGTACACGGCCTCTTTGAAGAAAAACCTGAGATGAGTAGGAACAGCTACATTCGCAGGGTCTGTTTTCAGGAAATAAATCAGATCCTCTATCGTATATGTTGTTGCAGGAAAATAAAATGGTTGTTCGTTAATATAGAGTGTGTTATCCGGACAAACTGTAGATCCAAATGTTCCCCATTGCGGTTCCGTCAAAAAATGCCAGAATTTCTCGAGAACGGATCTCCTTATTTCCAGGTCGTCGGGGAGAGATTCTGTGATGGTAAATATCAGGTCCTCAGCACTTGCATATGTCCGAACAGGAAAAGTTAACATTCCAGAATCAGTTTCCAAAATATTGTCGTATAGAGTTGAATAATGTAGTTCTGCCAATCCGACTTCCCACAATTCTGGAGACAGATCGATCCGTTTAGCAAGTTTTACGGTGAAATGGGTGAGGGTGTTGCTTGGAAAGTATTCCTCCGATGCAGATGATAGGAGGTAAACATAGAAATTATCGTCCATTCTCGCCGAACACAGAGGACTCACTGGATCGCAGTAACGTTATATTTTGATATAAATATGTTGTGGAAATTATTTTTCCGACAACTGTTTTACGGAAGATGCCTTGATCCACGAATCGAAACTAGGTGGATATCCGAGCCAACGAACCAGGGATTCCAAATTTTTACCTTTTCCCCGGGTGTTCAAAATCTTATCAATTTTATACTCTTCTTCAGGATCCGAATAAACTTTCTGCAGTTCATATTTCTAAAATGTACCTTTTACTGGTTCTTCATTTAAGTCGTCTAATATGTATACAGGTACAGGTGTTCGCTGAACAAGGGAATGGATTTTGAAAAGTTCTCGTGACCACGATTGTTCGTATCCTTTCTCGAAATGTCCTTTGACTACAGAAATTCGTACGATATCACCAACATTCAGATCTGAAGATGGTTGCGAGACATGTTTGTCAGGTTTGTTTAATCTTTTCCACACAATGTAAACATTTGTCTCGTTGACATCTCGAGGGGCCATTCCTATGGAACTATGGATTGCCGTATTGTAACCTTCGAGAAGTTGCGGTAAAATATCTACATAACGTCTTGTTTGTTTTGAGGTGAAATATTTCCACATCCGTTCTTTTAATGTTCTGTTGAAACGTTCCACTACACTAGCTTTCACAGGATAATTTGTAGCTGTCGAAAATTGTACATGTTCATTTTTTTAAAATTTCTGGAATGTAGAATTTGTAAATTCCGTTCCTTGATCGGTCTGCAGTGTTACAGGTTTCCGTTTGTTTTGTTCGTAAATAGTTTTGAAAGCTTCGGTTACCGAATTGCTTGTTTTATTTTTTAGCGGTAATGCAAAGGCATATTTTGAAAATACGTCGATCACTGTCAGAAGATATTTGTACCCGTCGTTATGTTTTTGTATCGATGCCATGTCGTTGAGATCAGCTTCCCAAAGCATGTCTATGTTCCACACATTGTAACGATTTCGAGGGAACCTTTTTCTCGCCGGTTTGTGGAGAGTGTAGGTTTCCTGATGCATCAGCCATTTTTTCACCGTATCGCGGGATATATTTTTGTCCCGTACCGCTTTCCACAGACGATCTACAGATGAGAATGAAGCGTGGTGTCGGGGATCGTAAATATTTTGGTGAGAATTTTATTGTGTTTCAACTTAGGGACTCCCATGACCGATCTCTCTGTCTACGGCTTTTTCTCAGAGGAACCAGTTTGTAAGCGTCAGGTGTTCTCAGAAAAGGTGTAGTTTTTCTGGAAACACGGACGGTCACTTTCTTCTTCTTTTTCTGTTTCTGTCGACGAGACGGTCCAGGGCTTTCCGTTGGCGACGATGACAAGTTCAACGTTTTCGGATCCGGAAGTGTTTTTTCCTGACGTTCGTCTATCAAATGTTGTGCCGTAGATTGGTACTCATCGATGATATTCTGTAACTGATGACGTGTATTACGGGGTAACGTCTCTGCCAGGTTCTGAGAAAAATACGTCGATTCTGGTGAAATAGTAGAAGAACCGTCGTTATCTTGAACAATGGGAATCTGTAATGGTTCTTTGGATTTTCGACTCAGCCATAAATACTCGTCCAGTTCTTTTCTGTAAAGACGCCATTTTTGATCGTCTGATATATTTTTCATTTTTAGAATATCATTCATCTTCTTATCTAGAACGGATAATTTTTGAGTTACAGACAATTCGGAACCACGAATACGTGCTAACTGTTCCGGTGAAAGGACGATCATTTTTTTGTAAGAAGATGTCATTTCTCAATGAGGAATGAGAGTACCGAGAAGACCCGATAACAAGGAGCCTAGAAGTAAAGGTAGAAATCCTCCTTTCTGAACAAGAAGCTTTCTGCGTTTCTCGATGTTCACTTTCGGTTTCACAAGATTGCGTATGACCGACTTGTAAGGTGTCAGACGGCGTTTTGCAGATGGTTTAATTTTCACGTTTCCTTTTAAAACGTTCAAGCAGCATTCGCTGATGAAACGAATTGTCTTTTTCGGAGCACATTTCAATAATGATTTACGGATTTTGGTAGGTGAATTTTTCAACACGTGCAAGAAAGGTGAATGTTTCTTGAAAGAAGTCGAATGCCTATTCCTGTTAGAACGTGAGTTGGTACGTATCTTCCTCGTTTTCCTCATCTCGATGTTTTAAACATTCCTGAGGAAGATATGCAGTTGAGTAATTCTGGTTAAAAATGTCTGTCTGATAACGTAAAGGATCCGGTGTTGACTGTGAAAGATCAATATACAAGTAACTGAAAGGTTGCGTCGTAGCATCTATATATACTTTTTCGAGTTCCATCATGCGGTGATAATGAAGTTGTCGTGCAAAAACAGTAAATTGGTTCATATCTCGTGGATTTTTAAAAATAACAAAATGCTTCACGTTCAACGAAATATCCCTGCAATTTTTTCCTTGATGAAAAAGATTCTGTGTTATGAACACCACCGAAATGTTTTTGTGATGGCTACCTTTTGTGAAAAGGTCGGCGACTTTTTCTCCCTGAGCAGCCATCATAAGATCGTCCAGGATTATGAGAGTGGGTTTTTTTCCGTTCCACGACTGCCAATCGACGATACCTTTATGATATTGCACATCTCGAAGATTTTGCGGAAGACTGTTTTCCTGATCGTAACACCATATGATTTTCTTCAAGGATCCTTCGACGAGATGAACAATGGAGTCGACTATGTTTGTCACAAAGGTAGTTTTTCCACTTCCTGATGCTCCGCAAACCATCATGGTGAAAGGATGGGAAAGTTTGGGAAACATGTTTTATGCTGAAGAAACGTCTTACAGGTTCTGAAGAAAAATTAAGATCTGCCAGTCTGTAAACACATTTTATATACTGACCGTCCGAAGAAGGATTCGAACTCTGGACCACTACATACATATTTTAGTCTGTGCAGTATCCGAAAGGAAACGATAAATGTTCATGGTCGAATCGTCGTTTCAGCAATACTGGTTGAAACAGCTTTCTTTCATTTGTACTGATAACCTGGAACTGTTTTGTTCTTCTAATTCTGAAAATATTTTCCACTATAACTTCAGGTTTCTCATTATTTATCATGTCGCACATAGTATCAAAATTAACCAATTCCGATGTGGTGGTATTCAATGTAATCCCTTTCACTTTACAGATATACCGTGATTCGGAGAATGGTTTAGTTATTTTCATGCTGTAACTTTTCGGTCCCGTTGAAACAAACTGTTCACAAACTGCATCGGGGCCGAAATCGGTCAATTCATTGGTGAGTTCTCCTAATGCGTCACCTGTCTGGGGGTGATATTCCATTTCAGGGCTATCTATGTAAATGACAGAATCCGTATCACAATAACATATTCTGTCACCCAACTTTTCGAGAAGTTCATACAATTTGAGGCGAGCATGGCATGTCGTGAAGGCTGCAATAGGAACATATACTTTCCTGTTCAGACTGACAGCCTCTTCAACATATTTTCAGTTCACTAAAACAGTATCCTGATTGATGAACACAACTCCTCCGATCATTATATTTGGGTCAGTCATTTTATCGAGAAAATCTTTCGATTCCTTGATGATGGTTGTTTGGGAAAGTTTGTCCCGTTGACAGAATTTGCCCCATAAAGAATTAAGGCAGAGTTTAGCCAGAGTACGTTTTCCAGGATTAACTTCTATACTGTTTTCTTCCAATAGAATACCCTCCCTATCAAAATATTCCTGTATGTATTTCTTGTTATCCTCATCGTTCTGACACCATGAAGGAGAACCGCTCGCTTCCTGTTTTATTTTCAAGAAAGTGTTGACATATCCTGCAAAAAGTCCTCCAGTTTGTGTGACAGGGTTGTTCATGGATGTTTCATATTTCCACACTTCCGACATCTACAACACTTCGTAACCTAAACTGCATGCTTTACGTACCTCGGCAATGAACCAAGTTCCCGAAAGTGCGCGTTGTTCATCGGAATGCTGGCATGTACCTTCACATTTCAGTTTGATAGCACACTCCTTACACAATACAAACATGAGTTTTCCATGCATTTTTGTAGGCAACACAGGATGTAAAAGAGTTTTTGGCGGCAGAATAATACATTTGATGAGGCCCTCCATGTTCAGAACGTCATTTGCCGACGGAATAGAATTTCCTAGAAATATGGTAGGATGTCCGACAGGATAAGCACAATATCTGTTCACATAAGGGTACAAACTTGTGAAATCATTGTACTGCAATTTCTCATTCTCTTTGATCTTGTAGTAAGTCCTGACACTTTCAACTCTTCCTCCATATAAGGCGTCTCGTGGATTTAAAGGAATGCAGCAAACAATAGGATGTGTCGATAGATATCTATCGAGTTCAGGATCTGCTTTCAATATTTTGTTGAAATCGCATTCCCACATTGTGACGACATGGTATCCTTCCGAACGTAAAGCAGCTAGTTTACGGCATGTTGTTTCGTATCTGAAGGCATGTCACTATGTTTTTGACTGCTACTATCCTGATCGGTTTCATCTTCATCGTCATTTTTCGGATACATATCCCTGTTAATTGATATGCAGCGTTGACAACCATGCCAGTAGCATCCAAGCGCCTCATACACTGTCTGCGTCTCCTCGTGATATCCGTCCACTCTGTAACGTCCTCCTATGACATATTTTTCACGAGTACGTCCACCGTGAAGAAGTATTACATGATTCTGTTCTTCAACATAGGTTAACCATTTCAATGCAAACTTGGACATCTGATCTGCATGATGGTAACCTCCTTTAGGAATTATCCCTATAGTATTAGCCGCCATAAATTTCCCTCTGTAAATCAGGGAACAGGCAGATGCTATTGTGATGCAATCCTTGAAAATGTCTATTTTGCATATATCTAGAAAATTCTGTCTTAACTTCAAACATCCTTGTCTCAACAAGACAACATCCTTGATGCAGTATTGGAGAAGTTGGTTTTTGTTGTTGAAAGGTATATTCTTATTGCATTCAATGTCATACCAAGACATAAAACGGTGTTGATCTTCAACTGTTTTCATATATTCATATCCGTATGCAGAAGGAGGAGGCATGGTCCCTATGTAATTTCTGTTCTTGTAGGTGTTCCACAAATGTGGATAATATCCTTTCTGCACGGGCAAACCAAAAAGTTTTGAAAATCCTGCAAGATTTGTCTGAACGTAGTTGAGACTATCCACAAAATGAAGATTTTGGTATGTCATACTAATAATTTTGGTTCCATCTAAGATGACACGAGGTTTCATTTCTCTTTCCAACATTCTCCTTAATAGAAATGTGCAATCATAACCTCGTGCATTGTGTGCACAGATTGTTATGTTGGTAAACTTATGTTGCAATTCGAGATAGGACAGAAATGTGTCTACAGGATCATCCCAGAATACAAACTCTCTTGTTCCACAGACAGAACATGGAACCGTTAAATCCTCTTTTTTGTAACATGCGTGACAGGCTGTCTGCACTACAATAAGATTCGGAACATGCAGAAAAGTTTTTTCTTTCTCAGAGTAAGGAATATCTGTATAACATTCAAAATCGTAAAATATATATAGAAATTTTGAATTCAGTTTAGGTTTCGGTATAGCCATGTGACAGAAATGATTGATAGGCTTCACACAGTTACATACAGTACAGTACTTCATGTTACATTTATGCACTTTTTCATATGTATTGTGAGTTAGAATAATTCTGAAACATCGGGGACACTGTTGTATTTCACTACAGACTGTACCGTTTCGGAATGGTGTAGAAACGTGATTCGTGAAGCAGTTTTCATTTTTGAAAATTCTGTGACATGTCTGGCATATTCTGCGAACCCCCTGTTCAGGTACACAAGGTGGAGTTGACCGGCACATAGAACACAATTGTTTACACAGATGGTTATGAGCTTTTTGAAATATGAGTTCGTTACACCCGCGACATTCTTGTTTTGCCGCAAATGCTCCAACACGGTTCACTATTACATCATAATGCTGTCTGAGGTTATCATAGAGAAGGTATATAAATTTGGAAGCATTTTCAACCAGTCCTTCAAACAAAACATCTTTAACATCACGAAGATTGTTGTATACAATAATTTTATATTCTGGAAGAACTTGCTGAAATTTTCTCAGTTCCGGAATCCCACTTCCGGCACACGTATTGTCTGTCAGATCTACATCTGCTTTTCGCATCAGTTCGAAAACTGGTTTAAGAAGATTTCTGTTTCTTCTATATTGAGTATAGGACGGATCTTTATCAGCATGGGCTTTCCCTATGACCAAAGCTTCAGCTAAACAGAGTGGTTTTTTTCTATTTGGAACACCGACGATACTTCTTTTTTGCGTGCTTAACATGTAATTAGGTAAACAATAGGTTCGATTACCCCCCCTCCAACAGGTATATTGACATGGTCTGCTCGTAAAATTAAGCGATCTGTAGCAGTGAAAGTTTTCGCACTCTGCAATATTTTGTACATAATGTTCCACACCATATCACAATGTAACTGATCACATCTATGCCACCCGATATAAATATCTTTCACAGTTGGGTCAGATATGTTAGACAGAGTTAAACCTATTTTGTCTTCATCCTTGGTGTCCTTTTTAACGTAGGTGAGAAGATTTTCAACACCTTCGCGAATCCAAGTGTGAGGATCGACATTCTCTGGAGGGTGTGAGAAACTGAATTCAACACGTCGTCCCTTGGAACGGAATTTAGGATATTCGCGTTCTTGAATGTTGTGTAATATTATATTCCCTATCTGTTCACGAGACACTGAAGCACGTTTTCTTTTCTTACCTTTCCCATCTGATACAGAAACATTCTGGGATGGCTGTTCTGCTGGTGGTAAGGGGTCCGATCTCCATGACGGTCCTGGCAAAGGCTCCGGGTGTGATCCGGATGCAGCGTTCGTAGAAGTTCCTGGTGATGTAACGTAGTCGGATGCGACGGCTATCTGCTTCTCCTTGGTGACTGGTGACGCAGGATCGGGTGTCGACGACGTGCCTGGGGACTGTTCGGAAATACCTGCCCATCCTTCTCCGGAAAGATCGGGTACGGATGTTGTCACTGTCCGTAGTAAGTGGTCATACTCCTCGACCAAGGAGATACTTTCTCCCGCGATGATTTTCTGCGCAATGTTCACCAACACTTCCCGCAACTGTCTAGGTGTTGTGTAATATCCATCACGATATAGCACTAAGAGATCGTCAGCGGATAACTGTGCGTCCATGATAGTAGGATGACTATTTCACGAAGACTGTCTTGTGGAGACAACTCCGTTCTTCATATACGCAAGCATGCCGAAGCAGTTATTTCCGTTTCTAACGGTTCTACCGCCTAATCTGTAAACTTCCCGGAAATTTGTAACAGTCTTCTGATGTTTATCTATAACTAATATGAAGCCTATGTAATTTTCCGGAAATGGTTAACCGTCTTCACCACATGTTTTCCTGGGTCATATCAAAGCTCATGTACAATTCGCGGAACTCGTTATTGTCTTTAGCAGGCGTTTTCCTGTTCCTGACTGATATCAAACCTTATGGAAAATTCCAGGAACTAATTAACAGTCTTTATTTTTTTCTTTTTTAACAGTGAAAAATTTTGTTATTCAAAGTGTCCCCGATCCGACCTTAATTGTTCTACAGTGATAGTGATTGTAGATTCGGAATCTGTATGTCGAGACCTATCAGTAGAGCGTTGGATGTCGAGACCTGTCAGTAAAGCGTTGGAAGGGAATATACTATTGAAAATAAAGAAAGTAGAAAACAACCGAACCTAGAACGATGAAACCTAGTTCGACGGAAAAAGGACTTCATCCCGAGTCCGAAAAGCTATCGATCATCCTTCTAGTTCAATTAGGGACGGAGATATATCGATTTGAAATTTTCGCAAAAATAATCGAAAAAATAATCGAAAAATAATCGAAAATAATCGAAAAATAATCGCAAAAATATCGAAAAAATAATCGATAAATAATCGAAAAAATAATCGACAAAAGTCCAAAATTTGTTTTAAAAAATTGAAAATTTGTTTGAAAAAAGTTGAAATAAAATACCCTCAGTCACAATCCTCCTTGTCCCAAACCTCATGCATCAAAGGGTCCTTAGTTACGGCCCTGTTGTCGCCAGACCTCAAGTTTCAGGGGGCCCTCAGTTACTGGCCCTGTTTGGCTCCGGACCTCATGTTTCAAAGGGTCCTCAGTTACGGTCATGTTTGCCTAAGAGTAAAACTAATTGTATATTCGGAATCTACACATACCCACTTTTAAAACTGTAGGCCCCTGTACTCATGTTTAAAAAAAAAACAGTTCCGGTCCTGTTTGACCCCCCAGTAAAACATACTGCAGATAAACCCTTTCACAGGCATGTTCTCCATTTCCAGTTATAAGTGTTTAACGCTGGGGAAATTGTGACAGTATGTAACAAGGAAATAGTGTTTCTATGAATAGGCCCTCTATCGCATTCCAGGCGGAAATCGTTATATGATAACGATAGCCGGTACTAATTAGTCTCCATCGAACAAAAAAGTCGCTTATAAGTGTTTGACGCTGGGGAATTTGTGACAGGATGTAACAAGGAAATAGTGTTTGTATGAATAGGTTCTCTATCGCATTCCAGGCGGAAAGAGTTATATGATAACGATAGCCGCTACTAATTAGTCTCCATCGAACAAAGAAGTGTGTTATCGCGGGCATACATAATCAGCAAGGAAGTTGCAGTCTGATATGGATGTGTTGGGATCTTCAGTGGAAAGTTTTCATTCTTCTATACGCTCTTTACAAGTTCGGGTTCTATTAATGGAAGGCGAGAATTTTGTAAGTATATTACATCTATTTATTTCGATACAATAATAACATTTACTTGTATTTACAAATGTTTTATTACTTCAACTCATAGTACATGTTTTTCATATATATTTTTTTACATTTTGTTAAAATACTGGTACTTTAGTATAGGTTTATCGCAGTGGCGGCGATTAGGTTCCAAAAGCAGTTCATTTTTCCCTCGTAAATAAGGTTTAGCATAGTGCGGGGCAGAAAGGGGTGTGGGGGGAACACATCTCATTTTCTACAATAATTAAACAGTTTCGGTTATCCAGCAGGACCCCACAATATCTACAGTCACGGACATTTTCGACTTGCAACAACTTGGTTATACAAGTGTTACAAGCCTAAAATGTCCGTGACCGGTCAGAAAACTGAACAAACAGGTGTTAATGTATTAGTGATTGTTAGTTTATTTGTTCAGTTTTCTCTTTTTTAACATCTCCACCATCCGTTCCTCTAGCTCTTTCCCCGTTCCTCCTGTTTTCTTATTTTCTGATCTTTCATTCCTCACACTTTTAAATAGTTCCATTAACTCGAAACAGATTCTCAACGATAAATGCGAGGGTACATATTGGACTCTCTGTATGTTTTCTACAAAATCACCAAACACTGCAGCGTTTCTTTTTTTTTCAATAATGAAGCTGAATATTTTCACCAATGTGTCCACCTTCACTTCAAAATCTTTACACGTTTCTTCTAGTCGGCGCAATAAATCTTCGGCCAACCCGTTTTCTTCGCAGAAATTGACGTAGCTGACTACATGCTTTTCTACTTGGCGTGCGTGAACTTTGCTCCACAAATTTCTTCTCTCTTCTGTTGTAGTCCCCGTCTCCTCTTTTACGTCACCATACAGTAGACTGAACCCTAGTGGAAGTGTAGTCATCTGAAAATAGACAGAAAATATATTAATATATATATATTTTACACAAACTGTAATCACTGTTATATATTAATTCACACATATTTTCAGGAACGTAACATGCAGCAAGGAGAGGCTCTGCGAAATGCTTTTCATGAATATCAAGTAGGAGCAGAAGAAGAAGAGCAATTCGCAGAGCTTACCAGGGGTGTTAGGAGGTGCCTGGAGGAGCAGGCTGAAATAGATCGGCAATACGAATACACCTTTGCCGTATTCGCGGTTCGGCGTAACCGAAATCGGCAAAGGATCGAAGACATTTTTCATCAATATCGTCAAAGGTAATTATTTTTCCATTTATTTCTCATAACATTGTATATTTTGACATAGTCCGACAATAACACTTTTTTCTTTATAGCCGATATCTACATGGAACACAATATATTTCTTTTAAATTATTATATATTGTTTTTCAGAATGGATCGACGCAATATTCGTAGAGCTGATAACCTACTTCTACTGGTACCTCCTGCGGTCCTCAGGGGCTATGTTCGTCCTCCTTCTCCTGCTCCGGAAGAGGTGGAGGTCAATTTAGTGCAACACGAGGAGGAGGAGGAGGAGGAGGGACATATTACGCCTCCATTACTTCCAGCTAGAGAAGAGGACCGGGAAGAGCCACCCCCTCACCATAGGCTGTATCTTCTCAAGTTCAAAATAAACCTCTGCTGCCATAGGTAATATTCTTTATTTTCTCACCTTTCAAGTTGTATCGTTTTCTGCTTCCGACGTGTCGGTCTCCTCTATGATATCCGGGAATTCACGATGCGGCTTTCTGTTGCCGAACTGCTCTTCCACTTTGCCGATGCTGGAAAGAAACAAATATTTTCGTTTACGATTCTTGTGGCTTGAATTGATTGATTGATTGGGTGTTTTAAGTCCTCTTTATGCACGGTACGGCTAATCGGGACTGGACCTACAGTTTAAAGTGGGATCCGAACCACTATGTGCCTCCACCGGGAATCGAATCCGGGACCCCTTGATTACAAGGCGACGACGCTACCACTGCGCCATCGGGCAGGCTACTTGTGACTTGAAGGACAGTCGGAATATCCGACCATCTCTTCCAGATCTAATTCAGGACCTTTTATTCCTAGTGTCAGCCACGATACTACATTTTTACTTACCTTAGGGTACTTCACCTTCGATACCTGCTCGGATTTCAGACAGATAGCAACGACTCTGATGATCTTTCGACGGTGTTCCAATATCGGCTGCTCCTGGTGAAAAGCGACTCTGCTGATTCTACAATGGAGATGGTGATTCTCGTAACAACACAATCCGCTAGCCCCTTATATACCTTACTTCCGATCTACGTTATCAATACATTCCGTGCGCATTCGTTCGCGCATAGCGTCCAACGCCCACGTGCCTCTCCTATCTTCTTCCTGTCCTGGTACACTATACACAGTCACCTCTCCCGAGAAACCTACTCTTTTTGCTCTATTTTTTTTCTTTACATCCTGATTCTCAGACTTCTTTCTTTCCTTTTGCTCTTCCTCCATCACATGCTATCCGACAAAGACTCCTATCTCCTTTTATTCTACACCACAAGAATTCTTATCATACGCCTTCCACGATTTCTTATCTCAGCATTTCCAGACCACCGCACATAGCACTCTCCCGAAAGTTTCGTAACCTTCTCCCTTAATCACCAGACTCATTAACAGCCGGAAACCCATATCTCCAGCCCGACAAACACACCACACATATCACTCAACAGTTCCACGAATTTCATAACAACCGGAAACCCCATATCTCCACCACAACAAACACGCCACACTCCTTCCCGTCCTTTTCAATTAACGACCAACAAAATGATAATACCAAGCAACCAACCGTCGCCGGATTTCCTCCCTCACCACAATTTCATCAACGCCAATTACCATCCTATCTCCTTAATTAAACGCATATTCTTATCTTATTCACCCCTCCCAATTCTCAGAATTTCAAAATCATCGACGCCACACACAACGGGCTCAAACCGCAAACTTCCCGTTGCCCGCAGACTCAACGCGGAAGTTGTGGTTGGTTATCTCTGGCATGCATAATCAGCAAAGAAGTTGCATCCGTTCCGCTAATGACCAAACCCTACACAGAACTGATATGTATGTGTTGTGACCATCACTGCAGATTTTTCATTCTGCCGTAACGCCTCGACTGGTACAGTGTTGTATTGGTGGAGGGAGAGAATTTTGTACGTATATTACATCTATTTATTTCGATACAATAATAACATTTACTTGTATGTACAAACGGTTTTATTACTTCAACTCCTAGTACAGTTTAGACGCCATCTCTCCTCAAACAACGGAAACACGTATCACGATTCCCAGAATTTCAAACTCATCAACGCCATCTTTCCTCAGACACCGGAAACACGTACTCCAATTCCGAGAAAACCAACCGTCATAGGAAAACAATCCACTACTTTTCCTCCCCAACAACCAATCAAAATCCTAATCAACTCCCGACCGGAAACACTTATCAATCTCCTCATTAACAACAGGAATCCCATATCATTATGCCACGCCCCCTTTTTCCCAACAGCCAATCAAAACCCTCAAAACACCCACACTTGCTTGCCCACACACCTACATCATCAATTGATCTTTGATCGATCTTTTCCAATCAATTGATTTATCGACTTCAACGGGGGTACATAACTACTCTTGGGGAGCTTCCCGACCGAAGCGAGAAGCGACACTTGTCACTTGGAAACAAACATTCAATAACAAATGCAACTTTTCAAACCTTTCGAACCGATTTGACAACGTGCACGTCTCCCGTCGCGTCGTTGTTTTCTGGTGGCATCTGCTGGTAGCGCAGCTGCAGTAAATGTTCGACGGGTTCGATACCAGGTGGAGGCACATAGTTGTTCAGATACCACTTTAAACTGTAGTTCGAGTCCCGATTAGCTTTACTGTGCATAAAACAGACTTTAAAACACCAACTCAATCAATGTACTTTATAATCAATAAATGTAAATCATATTCTTAGTTCTTAAATTCTTATTTACATTTTATTGCTCGAACAAATTAACATTTCTCAAACAATTACATTACATTTACATGTAAATGTAACGTAATCGTCTATTTCGACTGTTAATGTCGATTTTTAGTACCTGAAAAGTTTCAAATGATGAACAGAATAGTGTGTTAACTAACTGCTACGATCCTAGCTGTAGTTCAATACCAATTCAGGATAACAAAACTATTGGAAAACAAACTTTATCCATGCTGTAAAGCCGCGTTTACACCGGGGTTGCTCACACACGTCACCAGCAAATTTTGGTACATTTCGAAAAAACGCTTCTGAATTTCTTATCAACATCTCACGTTAGCAACAGATTTCCCGTGTTGGAAACAGAAATGTTGTTATCCACTAGAAGTCGGTAAAGATCAAAGGACACTTCAGCTACAATTACTTCCTGCCAGTGAAGGTCTCATCCAGAATCTTCTGTCTTCTCTGTTGCGCCAAAATGACTCATGTTGCCACAGAGAGTACAACGTCCTCCACAGTCGGCATCTTGCAGCCAAAATGTTAACAAAAGTTATTAACAAAAATAAAGTGAAAGTAGTGTTATGGCTACCAACATTTGTTGGCAATGTCTGTTCTTAACCGTGTTGGTAACAAAATGTTGATAACATTTGTAGGTAACATTCGGTGTAAACGCGGCTTTATCCGTCCCGTCCCGCTTTCTCCGCAACGGTTGCCATTTTGCAGACACTCTTTATCTCCACATGCAGGATCTTCTGTGGCTGGAATTTATACACGCACGTTGCATAACTGCACTGTCGTGGTTTTTGAGAAAAGAATTGCTGTAGAAATGACGTTTAAATTCCCGTGATGAGAGTATCGATCGAGGCAGAAACTGTAGTTGAATCTGTGACGCTCTGTTATATGTAGTTAGGCCTAGTGGCCGTAGCCGTTAAAAAGTTGGGTGATTTGTTAATTACCAAGAAAAAATGTTGCTAATACTTTTGTAAAGCGCGCAGATCACGCTTTTTTTACTAGCAAATGTCTGTGTTCCTTGTAATTATTTTTTTCTACTCAAACTTACGTAGTTGTGGAGGAAGCGTTTACTTTAAAAAATTGTGCACGGTGACTAATTGCGACTAAAATATAGGAAGAAATCCAGAGCTCATCCTCATCTAAGCGATTAGTCAAAAGTGGCAGAAAAGAAAAGTGAAGTACACCAAAACAATCAATAATATCCACTTACCATCCTTTTCTCCGTCCTTATTTAGTTAACGATACGATACGGAGTCTCAAGGTCATGTTTCATGATGCTGAGGAACAGATATTCAGCTTTTGAAATGTCACTTAAAGACGTAAGTAATGGAATTCTAAACTATACGCTCTCCTCTCCCTACCCATCACACACATATGCATGCATGAGAGTGTTAAGGGGTGTTTCAGTTGCCTATCTGGACAGTGTTAGTTCAATTGTCATGCGTTCATTTCCCCCCTTTCACAGAAACCATTAGGTATATGTAGATACATAATTGACCTTATTGTTTATGGGTATGCATTATCACCTTTGCACAGCTTTTCCTATTATTGTGAGTTGTGACGGTATTTACACTATTTATATGTGCCGCCACTGAAAATCGAATCAGAGACATCTTCATTACAGGCCGATAATGTTACTATACGAAAAGCGTTAATACACACCAGCAAAACGGTGACTGCTATATCAGTTTTGCACCCCCCCCCGAAAAACAGATTAAGGAGGCCCTATATAAATCGAGTAGAGTAATTTCTCGTGCAGTATGTAGTACGCTAAATATTTACACATAAAAAATCTAATTAGAATTCAGTAACACAATTGTTATGCAAGAAAAACTGCATGCTATGTCGAACAAATTGAATAATAATTATAAGAATATAGTTAAAATTATTTTGTACTTCGCCAAAATGTGTGTCTTGGAGTCTGAAACTGAACTGTATTTATCAGACTAACGAGGCTCTGGTGCCTGGGTTGTGTCGTCCATGTAGGTTTGTGATTGTCACTTCATCAATCTGATCGTGTTACCATTCACCCTCATCTTCGCAATTACCCAAAAGTAGTTGAAATGCGATGTTAAATAAATCAAATCAATCGAAGTCTACTTTGAAACCTGTTTGCTCTCAAGTATAATGTTTCTCGTCTAGAAACATCGTACAGATTACGTAGATCATTTTGGAAACTATTGTGGGTATTGTTACCATTGTATTTTATTGTATTAGTCAACATCATTTGTTTGAAACTCGACAAGCATTCAAGTATTTCCTCTTATCTCTTGTGAATCCCGAACGAAAGGTGATCTCTCCAGATGGTTTCCAGCTTTGGCTGCAAATCGCTTCACCCTACCGGCTCTAACTCTCTCATTGATTGATTGAATTTGGTAAGTATTATATTAAGTCCACTTTCTACACAGTAAAGCTAATTGGGACTGAACCTACAGTTTAAAGTGGGATCCGAACCACTATGTGCCTCCACAGGGTATCGAACAGCGAGGAGGCCCCAGCTGTAACTCGAGAACGACCCAACTGTTAACATTCAAATTTGGAGGCAGCGCAGGAGACATTATTTTCATTATTGTAATGGTTGTTTATACATATTTTATTTTTTGAGGACATATGAGAGGGCACTCAGGCCCCACTGGCACCCCCCGTACGCACCACCATACCTTGACATATCAATTTTCATTTGCTTCATGTGTGCAAGGAAATATTGACGATAACCAAAACTAGGGATGGTGTTTTAAGGTGTGATGATATCGGGTGTTTAGTAGGTAGAACAAGAGAAAGTAAATTTTACACTGTTACACTTCTTTGTACTCGTATTGTGTTTGTTTGTTTACTGGGATCTCCCTGTTGGCGTAGTGGTAACGTCGTCGCATTGTAATCAAAGGGTCCCGGCTTCGATAGCCGGTGGAGGCACATAGTGGTTCGGATTTCACTTTACACTGTAGGTCTAGTCCTGATTACCCACACTGTGCATAAAGTGCACTTAAAACACAAAGTCAATCAATGAATCCTTTGTTTACTGAAAGGTGCTATTCTGATATGAGCAAAGCGCTTTCGTTACTTACGAAAAATTCTCCTACTTCAACAGAATTGTAATCTAAACTTTCTTTTATATATCGCAGCTATGACTGCGACTCATAATCACAGCTCCAAAAATTCTGGGTTCGAATTCGCATATCAGTTTCATCTGCCTAAGGAGGCCAATAAGTAAATAGTTAGAAATAGAGAGCGTTGGAAGAGACAGTAAACATGGGGGCAGGGTTACTGACTGCATTTACGCACAGTATCGGCAGTATTTAAAAACAAAGACAGCTAATTCCTCTGGTAATACATCAAAAGGTAAAGAAAAGTAAATGCTGTCTGTATTCATTTTGTTGATTTCTGATTAAATACTTTGCTATCTTGCCGTTGTTAATTTTATCCAAAGAGAGATAATAATCCATGTTATATCACACGAGGCAATACTAGCATTAACATTCTTTTATTACCCCTTGCAACAACCCTGCAGCGAAATACAGACAGCTGTCAAAATACTTCATCGCAACCAAAGCAGTGGAACAAAGCCACGACTGTAGAAATGCAGGTTCCAACCGAACCTCAGTTGCTAAACCGTTCTCTGTCCCTGGCGCAAAACCGTCTGGAGTTGTATCGCCACTTGTGTGCTAGAGAGCTCGAGTTTCGGTTTCGCTTCTAAGTGAACAAGCCCAAGCAACAGTGGCGTGTGCATGGGACAGTTAGTTGGGAAATAAGTACTCCCTATTTCTTTCAAGTTCACTGCACAAATAATTAACGTCAACTGCAAAGAAAGATGGGAAAATAGTGTGACTGCTGTCCGCTATTGAAATTGTTCCCGATGACGTAGTGGTAACGGTATCACATGAAATGATGCGATCCACCGTTGCCCCCCCCCCCCGTTAGAGCCTCAGTGGTTCACGTTCCATTGGATGATATTAAACGAACAATTTTCCCCCAATTCATTGTGCGAAATCACATCCACCGCCATGATCTCGGAAAACGTTTCGGAAAAAAACACTTGATAGACATTGCACCTACAGTGCTCGTGGCAGTGATTGAAGGTACAAAGCAAATATAACGATTATATTCTAAATGTAGTCCTTCAGCATTTGGTTTAGTCTCGTAGCAATGACCAGACCATCAGACTATGTAAAGAGATGTGTAGAGCCTCACATACTCTTCAGTCTAGGCCAATTTGGAGGTGATGTGATCAGCAGCACGCTCTTGCCGCCTTTAACCCCCCCCCCAAGTTTAACCCTAGGCACCCGTTTGTTTGAGGCTGGGTGAGCTCCAGAGCCGTTTTATGCATGGACAAGGCCGGAAAAAATTGACCTTAGATCATCCATGGGACTCCCGTGGGAGACAGGATCCCTACTATATTGTGTATAACCTACTTAGTTTCACTACAGCCCCTTCCCCCGCGCTCTTAATTAAAATGATTTATTGTTAGCAATAGCTTATCCGTGATGGGCAGGGGGAAGGGAGAAACTCCAAACCCACCACCTCTTTTTTATCGAATTTTCAACTGTTGATATTTGTATTAAAAAAATGAAAATAAATTAAAATCAATTACAATGTTAGTAGAATGACAGCACTTCGTTCCTACGCGTCAGCAAAAATTCGATGCGACTGGTGTTATGTTACATCCGGTGTAGCGGGGTACGAGCGATTTTATTGTTGAGTCAGCAGAACGTGTCTGATCACGTTGAAGGCATCGGAAGCGGTGGGGGAGGGGGGTCAATGGATTTGTCACGTTGTTTCTTGATGTATGCTAACCTAACACGTGCGTATGTTTGTGTGTGTGTGGAGGAAATGCGCGCGCAACCATTGCGTATGATGCAAACACATGAAGAAATGATTTAAAGATGGCGCCGAAGGTGCTTTACCTCGAAAGCTTAGCGGTTAAGGTTATTGCTCTGTAAAACAAGAGGCGTCGAGGGTTCGATTCCTGGTAGAGTCAATATTGATTGATTGATAGATTGAGTTAGTTTTTCTAAGTCCGTTTTATGCACGGCAAAACTAATCAGGATTGGAGCTACAGTTGAAAAGTGGTGATTCGGACCACTATGTGCCTCCACCGAGTATCGAACCTGGGACCCCCTTGATTACAAGGCGACGATGTCAATATTGAATGATCTCGATTAGCCTGTGTGTAAATAAAGGCAACAAAATGGTTGAGTTGGGTTAGTGGTTAATGTTGTCACCTGGCAATGAAGAGGTCGCGGGTTCGATT
Source organism: Lepisma saccharinum (assembly GCF_977018435.1). NCBI lineage: Eukaryota > Metazoa > Arthropoda > Insecta > Zygentoma > Lepismatidae > Lepisma > Lepisma saccharinum. The sequence continues at coordinate 106,472,834 of NC_139230.1, forward strand.
CTCTAGGTAGTTAAATTAGGCCAATTGTTTAGTCCCGCCATTATAGGTCCCCGATTAGTCCATCTGTGCATAAATAGTGTTTGAATAAAATCAATATGGCGGCCGCGTTTTGTGTTTAGCGGCGGCGGCGGCGGCGACCGGGGCGCGGCGCGGGGCGGAGCGGCGCGGGGCGGGGCGGCGCGGGGGGTGTTTTTTATTCCGCGAGATGTTTCAACCAAGTGGTTGAGGGTTCGATTCCCAATGTTGGTGAAAATTGGATATTCAATTGTATTTGTTTAAAAGTTCCGATTAGCTTTTTTTGTGCACAAAGAGAAAATGAACTAATTGGAAATAGGATGTTTATGCTGTAATGAAAAGGTCCCGGGTTCGATTCACAATGTCAAATTGGCTGATAATGATGTTGTTTTTTTTAAAAAAAAAAAAAAGAAGTGTGTTGAGTCCCCATTAGTATTTAGGCAGGAACAGATATTAAAAATCAAAACAAAATGCCTTTTGATTACAACGCAAAGACTTTACCGCTAATGTATAAAGATAAATTAGAATCTGTTGTTTTGCCGTGTGGGGCCCCCAGTACCGATTAGCTTAAATGCATAAAGAGTAGGTAAAATAAGCAAGATGGCCGTCACTATTGTTTTGTGATCAAAGAGGAGTCACAGGTTCGATTCAATCAAAGGAGGCAAGATTCTATGTTTCAATTCCATGTAAAAGTCTAAAGTTATGTTTCGATTAACCTCAATGCATAAAGAGGAATTAAACAAAAACAAGCAAAATGGCGACAGATGTGATAAAAGAAAAATTGAATTAGTTTTTTATAGTGACAAGAAAAAATAGCGAATCATTGTTAGAAATAGAATGAAAATAAAGATACTTGCCTTTGCGTGTCCAGCGCTGTGCACAAAAGCTCTCATGCTTTATCTCCGACAAGTCCACAATACACATTTTTTTATTGTATAGTTAATTATTAATGTTGTTATTAACACAGATTCTTACCAGTGTGAAGAAAAGCTCTCATGCTTTATCTCCGACAAATTCACAATACACACCTTTTCATTATATAGTTAATTATTAATGTTGTTATTAACACCGAGTTTTACCAGTGTGAAGAAAAGCTTCCATGCTTTATCTTCGACAAGTCCACAATACACACTTTTTCATTATATAGTTAATTATTAATGTTGTTATTAACGATTGTTACCAGTAAAAATATAAACCATGAGGATTTTTAAAAGGGTGATAAGTGAAAAAAGCAAAGACATATATTTTATCCCTGTTTATTACCAATATTTACAAAATTGAAAAGAGCCGCACACACACACACACACACACACATACATATGTAAAATGTTTATATTGTGTCACCAGTTTATCAGCATGTTATTTAACAAGTTTTTATTCTTCAAGTTTGTTCACTCACCCACATAAGGAATTGTGTCACTATCATATCCATTTTCTGCTGCAACCACTGAATTAAAATGTTTCACAATTTTTTCCACAAGCATGTTCTCGCAAAAAACAAACACTTCTTTGGAAAGTCTTTTTCCGTCGATGTTTTGTATAGACAAAGGCTCAGGTTTTGTACATCCATGTAGATGGGAAAGCACAAACTTCTCCTTATTACATGCATGGACAGGGGAAATATCTGTGCAACCGAAACATTGTTCGCGAAGGTCGAGAATGCAAGATTCCACACAGTTTCCAAAATATGATTTCAGATACGGCGACACTGTTTCACACATAACTTTCGCATGCTCGATGCACACAAATATCTTCATAAAGTTCCGCCACGAACTTTCTGCGATGAACACTATCTCCAGGGAACCGTAAGCTGGTTTCTTCCTTATAATGATCTGACGGCGATTGTACAGTGTGGTTATCAGCAATTCATGTTGCTCACTTAGTGGGTAGGAAACACGAGGCTGCTCACCTGGAATAGCGATGTAATTGTCGATTACTGGAAACAATTCCTGAAGAGCGTGCCACTCCTGCAACTGTAGTTCAACACCGGCCGCCCCGCTTCTGTGTAGCCTGACCACAGGTTGGAAATCCAGATGAGAGGAAAGTCCGATTGAGATAACTTTTGTTTTCGAAGCATTCAAATAGTAGACGTGATCGAATAATATCGACTGGCGTATAAGACTAGTTACTTGTTTTTGTTCTTCAGGTAAATGCTGATCGCTCTCTTTCTGAAGAACCCCTTTGAAATTAGTGTACGGTTGAAATCTTTTTTTCAGCGGCATCGAAATAGAGGATTCCATGACTAAGAACTGCGAGATACTGCATGTCGCAGCGTGCAGGTATACATTTGAAGAAATGCGTGGGTGTGTTTTTGAGACGCATGCGCGCGTAGCAAACCAAGCATGTGCTGGACAAAAAAGGTGGAGGGGGCGGGGCATTACAAAGATCAATGGTGAGAGAAAAATCAGCAGAATATCATAAACGTCATATTGAGGAAATATTGGATAACAAATATTAATTAATTTAATTAAAGCATCAACCGCATTGTCGATCTGAAATTAGGTTTATAGACAGGGGGCAAAATGGAAAATATCGACGATGTTCTAGTATTGGATTGTTTCTGTATTTCCATCGGTATAATCCTCCACCACATTTGAAGCATACTGTTTTATCCTCTTTTTGAATGTAAAATAATCCTGCTTCGGACAGAGCTTCTACAAACGGGAATTCTTTTGATTGCCAGTTTCTGAAAGAGGACAATCTAGCATTGAAAGATCCCATCTCTGGATATTGCGTCATTGTTCTGTAAAGACACAAAACAAGATAAATATTATAAGTAAGCTGTTGTAAACTGTAACGCTACAAAATTATTAATATACTATTAGGACTATATGTAACTTGTATAAAATTTCAAACAGTATTTACTGTCAATATTTTCTAGTATACGTACCGAGTATTATAAATTTAATTTACGAGTCAGCAAATAAGTTGTTATAATATTGTCGTTTTTTATCGGTACTGGGAATAAAATTTGAAATTTATGCATGGGTTTACCAGAGGCTCTATGGAATAAATACAGAAAACAGTAATGCCCACAGTACACTGACCCGTAACTTTGTATCTGATGAGTGTTGTACGTATAGAATTCAGAGTTATTTTCCAAAAATCGCAAATGGTTATGCACATGTGGAGGTTTTCCGTAACTATCAAAAAATTTCCCCCGGGAGTTACTGTCTATGTAAATTGCTACCCAGTGCTTGCCGGGGCTATCTTTGGGATCTGTATTTACAATCAACGCTGCTGGTAGTTCCACATGTACAGGTAATTTATTAGCTGCGAAAACCCCAACATGATGATTGTCAAAGGCTCTATTTGATATTAACCCGTGAAGCAAATTTAAAGTCGACAGCATTGCTGGACACTAAATAGTAATATTGTGCAACTCACCTTGTTATACAATTAATCCAGATGAATATCTCTTTGATTATTAATTTCCATGAGAGCGTCAAATTCAGAGTAGATAACACAAGTCACAGTAGATTCCAAAGCCGATTTGAAGTGGACTTCCAAGCTAACAGCCCCTTGCCGGTGAAGACTGCAGTGGGATATGGCACTTGCAGCTGCGTCTGGTGTTATATCGAAAACAAGTAATGCGTATCCCTGGGGGTATTCCTCACGCGATATATTGTTTCCTTCATCCATATAGTGTATCCCTGTTCCAGAGAATAATGTGTGTTGTTTTCAAAGTCTGGTTGAAGTGGTTTGCCGGGAATTTGGACTCCATCAACATATAAAGTAAAGAAGTTGTAATTGAAATGTTGAAAATTGAATGGGTTTGTAGACAGTGTGCCGTTGAATGCATCGTTGGTAACAAACCCCACAACTAATCGTTTCGGAAGACGTCCAAGTATCACATTGTCAATTGTTTTTGAAACAATATCTTTTGGAATAGTTACAGCTTTAAGTTGTACTCTTGTTAGAGGGTATTTTGCTGTATGTTTTTGCAATATGCGATTGTGACTAAGTTTGATGGATGAACTGACCGATACTTTTCTCACATATAGTGTAGCATCCAGAATTTCCACTTTGCCTTCACTGTCATCTAATCCCATCAAGCAGAAAGTGTTTTTCGAAGGAATCAGTTTTATTCGCATTTCCACTCCATTGATCAAAAATTACTCTTGATTGAAAATATCAGAATGCAAGTAACCAAACATATCAAATGTTTTACTCTGTTTTGTTAGTTGGTTACGTTTTGTAAAGCCTTTGTTGTCTTCCGAAACGTTATCAAAAGCGCCTGCTGTATCCTTGTACCACAATGCACTTTGGAGATGAGATGATTTTGCAGATATGTCATAGTTCAGTGCTTTTTCAAAATAAGACCTGTATGGGTGCATGTGAGATGGAAACGAGATGAGTTTGTTATTTAAGTAGATTTGTACTTCGCTGAACATTGCATTGAGAAAATCATTGACAGGTCCAATTGTTTTATCTGTGGGTAGCAATAACTGACCATTCGCTTTTACAATTCTGGCATCTATATTCAACATTGTGTGTGCTAAATCCATATAATCATCACCATGTCCAGGTATTACAAACTCGGTGGGGGCATTATCTGCCAGAGAACTAACAGGTTTGTATCCGATGGTGTGGTGTTCTAAGATGCTTGTCTGAGTAGGTTTTACCGAGAAAATATCCAATTCACTTTTAAAACACTCACATGATTTCTCCCTAATTAGCGCCATATCTAATCAAAAATAT